>NW_027207435.1:0-300000 GCF_963455315.2 Globicephala melas | reverse complement strand
GGGTACGACAACGCTCTAGGGGGAGCGTACGTGTGAGGACGCGGGTAAGTGTCAGCGTACGGGTTAGGATTAGGGGACGGCTGAGGGTCAGGCTTCGGGGAAGGGGTAGGGTTAGGCTTCGGGCTAGGGTTAGGGTTAGGGGACGGGGACGGTTTAGGGTCCAGGTGAGGGTACGACAACGCTCTAGGGGGAGCGTACGTGTGAGGGCGCGGGTTAGTGTCAGCGTACGGGTTAGGATTAGGGGACGGCTGAGGGTCAGGCTTCGGGGAAGGGTTAGGGTTAGGGTTCGGGCTAGGGTTAGGGTTAGGGGACGGGGACGGTTTAGGGTCCAGGTGAGGGTACGACAACGCTCTAGGGGGAGCGCACGTGTGAGGGCGCGGGTTAGTGTCAGCGTACGGGTTAGGATTAGGGGACGGCTGAGGGTCAGGCTTCGGGGAAGGGTTAGGGTTAGGGTTCGGGCTAGGGTTAGGGTTAGGGGACGGGGACTGTTTAGGGTCCAGGTGAGGGTACGACAACGCTCTAGGGGGAGCGCACGTGTGAGGGCGCGGGTTAGTGTCAGCGTACGGGTTAGGATTAGGGGACGGCTGAGGGTCAGGCTTCGGGGAAGGGTTAGGGTTAGGGTTCGGGCTAGGGTTAGGGTTAGGGGACGGGGACGGTTTAGGGTCCAGGTGAGGGTACGACAACGCTCTAGGGGGAGCGTACGTGTGAGGGCGCGGGATAGTGTCAGCGTACGGGTTAGGATTAGGGGACGTCTGAGGGTCAGGCTTCGGGGAAGGGTTAGGGTTAGGGTTCGGGCTAGGGTTAGGGTTAGGTGACGGGGACGGTTTAGGGTCCAGGTGAGGGTACGACAACGCTCTAGGGGGAGTGCACGTGTGAGGGCGCGGGTTAGTGTCAGCGTACGGGTTAGGATTAGGAGACGGCTGAGGGTCAGGCTTCGGGGAAGGGTTAGGGTTAGGGTTAAGGCTAGGGTTAGGGTTAGGGGACGGGGACGGTTTAGGGTCCAGGTGAGGGTACGACAACGCTCTAGGGGGAGCGTACGTGTGAGGGCGCGGGTTAGTCTCAGCGTACGGGTTAGGATTAGGGGACGGCTGAGGGTCAGGCTTCGGGGAAGGGTTAGGGTTAGGGTTCGGGCTAGGGTTAGGGTTAGGGGACGGGGACGGTTTAGGGTCCAGGTGAGGGTACGACAACGCTCTAGGGGGAGCGTACGTGTGAGGGCGCGGGTTAGTGTCAGCGTACGGGTTAGGATTAGGGGACGGCTGAGGGTCAGGCTTCGGGGAAGGGTTAGGTTTAGGGATCGGGCTAGGGTTAGGGTTCGGGCTAGGGTTAGGGTTAGGGGACGGGGACGGTTTAGGGTCCAGGTGAGGGTACGACAACGCTCTAGGGGGAGCGTACGTGTGAGGGCGCGGGTTAGTGTCAGCGTACGGGTTAGGATTAGGGGACGGCTGAGGGTCAGGCTTCGGGGAAGGGTTAGGGTTAGGCTTCGGGCTAGGGTTAGGGTTAGGGGACGGGGACGGTTTAGGGTCCAGGTGAGGGTACGACAACGCTCTAGGGGGAGCGTACGTGTGAGGGCGCGGGTTAGTGTCAGCGTACGGGTTAGGATTAGGGGATGGCTGAGGGTCAGGCTTCGGGGAAGGGTTAGGGTTAGGCTTCGGGCTAGGGTTAGGGTTAGGGGACGGGGACGGTTTAGGGTCCAGGTGAGGGTACGACAACGCTCTAGGGGGAGCGCACGTGTGAGGGCGCGGGTTAGTGTCAGCGTACGGGTTAGGATTAGGGGACGGCTGAGGGTCAGGCTTCGGGGAAGGGTTAGGGTTAGGGATCGGGCTAGGGTTAGGGTTAGGGGACGGGGACGGTTTAGGGTCCAGGTGAGGGTACGACTACGCTCTAGGGGGAGCGTACGTGTGAGGGCGCGGGTTAGTGTCAGCGTACGGGTTAGGATTAGGGGACGGGTGAGGGTCAGGCTTCGGGGAAGGGTTAGGGTTAGGGTTCGGGCTAGGGTTAGGGTTAGGGGACGGGGACGGTTTAGGGTCCAGGTGAGGGTACGACAACGCTCTAGGGGGAGCGCACGTGTGAGGGCGCGGGTTAGTGTCAGCGTACGGGTTAGGATTAGGGGACGGCTGAGGGTCAGGCGTCGGGGAAGGGTTAGGGTTAGGGTTCGGGCTAGGGTTAGGGTTAGGGGACGGGGACGGTTTAGGGTCCAGGTGAGGGTACGACAACGCTCTAGGGGGAGCGCACGTGTGAGGGCGCGGGTTAGTGTCAGCGTACGGGTTAGGATTAGGGGACGGCTGAGGGTCAGGCTTCGGGGAAGGGTTAGGGTTAGGCTTCGGGCTAGGGTTAGGGTTAGGGGACGGGGACGGTTTAGGGTCCAGGTGAGGGTACGACAACGCTCTAGGGGGAGCGTACGTGTGAGGGCGTGGGATAGTGTCAGCGTACGGGTTAGGATTAGGGGACGGCTGAGGGTCAGGCTTCGGGGAAGGGGTAGGGTTAGGGTTCGGGCTAGGGTTAGGGTTAGGGGACGGGGACGGTTTAGGGTCCAGGTGAGGGTACGACAACGCTCTAGGGGGAGCGTACGTGTGAGGGCGCGGGATAGTGTCAGCGTACGGGTTAGGATTAGGGGACGGCTGAGGGTCAGGCTTCGGGGAAGGGGTAGGGTTAGGCTTCGGGCTAGGGTTAGGGTTAGGGGACGGGGACGGTTTAGGGTCCAGGTGAGGGTACGACAACGCTCTAGGGGGAGCGTACGTGTGAGGGCGCGGGTTAGTGTCAGCGTACGTGTTAGGATTAGGGGACGTCTGAGGGTCAGGCTTCGGGGAAGGGTTAGGGTTAGGGTTCGGGCTAGGGTTAGGGTTAGGGGACGGGGACGGTTTAGGGTCCAGGTGAGGGTACGACAACGCTCTAGGGGGAGCGTACGTGTGAGGGCGCGGGTTAGTGTCAGCGTACGGGTTAGGATTAGGGGACGGCTGAGGGTCAGGCTTCGGGGAAGGGGTAGGGTTAGGCTTCGGGCTAGGGTTAGGGTTAGGGGACGGGGACGGTTTAGGGTCCAGGTGAGGGTACGACAACGCTCTAGGGGGAGCGTACGTGTGAGGGCGCGGGTTAGTGTCAGCGTACGGGTTAGGATTAGGGGACGGCTGAGGGTCAGGCTTCGGGGAAGGGGTAGGGTTAGGCTTCGGGCTAGGGTTAGGGTTAGGGGACGGGGACGGTTTAGGGTCCAGGTGAGGGTACGACAACGCTCTAGGGGGAGCGTACGTGTGAGGGCGCGGGTTAGTGTCAGCGTACGGGTTAGGATTAGGGGACGGCTGAGGGTCAGGCTTCGGGGAAGTGGTAGGGTTAGGCTTCGGGCTAGGGTTAGGGTTAGGGGACGGGGACGGTTTAGGGTCCAGGTGAGGGTACGACAACGCTGTAGGGGGAGCGTACGTGTGAGGGCGCGGGTTAGTGTCAGCGTACGGGTTAGGATTAGGGGACGCCTGAGGGTCAGGCTTCGGGGAAGGGGTAGGGTTAGGCTTCGGGCTAGGGTTAGGGTTAGGGGACGGGGACGGTTTAGGGTCCAGGTGAGGGTACGACAACGCTCTAGGGGGAGCGTACGTGTGAGGGCGCGGGTTAGTGTCAGCGTACGGGTTAGGATTAGGGGACGGCTGAGTGTCAGGCTTCGGGGAAGGGTTAGGGTTAGGGTTCGGGCTAGGGTTAGGGTTAGGGGACGGGGACGGTTTAGGGTCCAAGTGAGGGTATGACAACGCTCTAGGGGGAGCGTACGTGTGAGGGCGTGGGTTAGTGTCAGCGTACGGGTTAGGATTAGGGGACGGCTGAGGGTCAGGCTTCGGGGAAGGGTTAGGGTTAGGGTTCGGGCTAGGGTTAGGGTTAGGGGACGGGGACGGTTTAGGGTCCAGGTGAGGGTACGACAACGCTCTAGGGGGAGCGTACGTGTGAGGGTGCGGGTTAGTGTCAGCGTACGGGTTAGGATTAGGGGACGGCTGAGGGTCAGGCTTCGGGGAAGGGTTAGGGTTAGGGTTCGGGCTAGGGTTAGGGTTAGGGGACGGGGACGGTTTAGGGTCCAGGTGAGGGTACGACAACGCTCTAGGGGGAGCGTACGTGTGAGGGCGCGGGTTAGTGTCAGCGTACGGGTTAGGATTAGGGGACGGCTGAGGGTCAGGCTTCGGGGAAGGGTTAGGGTTAGGCTTCGGGCTAGGGTTAGGGTTAGGGGACGGGGACGGTTTAGGGTCCAGGTGAGGGTACGACAACGCTCTAGGGGGAGCGTACGTGTGAGGGCGCGGGTTAGTGTCAGCGTACGGGTTAGGATTAGGGGACGGCTGAGGGTCAGGCTTCGGGGAAGGGGTAGGGTTAGGCTTCGGGCTAGGTTTAGGGTTAGAGGACGGGGACGGTTTAGGGTCCAGGTGAGGGTACGACAACGCTCTAGGGGGAGCGTACGTGTGAGGGCGCGGGTTAGTGTCAGCGTACGGGTTAGGATTAGGGGACGGCTGAGGGTCAGGCTTCGGGGAAGGTGTAGGGTTAGGGTTCGGTCTAGGGTTAGGGTTAGGGGACGGGGACTGTTTAGGGTCCAGGTGAGGGTACGACAACGCTCTAGGGGGAGCGTACGTGTGAGGGCGCGGGTTAGTGTCAGCGTACGGGTTAGGATTAGGGGACGGCTGAGGGTCAGGCTTCGGGGAAGGGTTAGGGTTAGGGTTCGGGCTAGGGTTAGGGTTAGGGGACGGGGACGGTTTAGGGTCCAGGTGAGGGTACGACAACGCTCTAGGGGGAGCGTACGTGTGAGGGCGCGGGTTAGTGTCAGCGTACGGGTTAGGATTAGGGGACGGCTGAGGGTCAGGCTTCGGGGAAGTGGTAGGGTTAGGCTTCGGGCTAGGGTTAGGGTTAGGGGACGGGGACGGTTTAGGGTCCAGGTGAGGGTACGACAACGCTCTAGGGGGAGCGTACGTGTGAGGGCGCGGGTTAGTGTCAGCGTACGGGTTAGGATTAGGGGACGGCTCAGGGTCAGGCTTCGGGGAAGGGTTAGGGTTAGGCTTCGGGCTAGGGTTAGGGTTAGGGGACGGGGACGGTTTAGGGTCCAGGTGAGGGTACGACAACGCTCTAGGGGGAGCGCACGTGTGAGGGCGCGGGTTAGTGTCAGCGTACGGGTTAGGATTAGGGGACGGCTGAGGGTCAGGCTACGGGGAAGGGGTAGGGTTAGGGTTCGGGCTAGGGTTAGGGTTAGGGGACGGGGACGGTTTAGGGTCCAGGTGAGGGTACGACAACGCTCTAGGGGGAGCGTACGTGTGAGGGCGCGGGTTAGTGTCAGCGTACGGGTTAGGATTAGGGGACGGCTGAGGGTCAGGCTTCGGGGAAGGGTTAGGGTTAGGGTTCGGGCTAGGGTTAGGGTTAGGGGACGGGGACGGTTTAGGGTCCAGGTGAGGGTACGACAACGCTCTAGGGGGAGCGTACGTGTGAGGGCGCGGGTTAGTGTCAGCGTATGGGTTAGGATTAGGGGACGGCTGAGGGTCAGGCTTCGGGGAAGGGGTAGGGTTAGGCTTCGGGCTAGGGTTAGGGTTAGGGGACGGGGACGGTTTAGGGTCCAGGTGAGGGTACGACAACGCTCTAGGGGGAGCGTACGTGTGAGGGCGCGGGTTAGTGTCAGCGTACGGGTTAGGATTAGGGGACGGCTGAGGGTCAGGCTTCGGGGAAGGGGTAGGGTTAGGGTTCGGGCTAGGGTTAGGGTTAGGGGACGGGGACGGTTTAGGGTCCAGGTGAGGGTACGACAACGCTCTAGGGGGAGCGTACGTGTGAGGGCGCGGGTTAGTGTCAGCGTACGGGTTAGGATTAGGGGACGGCTGAGTGTCAGGCTTCGGGGAAGGGTTAGGGTTAGGGTTCGGGCTAGGGTTAGGGTTAGGGGACGGGGACGGTTTAGGGTCCAGGTGAGGGTACGACAACGCTCTAGGGGGAGCGCACGTGTGAGGGCGCGGGTTAGTGTCAGCGTACGGGTTAGGATTATGGGACGGCTGAGGGTCAGGCTTCGGGGAAGGGTTATGGTTAGGGTTCGGGCTAGGGTTAGGGTTAGGGGACGGGGACGGTTTAGGGTCCAGGTGAGGGTACGACAACGCTCTAGGGGGGCGTACGTGTGAGGGCGCGGGTTAGTGTCAGCGTACGGGTTAGGATTAGGGGACGGCTGAGGGTCAGGCTTCGGGGAAGGGGTAGGGTTAGGGTTCGGGCTAGGGTTAGGGTTAGGGGACGGGGACGGTTTTGGGTCCAGGTGAGGGTACGACAACGCTCTAGGGGGAGCGTACGTGTGAGGGCGCGGGTTAGTGTCAGCGTACGGGTTAGGATTAGGGGACGGCTGAGGGTCAGGCTTCGGGGAAGGGGTAGGGTTAGGCTTCGGGCTAGGGTTAGGGTTAGGGGACGGGGACGGTTTAGGGTCCAGGTGAGGGTACGACAACGCTCTAGGGGGAGCGTACGTGTGAGGGCGCGGGTTAGTGTCAGCGTACGGGTTAGGATTAGGGGATGGCTGAGGGTCAGGCTTCGGGGAAGGGTTAGGGTTAGGGTTCGGGCTAGCGTTAGGGTTAGGGGACGGGGACGGTTTAGGGTCCAGGTGAGGGTACGACAACGCTCTAGGGGGAGCGTACGTGTGAGGGCGCGGGTTAGTGTCAGTGTACGGGTTAGGATTAGGGGACGGCTGAGGGTCAGGCTTCGGGGAAGGGTTAGCGTTAGGGTTCGGGCTAGGGTTAGGGTTAGGGGACGGGGACGGTTTAGGGTCCAGGTGAGGGTACGACAACGCTCTAGGGGGAGCGTACGTGTGAGGGCGCGGGTTAGTGTCAGCGTACGGGTTAGGATTAGGGGACGTCTGAGGGTCAGGCTTCGGGGAAGGGTTAGGGTTAGGGTTCGGGCTAGGGTTAGGGTTAGGGGACGGGGACGGTTTAGGGTCCAGGTGAGGGTACGACAACGCTCTAGGGGGAGCGTACGTGTGAGGGCGCAGGTTAGTGTCAGCGTACGGGTTAGGATTAGGGGACGGCTGAGGGTCAGGCTTCGGGGAAGGGGTAGGGTTAGGCTTCGGGCTAGGGTTAGGGTTAGGGGACGGGGACGGTTTAGGGTCCAGGTGAGGGTACGACAACGCTCTAGGGGGAGCGTACGTGTGAGGGCGCGGGTTAGTGTCAGCGTACGGGTTAGGATTAGGGGACGGCAGAGGGTCAGGCTTCGGGGAAGGGGTAGGGTTAGGCTTCGGGCTAGGGTTAGCGTTAGGGGACGGGGACGGTTTAGGGTCCAGGTGAGGGTACGACAACGCTCTAGGGGGAGCGTACGTGTGAGAGCGCGGGTTAGTGTCAGCGTACGGGTTAGGATTAGGGGACGCCTGAGGGTCAGGCTTCGGGGAAGGGGTAGGGTTAGGCTTCGGGCTAGGGTTAGGGTTAGGGGACGGGGACGGTTTAGGGTCCAAGTGAGGGTACGACAACGCTCCAGGGGGAGCGTACGTGTGAGGGCGCGGGTTAGTGTCAGCGTACGGTTTAGGTTTAGGGGACGGCTGAGTGTCAGGCTTCGGGGAAGGGTTAGGGTTAGGGTTCGGGCTAGGGTTAGGGTTAGGGGACGGGGACGGTTTAGGGTCCAGGTGAGGGTACGACAACGCTCTAGGGGGAGCGTACGTGTGAGGGCGCGGGTTAGTGTCAGCGTACGGGTTAGGATTAGGGGACGGCTGAGGGTCAGGCTTCGGGGAAGGGTTAGGGTTAGGGTTCGGGCTAGGGTTAGGGTTAGGGGACGGGGACGGTTTAGGGTCCAGGTGAGGGTACGACAACGCTCTAGGGGGAGCGTACGTGTGAGGGCGCGGGTTAGTGTCAGCGTACGGGTTAGGATTAGGGGACGGCTGAGGGTCAGGCTTCGGGGAAGGGTTAGGGTTAGGGTTCGGGCTAGGGTTAGGGTTAGGGGACGGGGACGGTTTAGGGTCCAGGTGAGGGTACGACAACGCTCTAGGGGGAGCGTACGTGTGAGGGCGCGGGTTAGTGTCAGCGTACGGGTTAGGATTAGGGGACGGCTAAGGGTCAGGCTTCGGGGAAGGGGTAGGGTTAGGCTTCGGGCTAGGGTTAGGGATAGAGAACGGGGACGGTTTAGGGTCCAGGTGAGGGTACGACAACGCTCTAGGGGGAGCGTACGTGTGAGGGCGCGGGTTAGTGTCAGCGTACGGGTTAGGATTAGGGGACGGCTGAGGGTCAGGCTTCGGGGAAGGGGTAGGGTTAGGGTTCGGGCTAGGGTTAGGGTTAGGGGACGGGGACGGTTTAGGGTCCAGGTGAGGGTACGACAACGCTCTAGGGGGAGCGTACGTGTGAGGGCACGGGTTAGTGTCAGCGTACGGGTTAGGATTAGGGGACGGCTGAGTGTCAGGCTTCGGGGAAGGGTTAGGGTTAGGGTTCGGGCTAGGGTTAGGGTTAGGGGACGGGGACGGTTTAGGGTCCAGGTGAGGGTACGACAACGCTCTAGGGGGAGCGTACGTGTGAGGGCGCGGGTTAGTGTCAGCGTACGGGTTAGGATTAGGGGACGGCTGAGGGTCAGGATTCGGGGAAGTGGTAGGGTTAGGCTTCGGGCTAGGGTTAGGGTTAGGGGACGGGGACGGTTTAGGGTCCAGGTGAGGGTACGACAACGCTCTAGGGGGAGCGTACGTGTGAGGGCGCGGGTTAGTGTCAGCGTACGGGTTAGGATTAGGGGACGGCTCAGGGTCAGGCTTCGGGGAAGGGGTAGGGTTAGGCTTCGGGCTAGGGTTAGGGTTAGGGGACGGGGACGGTTTAGGGTCCAGGTGAGGGTACGACAACGCTCTAGGGGGAGCGTACGTGTGAGGGCGCGGGTTAGTGTCAGCGTACGGGTTAGGTTTAGGGGACGGCTGAGGGTCAGGCTACGGGGAAGGGGTAGGGTTAGGCTTCGGGCTAGGGTTAGGGTTAGGGGACGGGGACGGTTTAGGGTCCAGGTGAGGGTACGACAACGCTCTAGGGGGAGCGTACGTGTGAGGGCGCGGGTTAGTGTCAGCGTACGGGTTAGGATTAGGGGACGGCTGAGGGTCAGGCTTCGGGGAAGGGTTAGGGTTAGGCTTCGGGCTAGGGTTAGGGTTAGGGGACGGGGACGGTTTAGGGTCCAGGTGAGGGTACGACAACGCTCTAGGGGGGCGTACGTGTGAGGGCGCGGGTTAGTGTCAGCGTACGGGTTAGGATTAGGGGACGGCTGAGGGTCAGGCTTCGGGGAAGGGGTAGGGTTAGGGTTCGGGCTAGGGTTAGGGTTAGGGGACGGGGACGGTTTAGGGTCCAGGTGAGGGTACGACAACGCTCTAGGGGGAGCGTACGTGTGAGGGCGCGGGTTAGTGTCAGCGTACGGGTTAGGATTAGGGGACGGCTGAGGGTCAGGCTTCGGGGAAGGGGTAGGGTTAGGCTTCGGGCTAGGGTTAGGGTTAGGGGACGGGGACGGTTTAGGGTCCAGGTGAGGGTACGACAACGCTCTAGGGGAGCGTACGTGTGAGGGCGCGGGTTAGTGTCAGCGTACGGGTTAGGATTAGGGGACGGCTGAGGGTCAGGCTTCGGGGAAGGGTTAGGGTTAGGGTTCGGGCTAGCGTTAGGGTTAGGGGACGGGGACGGTTTAGGGTCCAGGTGAGGGTACGACAACGCTCTAGGGGGAGCGTACGTGTGAGGGCGCGGGTTAGTGTCAGCGTACGGGTTAGGATTAGGGGACGGCTGAGGGTCAGGCTTCGGGGAAGGGTTAGGGTTAGGGTTCGGGCTAGGGTTAGGGTTAGGGGACGGGGACGGTTTAGGGTCCAGGTGAGGGTACGACAACGCTCTAGGGGGAGCGTACGTGTGAGGGCGCGGGTTAGTGTCAGCGTACGGGTTAGGATTAGGGGACGTCTGAGGGTCAGGCTTCGGGGAAGGGTTAGGGTTATGGTTCGGGCTAGGGTTAGGGTTAGGGGACGGGGACGGTTTAGGGTCCAGGTGAGGGTACGACAACGCTCTAGGGGGAGCGTACGTGTGAGGGCGCAGGTTAGTGTCAGCGTAAGGGTTAGGATTAGGGGACGGCTGAGGGTCAGGCTTCGGGGAAGGGGTAGGGTTAGGCTTCGGGCTAGGGTTAGGGTTAGGGGACGGGGACGGTTTAGGGTCCAGGTGAGGGTACGACAACGCTCTAGGGGGAGCGTACGTGTGAGGGCGTGGGTTAGTGTCAGCGTACGGGTTAGGATTAGGGGACGGCTGAGGGTCAGGCTTCGGGGAAGGGTTAGGGTTAGGGTTCGGGCTAGGGTTAGGGTTAGGGGACGGGGACGGTTTAGGGTCCAGGTGAGGGTACGACAACGCTCTAGGGGGAGCGTACGTGTGAGGGCGCGGGTTAGTGTCAGCGTACGGGTTAGGATTAGGGGACGGCTGAGGGTCAGGCTTCGGGGAAGGGTTAGGGTTAGGGTTCGGGCTAGGGTTAGGGTTAGGGGACGGGGACGGTTTAGGGTCCAGGTGAGGGTACGACAACGCTCTAGGGGGAGCGTACGTGTGAGGGCGCGGGTTAGTGTCAGCGTACGGGTTAGGATTAGGGGACGGCTGAGGGTCAGGCTTCGGGGAAGGGTTAGGGTTAGGGTTCGGGCTAGGGTTAGGGTTAGGGGACGGGGACGGTTTAGGGTCCAGGTGAGGGTACGACAACGCTCTAGGGGGAGCGTACGTGTGAGGGCGCGGGTTAGTGTCAGCGTACGGGTTAGGATTAGGGGACGGCTGAGGGTCAGGCTTCGGGGAAGGGTTAGGGTTAGGGTTCGGGCTGGGGTTAGGGTTAGGGGACGGGGACGGTTTAGGGTCCAGGTGAGGGTACGACAACGCTCTAGGGGGAGCGTACGTGTGAGCGCGCGGGTTAGTGTCAGCGTACGGGTTAGGATTAGGGGACGGCTGAGTGTCAGGCTTCGGGGAAGGGTTAGGGTTAGGGTTCGGGCTAGGGTTAGGGTTAGGGGACGGGGACGGTTTAGGGTCCAGGTGAGGGTACGACAACGCTCTAGGGGGAGCGTACGTGTGAGGGCGCGGGTTAGTGTCAGCGTACGGGTTAGGATTAGGGGACGGCTAAGGGTCAGGCTTCGGGGAAGGGGTAGGGTTAGGCTTCGGGCTAGGGTTAGGGATAGAGGACGGGGACGGTTTAGGGTCCAGGTGAGGGTACGACAACGCTCTAGGGGGAGCGTACGTGTGAGGGCGCGGGTTAGTGTCAG
This sequence comes from Globicephala melas, assembly GCF_963455315.2. Lineage (NCBI taxonomy): Eukaryota > Metazoa > Chordata > Mammalia > Artiodactyla > Delphinidae > Globicephala > Globicephala melas. Next base: position 288,842 of record NW_027207435.1, on the reverse strand, counting down.
CGTACGGGTTAGGATTAGGGGACGGCTGAGGGTCAGGCTTCGGGGAAGGGGTAGGGTTAGGGTTCGGGCTAGGGTTAGGGTTAGGGGACGGGGACGGTTTAGGGTCCAGGTGAGGGTACGACAACGCTCTAGGGGGAGCGTACGTGTGAGGGCGCGGGTTAGTGTCAGCGTACGGGTTAGGATTAGGGGACGGCTGAGTGTCAGGCTTCGGGGAAGGGTTAGGGTTAGGGTTCGGGCTAGGGTTAGGGTTAGGGGACGGGGACGGTTTAGGGTCCAGGTGAGGGTACGACAACGCTCTAGGGGGAGCGTACGTGTGAGGGCGCGGGTTAGTGTCAGCGTACGGGTTAGGATTAGGGGACGGCTGAGGGTCAGGCTTCGGGGAAGTGGTAGGGTTAGGCTTCGGGCTAGGGTTAGGGTTAGGGGACGGGGACGGTTTAGGGTCCAGGTGAGGGTACGACAACGCTCTAGGGGGAGCGTACGTGTGAGGGCGCGGGTTAGTGTCAGCGTACGCGTTAGGATTAGGGGACGGCTCAGGGTCAGGCTTCGGGGAAGGGGTAGGGTTAGGCTTCGGGCTAGGGTTAGGGTTAGGGGACGGGGACGGTTTAGGGTCCAGGTGAGGGTACGACAACGCTCTAGGGGGAGCGTACGTGTGAGGGCGCGGGTTAGTGTCAGCGTACGGGTTAGGTTTAGGGGACGGCTGAGGGTCAGGCTACGGGGAAGGGGTAGGGTTAGGCTTCGGGCTAGGGTTAGGGTTAGGGGACGGGGACGGTTTAGGGTCCAGGTGAGGGTACGACAACGCTCTAGGGGGAGCGTACGTGTGAGGGCGCGGGTTAGTGTCAGCGTACGGGTTAGGATTAGGGGACGGCTGAGGGTCAGGCTTCGGGGAAGGGTTAGGGTTAGGCTTCGGGCTAGGGTTAGGGTTAGGGGACGGGGACGGTTTAGGGTCCAGGTGAGGGTACGACAACGCTCTAGGGGGGCGTACGTGTGAGGGCGCGGGTTAGTGTCAGCGTACGGGTTAGGATTAGGGGACGGCTGAGGGTCAGGCTTCGGGGAAGGGGTAGGGTTAGGCTTCGGGCTAGGGTTAGGGTTAGGGGACGGGGACGTTTTAGGGTCCAGGTGAGGGTACGACAACGCTCTAGGGGAGCGTACGTGTGAGGGCGCGGGTTAGTGTCAGCGTACGGGTTAGGATTAGGGGACGGCTGAGGGTCAGGCTTCGGGGAAGGGTTAGGGTTAGGGTTCGGGCTAGCGTTAGGGTTAGGGGACGGGGACGGTTTAGGGTCCAGGTGAGGGTACGACAACGCTCTAGGGGGAGCGTACGTGTGAGGGCGCGGGTTAGTGTCAGCGTACGGGTTAGGATTAGGGGACGGCTGAGGGTCAGGCTTCGGGGAAGGGTTAGGGTTAGGGTTCGGGCTAGGGTTAGGGTTAGGGGACGGGGACGGTTTAGGGTCCAGGTGAGGGTACGACAACGCTCTAGGGGGAGCGTACGTGTGAGGGCGCGGGTTAGTGTCAGCGTACGGGTTAGGATTAGGGGACGTCTGAGGGTCAGGCTTCGGGGAAGGGTTAGGGTTAGGGTTCGGGCTAGGGTTAGGGTTATGGGACGGGGACGGTTTAGGGTCCAGGTGAGGGTACGACAACGCTCTAGGGGGAGCGTACGTGTGAGGGCGCAGGTTAGTGTCAGCGTAAGGGTTAGGATTAGGGGACGGCTGAGGGTCAGGCTTCGGGGAAGGGGTAGGGTTAGGCTTCGGGCTAGGGTTAGGGTTAGGGGACGGGGACGGTTTAGGGTCCAGGTGAGGGTACGACAACGCTCTAGGGGGAGCGTACGTGTGAGGGCGCGGGTTAGTGTCAGCGTACGTGTTAGGATTAGGGGACGGCTGAGGGTCAGGCTTCGGGGAAGGGTTAGGGTTAGGGTTCGGGCTAGGGTTAGGGTTAGGGGACGGGGACGGTTTAGGGTCCAGGTGAGGGTACGACAACGCTCTAGGGGGAGCGTACGTGTGAGGGCGCGGGTTAGTGTCAGCGTACGGGTTAGGATTAGGGGACGGCTGAGGGTCAGGCTTCGGGGAAGGGTTAGGGTTAGGGTTCGGGCTAGGGTTAGGGTTAGGGGACGGGGACGGTTTAGGGTCCAGGTGAGGGTACGACAACGCTCTAGGGGGAGCGTACGTGTGAGGGCGCGGGTTAGTGTCAGCGTACGGGTTAGGATTAGGGGACGGCTGAGGGTCAGGCTTCGGGGAAGGGTTAGGGTTAGGGTTCGGGCTAGGGTTAGGGTTAGGGGACGGGGACGGTTTAGGGTCCAGGTGAGGGTACGACAACGCTCTAGGGGGAGCGTACGTGTGAGGGCGCGGGTTAGTGTCAGCGTACGGGTTAGGATTAGGGGACGGCTGAGGGTCAGGCTTCGGGGAAGGGTTAGGGTTAGGGTTCGGGCTGGGGTTAGGGTTAGGGGACGGGGACGGTTTAGGGTCCAGGTGAGGGTACGACAACGCTCTAGGGGGAGCGTACGTGTGAGCGCGCGGGTTAGTGTCAGCGTATGGGTTAGGATTAGGGGACGGCTGAGGGTCAGGCTTCGGGGAAGGGGTAGGGTTAGGCTTCGGGCTAGGGTTAGGGTTAGAGGACGGGGACGGTTTAGGGTCCAGGTGAGGGTACGACAACGCTCTAGGGGGAGCGTACGTGTGAGGGCGCGGGTTAGTGTCAGCGTACGGGTTAGGATTAGGGGACGGCTGAGGGTCAGGCTTCGGGGAAGCGGTAGGGTTAGGGTTCGGGCTAGGGTTAGGGTTAGGGGACGGGGACGGTTTAGGGTCCAGGTGAGGGTACGACAACGCTCTAGGGGGAGCGTACGTGTGAGGGCGCGGGTTAGTGTCAGCGTACGGGTTAGGATTAGGGGACGGCTGAGTGTCAGGCTTCGGGGAAGGGTTAGGGTTAGGGTTCGGGCTAGGGTTAGGGTTAGGGGACGGGGACGGTTTAGGGTCCAAGTGAGGGTACGACAACGCTCTAGGGGGAGCGTACGTGTGAGGGCGCGGGTTAGTGTCAGCGTACGGGTTAGGATTAGGGGACGGCTGAGGGTCAGGCTTCGGGGAAGTGTTAGGGTTAGGCTTCGGGCTAGGGTTAGGGTTAGGGGACGGGGACGGTTTAGGGTCCAGGTGAGGGTACGACAACGCTCTAGGGGGAGCGTACGTGTGAGGGCGCGGGTTAGTGTCAGCGTACGGGTTAGGATTAGGGGACGGCTCAGGGTCAGGCTTCGGGGAAGGGGTAGGGTTAGGCTTCGGGCTAGGTTTAGGGTTAGGGGACGGGGACGGTTTAGGGTCCAGGTGAGGGTACGACAACGCTCTAGGGGGAGCGTACGTGTGAGGGCGCGGGTTAGTGTCAGCGTACGGGTTAGGATTAGGGGACGGCTGAGGGTCAGGCTACGGGGAAGGGGTAGGGTTAGGCTTCGGGCTAGGGTTAGGGTTAGGGGACGGGGACGGTTTAGGGTCCAGGTGAGGGTACGACAACGCTCTAGGGGGAGCGTACGTGTGAGGGCGCGGGTTAGTGTCAGCGTACGGGTTAGGATTAGGGGACGGCTGAGGGTCAGGCTTCGGGGAAGGGTTAGGGTTAGGGTTCGGGCTAGGGTTAGGGTTAGGGGACGGGGACGGTTTAGGGTCCAGGTGAGGGTACGACAACGCTCTAGGGGGAGCCCACGTGTGAGGGCGTGGGTTAGTGTCAGCGTACGGGTTAGGATTATAGGACGGCTGAGGGTCAGGCTTCGGGGAAGGGGTAGGGTTAGGCTTCGGGCTAGGGTTAGGGTTAGGGGACGGGGACGGTTTAGGGTCCAGGTGAGGGTACGACAACGCTCTAGGGGGAGCGTACGTGTGAGGGCGCGGGTTAGTGTCAGCGTACGGGTTAGGATTAGGGGACGGCTGAGGGTCAGGCTTCGGGGAAGTGGTAGGGTTAGGGTTCGGGCTAGGGTTAGGGTTAGGGGACGGGGACGGTTTAGGGTCCAGGTGAGGGTACGACAACGCTCTAGGGGGAGCGTACGTGTGAGGGCGCGGGTTAGTGTCAGCGTACGGGTTAGGATTAGGGGACGGCTGAGTGTCAGGCTTCGGGGAAGGGTTAGGGTTAGGGTTCGGGCTAGGGTTAGGGTTAGGGGACGGGGACGGTTTAGGGTCCAGGTGAGGGTACGACAACGCTCTAGGGGGAGCGCACGTGTGAGGGCGCGGGTTAGTGTCAGCGTACGGGTTAGGTTTATGGGACGGCTGAGGGTCAGGCTTCGGGGAAGGGTTAGGGCTAGAGTTCGGGCTAGGGTTAGGGTTAGGGGACGGGGACGGTTTAGGGTCCAGGTGAGGGTACGACAACGCTCTAGGGGGGCGTACGTGTGAGGGCGCGGGTTAGTGTCAGCGTACGGGTTAGGATTAGGGGACGGCTGAGGGTCAGGCTTCGGGGAAGGGGTAGGGTTAGGGTTCGGGCTAGGGTTAGGGTTAGGGGACGGGGACGGTTCAGGGTCCAGGTGAGGGTACGACAACGCTCTAGGGGGAGCGTACGTGTGAGGGTGCGGGTTAGTGTCAGCGTACGGGTTAGGATTAGGGGACGGCTGAGGGTCAGGCTTCGGGGAAGGGTTAGGGTTAGGGTTCGGGCTAGGGTTAGGGTTAGGGGACGGGGACGGTTTAGGGTCCAGGTGAGGGTACGACAACGCTCTAGGGGGAGCGTACGTGTGAGGGCGCGGGTTAGTGTCAGCGTACGGGTTAGGATTAGGGGACGGCTGAGGGTCAGGCTTCGGGGAAGGGTTAGGGTTAGGCTTCGGGCTAGGGTTAGGGTTAGGGGACGGGGACGGTTTAGGGTCCAGGTGAGGGTACGACAACGCTCTAGGGGGAGCGTACGTGTGAGGGCGCGGGTTAGTGTCAGCGTACGGGTTAGGATTAGGGGACGGCTGAGGGTCAGGCTTCGGGGAAGGGTTAGGGTTAGGGTTCGGGCTAGGGTTAGGGTTAGGGGACGGAGACGGTTTAGGGTCCAGGTGAGGGTACGACAACGCTCTAGGGGGAGCGTACGTGTGAGGGCGCGGGTTAGTGTCAGCGTACGGGTTAGGATTAGGGGACGGCTGAGGGTCAGGCTTCGGGGAAGGGTTAGGATTAGGGTTCGGGCTAGGGTTAGGGTTAGGTGACGGGGACGGTTTAGGGTCCAGGTGAGGGTACGACAACGCTCTAGGGGGATCGCACGTGTGAGGGCGCGGGTTAGTGTCAGCGTACGGGTTAGGATTAGGGGACGGCTGAGGGTCAGGCTTCGGGGAAGGGTTAGGGTTAGGGTTCGGGCTAGGGTTAGGGTTAGGGGACGGGGACGGTTTAGGGTCCAGGTGAGGGTACGACAACGCTCTAGGGGGAGCGTACGTGTGAGGGCGCGGGTTAGTGTCAGCGTACGGGTTAGGATTAGGGGACGGCTGAGGGTCAGGCTTCGGGGAAGGGTTAGGGTTAGGGTTCGGGCTAGGGTTAGGGTTAGGGGACGGGGACGGTTTAGGGTCCAGGTGAGGGTACGACAACGCTCTAGGGGGAGCGTACGTGTGAGGGCGCGGGTTAGTGTCAGCGTACGGGTTAGGATTAGGGGACGGCTGAGGGTCAGGCTTCGGGGAAGGGGTAGGGTTAGGGCTAGGGTTAGGGTTAGGGGACGGGGACGGTTTAGGGTCCAGGTGAGGGTACGACAACGCTCTAGGGGGAGCGTACGTGTGAGGGCGCGGGTTAGTGTCAGCGTACGGGTTAGGATTAGGGGACGGCTGAGGGTCAGGCTTCGGGGAAGGGTTAGGGTTAAGCTTCGGGCTAGGGTTAGGGTTAGGGGACGGGGACGGTTTAGGGTCCAGGTGAGGGTACGACAACGCTCTAGGGGGAGCGTACGTGTGAGGGCGCGGGTTAGTGTCAGCGTACGGGTTAGGATTAGGGGACGGCTGAGGGTCAGGCTTCGGGGAAGGGTTAGGGTTAGGCTTCGGGCTAGGGTTAGGGTTAGGGGACGGGGACGGTTTAGGGTCCAGGTGAGGGTACGACAACGCTCTAGGGGGAGCGCACGTGTGAGGGCGCGGGTTAGTGTCAGCGTACGGGTTAGGATTAGGGGACGGCTGAGGGTCAGGCTTCGGGGAAGGGTTAGGGTTAGGGTTCGGGCTAGGGTTAGGGTTAGGGGACGGGGACGGTTTAGGGTCCAGGTGAGGGTACGACTACGCTCTAGGGGGAGCGTACGTGTGAGGGCGCGGGTTAGTGTCAGCGTACGGGTTAGGATTAGGGGACGGCTGAGGGTCAGGCTTCGGGGAAGGGTTAGGGTTAGGGTTCGGGCTAGGGTTAGGGTTAGGGGACGGGGACGGTTTAGGGTCCAGGTGAGGGTACGACAACGCTCTAGGGGGAGCGCACGTGTGAGGGCGCGGTTTAGTGTCAGCGTACGGGTTAGGATTAGGGGACGGCTGAGGGTCAGGCTTCGGGGAAGGGTTAGGGTTAGGGTTCGGGCTAGGGTTAGGGTTAGGGGACGGGGACGGTTCAGGGTCCAGGTGAGGGTACGACAACACTCTAGGGGGAGCGTACGTGTGAGGGTGCGGGTTAGTGTCAGCGTACGGGTTAGGATTAGGGGACGGCTGAGGGTCAGGCTTCGGGGAAGCGGTAGGGTTAGGGTTCGGGCTAGGGTTAGGGTTAGGGGACGGGGACGGTTCAGGGTCCAGGTGAGGGTACGACAACGCTCTAGGGGGAGCGTACGTGTGAGGGTGCGGGTTAGTGTCAGCGTACGGGTTAGGATTAGGGGACGGCTGAGGGTCAGGCTTCGGGGAAGGGTTAGGGTTAGGGTTCGGGCTAGGGTTAGGGTTAGGGGACGGGGACGGTTTAGGGTCCAGGTGAGGGTACGACAACGCTCTAGGGGGAGCGTACGTGTGAGGGCGCGGGTTAGTGTCAGCGTACGGGTTAGGATTAGGGGACGGCTGAGGGTCAGGCTTCGGAGAAGGGTTAGGGTTAGGCTTCGGGCTAGGGTTAGGGTTAGGGGACGGGGACGGTTTTGGGTCCAGTTGAGGGTACGACAACGCTCTAGGGGGAGCGTACGTGTGAGGGCGCGGGTTAGTGTCAGCGTACGGGTTAGGATTAGGGGACGGCTGAGGGTCAGGCTTCGGGGAAGGTTTAGGGTTAGGGTTCGGGCTAGGGTTAGGGTTAGGGGACGGGGACGGTTTAGGGTCCAGGTGAGGGTACGACAACGCTCTAGGGGGAGCGCACGAGTGAGGGCGCGGGTTAGTGTCAGCGTACGGGTTAGGATTAGGGGACGGCTGAGGGTCAGGCTTCGGGGAAGGGTTAGGGTTAGGGTTCGGGCTAGGGTTAGGGTTAGGGGACGGGGACGGTTTAGGGTCCAGGTGAGGGTACGACTACGCTCTAGGGGGAGCGTACGTGTGAGGGCGCGGGTTAGTGTCAGCGTACGGGTTAGGATTAGGGGACGGCTGAGGGTCAGGCTTCGGGGAAGGGTTAGGGTTAGGGTTCGGGCTAGGGTTAGGGTTAGGGGACGGGGACGGTTTAGGGTCCAGGTGAGGGTACGACAACGCTCTAGGGGGAGCGCACGTGTGAGGGCGCGGGTTAGTGTCAGCGTACGGGTTAGGATTAGGGGACGGCTGAGGGTCAGGCTTCGGGGAAGGGTTAGGGTTAGGGTTCGGGCTAGGGTTAGGGTTAGGGGACGGGGACGGTTTAGGGTCCAGGTGAGGGTACGACAACGCTCTAGGGGGAGCGCACGTGTGAGGGCGCGGTTTAGTGTCAGCGTACGGGTTAGGATTAGGGGACGGCTGAGGGTCAGGCTTCGGGGAAGTGTTAGGGTTAGGGTTCGGGCTAGGGTTAGGGTTAGGGGACGGGGACGGTTCAGGGTCCAGGTGAGGGTACGACAACGCTCTAGGGGGAGCGTACGTGTGAGGGTGTGGGTTAGTGTCAGCGTACGGGATAGGATTAGGGGACGGCTGAGGGTCAGGCTTCGGGGAAGTGGTAGGGTTAGGGTTCGGGCTAGGGTTAGGGTTAGGGGACGGGGACGGTTCAGGGTCCAGGTGAGGGTACGACAACGCTCTAGGGGGAGCGTACGTGTGAGGGTGCGAGTTAGTGTCAGCGTACGGGTTAGGATTAGGGGACGGCTGAGGGTCAGGCTTCGGGGAAGGGTTAGGGTTAGGGTTCGGGCTAGGGTTAGGGTTAGGGGACGGGGACGGTTTAGGGTCCAGGTGAGGGTACGACAACGCTCTAGGGGGAGCGTACGTGTGAGGGCGCGGGTTAGTGTCAGCGTACGGGTTAGGATTAGGGGACGGCTGAGGGTCAGGCTTCGGGGAAGGTTTAGGGTTAGGCTTCGGGCTAGGGTTAGGGTTAGGGGACGGGGACGGTTTAGGGTCCAGGTGAGGGTACGACAACGCTCTAGGGGGAGCGTACGTGTGAGGGCGTGGGTTAGTGTCAGCGTACGGGTTAGGATTAGGGGACGGCTGAGGGTCAGGCTTCGGGGAAGGGTTAGGGTTAGGGTTCGGGCTAGGGTTAGGGTTAGGGGACGGGGACGGTTTAGGGTCCAGGTGAGGGTACGACAACGCTCTAGGGGGAGCGTACGTGTGAGGGCGCGGGTTAGTGTCAGCGTACGGGTTAGGATTAGGGGACGGCTGAGGGTCAGGCTTCGGGGAAGGGTTAGGATTAGGGTTCGGGCTAGGGTTAGGGTTAGGTGACGGGGACGGTTTAGGGTCCAGTTGAGGGTACGACAACGCTCTAGGGGGAGCGCACGTGTGAGGGCGCGGGTTAGTGTCAGCGTACGGGTTAGGATTAGGGGACGGCTGAGGGTCAGGCTTCGGGGAAGGGTTAGGGTTAGGGTTCGGGCTAGGGTTAGGGTTAGGGGACGGGGACGGTTTAGGGTCCAGGTGAGGGTACGACAACGCTCTAGGGGGAGCGTACGTGTGAGGGCGCGGGTTAGTCTCAGCGTACGGGTTAGGATTAGGGGACGGCTGAGGGTCAGGCTTCGGGGAAGGGTTAGGGTTAGGGTTCGGGCTAGGGTTAGGGTTAGGGGACGGGGACGGTTTAGGGTCCAGGTGAGGGTACGACAACGCTCTAGGGTGAGCGTACGTGTGAGGGCGCGGGTTAGTGTCAGCGTACGGGTTAGGATTAGGGGACGGCTGAGGGTCAGGCTTCGGGGAAGGGTTAGGGTTAGGCTTCGGGCTAGGGTTAGGGTTCGGGCTAGGGTTAGGGTTAGGGGACGGGGACGGTTTAGGGTCCAGGTGAGGGTACGACAACGCTCTAGGGGGAGCGTACGTGTGAGGGCGCGGGTTAGTGTCAGCGTACGGGTTAGGATTAGGGGACGGCTGAGGGTCAGGCTTCGGGGAAGGGTTAGGGTTAGGCTTCGGGCTAGGGTTAGGGTTAGGGGACGGGGACGGTTTAGGGTCCAGGTGAGGGTACGACAACGCTCTAGGGGGAGCGTACGTGTGAGGGAGCGGGTTAGTGTCAGCGTACGGGTTAGGATTAGGGGACGGCTGAGGGTCAGGCTTCGGGGAAGGGTTAGGGTTAGGGTTCGGGCTAGGGTTAGGGTTAGGGGACGGGGACGGTTTAGGGTCCAGGTGAGGGTACGACAACGCTCTAGGGGGAGCGCACGTGTGAGGGCGCGGGTTAGTGTCAGCGTACGGGTTAGGATTAGGGGACGGCTGAGGGTCAGGCTTCGGGGAAGGGTTAGGGTTAGGGTTCGGGCTAGGGTTAGGGGACGGGGACGGGGACGGTTTAGGGTCCAGGTGAGGGTACGACTACGCTCTAGGGGGAGCGTACGTGTGAGGGCGCGGGTTAGTGTCAGCGTATGGGTTAGGATTAGGGGACGGCTGAGGGTCAGGCTTCGGGGAAGTGTTAGGGTTAGGGTTCGGGCTAGGGTTAGGGTTAGGGGACGGGGACGGTTTAGGGTCCAGGTGAGGGTACGACAACGCTCTAGGGGGAGCGCACGTGTGAGGGCGCGGGTTAGTGTCAGCGTACGGGTTAGGATTAGGGGACGGCTGAGGGTCAGGCTTCGGGGAAGGGTTAGGGTTAGGGTTCGGGCTAGGGTTAGGGTTAGGGGACGGGGACGGTTTAGGGTTCAGGTGAGGGTACGACAACGCTCTAGGGGGAGCGCACGTGTGAGGGCGCGGGTTAGTGTCAGCGTACGGGTTAGGATTAGGGGACGGCTGAGGGTCAGGCTTCGGGGAAGGGTTAGGGTTAGGGTTCGGGCTAGGGTTAGGGTTAGGGGACGGGGACGGTTTAGGGTCCAGGTGAGGGTACGACAACGCTCTAGGGGGAGCGTACGTGTGAGGGCGCGGGTTAGTGTCAGCGTTTGGGTTAGGATTAGGGGACGGCTGAGGGTCAGGCTTCGGGGAAGGGTTAGGGTTAGGGTTCGGGCTAGGGTTAGGGTTAGGGGACGGGGACGGTTTAGGGTCCAGGTGAGGGTACGACAACGCTCTAGGGGGAGCGTACGTGTGAGGGCGCGGGATAGTGTCAGCGTACGGGTTAGGATTAGGGGACGGCTGAGGGTCAGGCTTCGGGGAAGGGGTAGGGTTAGGCTTCGGGCTAGTGTTAGGGTTAGGGGACGGGGACGGTTTAGGGTCCAGGTGAGGGTACGACAACGCTCTAGGGGGAGCGTACGTGTGAGGGCGCGGGATAGTGTCAGCGTACAGGTTAGGATTAGGGGACAGCTGAGGGTCAGGCTTCGGGGAAGGGGTAGGGTTAGGCTTCGGGCTAGGGTTAGGGTTAGGGGATGGGGACGGTTTAGGGTCCAGGTGAGGGTACGACAACGCTCTAGGGGGAGCGTACGTGTGAGGGCGCGGGATAGTGTCAGCGTACGGGTTAGGATTAGGGGACGGCTGAGGGTCAGGCTTCGGGGAAGGGTTAGGGTTAGGGTTCGGGCTAGGGTTAGGGTTAGGGGACGGGGACGGTTTAGGGTCCAGGTGAGGGTACGACAACGCTCTAGGGGGAGCGTACGTGTGAGGGCGCGGGATAGTGTCAGCGTACGGGTTAGGATTAGGGGACGGCTGAGGGTCAGGCTTCGGGGAAGGGTTAGGGTTAGGCTTCGGGCTAGGGTTAGGGTTAGGGGACGGGGACGGTTTAGGGTCCAGGTGAGGGTACGACAACGCTCTAGGGGGAGCGTACGTGTGACGGCGTGGGTTAGTGTCAGCGTACGGGTTAGGATTAGGGGACGGCTGAGGGTCAGGCTTCGGGGAAGGGGTAGGGTTAGGCTTCAGGCTAGGGTTAGGATTAGGGGACGGGGACAGTTTAGGGTCCAGGTGAGGGTACGACAACGCTCTAGGGGGAGCGTACGTGTGAGGGCGCAGGTTAGTGTCAGCGTACGGGTTAGGATTAGGGGACGGCTGAGGGTCAGGCTTCGGGGAAGGGGTAGGGTTAGGCTTCGGGCTAGGGTTAGGGTTAGGGGACGGGGACGGTTTAGGGTCCAGGTGAGGGTACGACAACGCTCTAGGGGGAGCGTACGTGTGAGGGCGCGGGTTAGTGTCAGCGTACGGGTTAGGATTAGGGGACGGCTGAGGGTCAGGCTTCGGGGAAGGGGTAGGGTTAGGCTTCGGGCTAGGGTTAGGGTCAGGGGACGGGGACGGTTTAGGGTCCATGTGAGGGTACGACAACGCTCTAGGGGGAGCGTACGTGTGAGGGCGCGGGTTAGTGTCAGCATACGGGTTAGGATTAGGGGACGGCTGAGGGTCAGGCTTCGGGGAAGGGGTAGGGTTAGGCTTCGGGCTAGGGTTAGGGTTAGGGGACGGGGACGGTTTAGGGTCCAGGTGAGGGTACGACAACGCTCTAGGGGGAGCGTACGTGTGAGGGCGCGGGTTAGTGTCAGCGTACGGGTTAGGATTAGGGGACGGCTGAGGGTCAGGCTTCGGGGAAGGGGTAGGGTTAGGCTTCGGGCTAGGGTTAGGGTTAGGGGACGGGGACGGTTTAGGGTCCAGGTGAGGGTACGACAACGCTCTAGGGGGAGCGTACGTGTGAGGGCGCGGGTTAGTGTCAGCGTACGGGTTAGGATTAGGGGACGGCTGAGTGTCAGGCTTCGGGGAAGGGGTAGGGTTAGGCTTCGGGCTAGGGTTAGGGTTAGGGGACGGGGACGGTTTAGGGTCCAGGTGAGGGTACGACAACGCTCTAGGGGGAGCGTACGTGTGAGGGCGCGGGTTAGTGTCAGCGTACGGGTTAGGATTAGGGGACGGCTGAGGGTCAGGCTTCGGGGAAGGGGTAGGGTTAGGCTTCGGGCTAGGGTTAGGGTTAGGGGACGGGGACGGTTTAGGGTCCAGGTGAGGGTACGACAACGCTCTAGGGGGAGCGTACGTGTGAGGGCGCGGGATAGTGTCAGCGTACGGGTTAGGATTAGGGGACGGCTGAGGGTCAGGCTTCGGGGAAGGGTTAGGGTTAGGGTTCGGGCTAGGGTTAGGGTTAGGGGACGGGGACGGTTTAGGGTCCAGGTGAGGGTACGACAACGCTCTAGGGGGAGCGCACGTGTGAGGGCGCGGGATAGTGTCAGCGTACGGGTTAGGATTAGGGGACGGCTGAGGGTCAGGCTTCGGGGAAGGGGTAGGGTTAGGCTTCGGGCTAGGGTTAGGGTTAGGGGACGGGGACGGTTTAGGGTCCAGGTGAGGGTACGACAACGCTCTAGGGGGAGCGTACGTGTGAGGGCGCGGGTTAGTGTCAGCGTACGGGTTAGGATTAGGGGACGGCTGAGGGTCAGGCTTCGGGGAAGGGGTAGGGTTAGGCTTCGGGCTAGGGTTAGGGTTAGGGGACGGGGACGGTTTAGGGTCCAGGTGAGGGTACGACAACGCTCTAGGGGGAGCGTACGTGTGAGGGCGCGGGTTAGTGTCAGCGTACGGGTTAGGATTAGGGGACGGCTGAGTGTAAGGCTTCGGGGAAGGGGTAGGGTTAGGCTTCGGGCTAGGGCTAGGGTTAGGGGACGGGGACGGTTTAGGGTCCAGGTGAGGGTACGACAACGCTCTAGGGGGAGCGTACGTGTGAGGGCGCGGGTTAGTGTCAGCGTACGGGTTAGGATTAGGGGACGGCTGAGGGTCAGGCTTCGGGGAAGGGGTAGGGTTAGGCTTCGGGCTAGGGTTAGGGTTAGGGGACGGGGACGGTTTAGGGTCCAGGTGAGGGTACGACAACGCTCTAGGGGGAGCGTACGTGTGAGGGCGCGGGTTAGTGTCAGCGTACGGGTTAGCATTAGGGGACGGCTGAGGGTCAGGCTTCGGGGAAGGGGTAGGGTTAGGCTTCGGGCTAGGGTTAGGGTTAGGGGACGGGGACGGTTTAGGGTCCAGGTGAGGGTACGACAACGCTCTAGGGGGAGCGTACGTGTGAGGGCGCGGGTTAGTGTCAGCGTACGGGTTAGGATTAGGGGACGGCTGAGGGTCAGGCTTCGGGGAAGGGGTAGGGTTAGGCTTCGGGCTAGGGTTAGGGTTAGGGGACGGGGACGGTTTAGGGTCCAGGTGAGGGTACGACAACGCTCTAGGGGGAGCGTACGTGTGAGGGCGCGGGTTAGTGTCAGCGTACGGGTTAGGATTAGGGGACGGCTGAGGGTCAGGCTTCGGGGAAGGGGTAGGGTTAGGCTTCGGGCTAGGGTTAGGGTTAGGGGACGGGGACGGTTTAGGGTCCAGGTGAGGGTACGACAACGCTCTAGGGGGAGCGTACTTGTGAGGGCGCGGGTTAGTGTCAGCGTACGGGTTAGGATTAGGGGACTGCTGAGGGTCAGGCTTCGGGGAAGGGGTAGGGTTAGGCTTCGGGCTAGGGTTAGGGTTAGGGTACGGGGACGGTTTAGGGTCCAGGTGAGGGTACGACAACGCTCTAGGGGGAGCGTACGTGTGAGGGCGCGGGTTAGTGTCAGCGTACGGGTTAGGATTAGGGGACGGCTGAGGGTCAGGCTTCGGGGAAGGGGTAGGGTTAGGCTTCGGGCTAGGGTTAGGGTTAGGGGACGGGGACGGTTTAGGGTACAGGTGAGTGTACGACAACGCTCTAGGGGGAGCGTACGTGTGAGGGCGCGGGTTAGTGTCAGCGTACGGGTTAGCATTAGGGGACGGCTGAGGGTCAGGCTTCGGGGAAGGGTTAGGGTTAGGGTTCGGGCTAGGGTTAGGGTTAGGGGACGGGGACGGTTTAGGGTCCAGGTGAGGGTACGACAATGCTCTAGGGGGAGCGTACGTGTGAGGGCGCGGGTTAGTGTCAGCGTACGGGTTAGGATTAGGGGACGGCTGAGGGTCAGGCTTCGGGGAAGGGGTAGGGTTAGGCTTCGGGCTAGGGTTAGGGTTAGGGGACGGGGACGGTTTAGGGTCCAGGTGAGGGTACGACAACGCTCTAGGGGGAGCGTACGTGTGAGGGCGCGGGTTAGTGTCAGCGTACGGGTTAGGATTAGGGGACGGCTGAGGGTCAGGCTTCGGGGAAGGGGTAGGGTTAGGGTTCGGGCTAGGGTTAGGGTTAGGGGACGGGGACGGTTTATGGTCCAGGTGAGGGTACGACAACGCTCTAGGGGGAGCGTACGTGTGAGGGCGCGGGTTAGCGTCAGCGTACGGGTTAGGATTAGGGGACGGCTGAGGGTCAGGCTTCGGGGAAGGGTTAGGGTTAGGGTTCGGGCTAGGGTTAGGGTTAGGGGACGGGGACGGTTTAGGGTCCAGGTGAGGGTACGACAACGCTCTAGGGGGAGCGTACGTGTGAGGGCGCGGGTTAGTGTCAGCGTACGGGTTAGGATTAGGGGACGGCTGAGGGTCAGGCTTCGGGGAAGGGGTAGGGTTAGGCTTCGGGCTAGGGTTAGGGTTAGGGGACGGGGACGGTTTAGGGTCCAGGTGAGGGTACGACAACGCTCTAGGGGGAGCGCACGTGTGAGGGCGCGGGTTAGTGTCAGCGTACGGGTTAGGATTAGGGGACGGCTGAGGGTCAGGCTTCGGGGAAGGGTTAGGGTTAGGCTTCGGGCTAGGGTTAGGGTTAGGGGACGGGGACGGTTTAGGGTCCAGGTGAGGGTACGACAACGCTCTAGGGGGAGCGTACGTGTGAGGGCGCGGGTTAGTGTCAGCGTTTGGGTTAGGATTAGGGGACGGCTGAGGGTCAGGCTTCGGGGAAGGGTTAGGGTTAGGGTTCGGGCTAGGGTTAGGGTTAGGGGACGGGGACGGTTTAGGGTCCACGTGAGGGTACGACAACGCTCTAGGGGGAGCGTACGTGTGAGGGCGCGGGATAGTGTCAGCGTACGGGTTAGGATTAGGGGACGGCTGAGGGTCAGGCTTCGGGGAAGGGGTAGGGTTAGGCTTCGGGCTAGGGTTAGGGTTAGGGGACGGGGACGGTTTAGGGTCCAGGTGAGGGTACGACAACGCTCTAGGGGGAGCGTACGTGTGAGGGCGCGGGATAGTGTCAGCGTACGGGTTAGGATTAGGGGACAGCTGAGGGTCAGGCTTCGGGGAAGGGGTAGGGTTAGGCTTCGGGCTAGGGTTAGGGTTAGGGGATGGGGACGGTTTAGGGTCCAGGTGAGGGTACGACAACGCTCTAGGGGGAGCGTACGTGTGAGGGCGCGGGATAGTGTCAGCGTACGGGTTAGGATTAGGGGACGGCTGAGGGTCAGGCTTCGGGGAAGGGTTAGGGTTAGGGTTCGGGCTAGGGTTAGGGTTAGGGGACGGGGACGGTTTAGGGTCCAGGTGAGGGTACGACAACGCTCTAGGGGGAGCGTACGTGTGAGGGCGCGGGATAGTGTCAGCGTACGGGTTAGGATTAGGGGACGGCTGAGGGTCAGGCTTCGGGGAAGGGTTAGGGTTAGGCTTCGGGCTAGGGTTAGGGTTAGGGGACGGGGACGGTTTAGGGTCCAGGTGAGGGTACGACAACGCTCTAGGGGGAGCGTACGTGTGACGGCGTGGGTTAGTGTCAGCGTACGGGTTAGGATTAGGGGACGGCTGAGGGTCAGGCTTCGGGGAAGGGGTAGGGTTAGGCTTCAGGCTAGGGTTAGGGTTAGGGGACGGGGACAGTTTAGGGTCCAGGTGAGGGTACGACAACGCTCTAGGGGGAGCGTACGTGTGAGGGCGCAGGTTAGTGTCAGCGTACGGGTTAGGATTAGGGGACGGCTGAGGGTCAGGCTTCGGGGAAGGGGTAGGGTTAGGCTTCGGGCTAGGGTTAGGGTTAGGGGACGGGGACGGTTTAGGGTCCAGGTGAGGGTACGACAACGCTCTAGGGGGAGCGTACGTGTGAGGGCGCGGGTTAGTGTCAGCGTACGGGTTAGGATTAGGGGACGGCTGAGGGTCAGGCTTCGGGGAAGGGGTAGGGTTAGGCTTCGGGCTAGGGTTAGGGTCAGGGGACGGGGACGGTTTAGGGTCCATGTGAGGGTACGACAACGCTCTAGGGGGAGCGTACGTGTGAGGGCGCGGGTTAGTGTCAGCATACGGGTTAGGATTAGGGGACGGCTGAGGGTCAGGCTTCGGGGAAGGGGTAGGGTTAGGCTTCGGGCTAGGGTTAGGGTTAGGGGACGGGGACGGTTTAGGGTCCAGGTGAGGGTACGACAACGCTCTAGGGGGAGCGTACGTGTGAGGGCGCGGGTTAGTGTCAGCGTACGGGTTAGGATTAGGGGACGGCTGAGGGTCAGGCTTCGGGGAAGGGGTAGGGTTAGGCTTCGGGCTAGGGTTAGGGTTAGGGGACGGGGACGGTTTAGGGTCCAGGTGAGGGTACGACAACGCTCTAGGGGGAGCGTACATGTGAGGGCGCGGGTTAGTGTCAGCGTACGGGTTAGGATTAGGGGACGGCTGAGTGTCAGGCTTCGGGGAAGGGGTAGGGTTAGGCTTCGGGCTAGGGTTAGGGTTAGGGGACGGGGACGGTTTAGGGTCCAGGTGAGGGTACGACAACGCTCTAGGGGGAGCGTACGTGTGAGGGCGCGGGTTAGTGTCAGCGTACGGGTTAGGATTAGGGGACGGCTGAGGGTCAGGCTTCGGGGAAGGGGTAGGGTTAGGCTTCGGGCTAGGGTTAGGGTTAGGGGACGGGGACGGTTTAGGGTCCAGGTGAGGGTACGACAACGCTCTAGGGGGAGCGTACGTGTGAGGGCGCGGGATAGTGTCAGCGTACGGGTTAGGATTAGGGGACGGCTGAGAGTCAGGCTTCGGGGAAGGGTTAGGGTTAGGGTTCGGGCTAGGGTTAGGGTTAGGGGACGGGGACGGTTTAGGGTCCAGGTGAGGGTACGACAACGCTCTAGGGGGAGCGCACGTGTGAGGGCGCGGGATAGTGTCAGCGTACGGGTTAGGATTAGGGGACGGCTGAGGGTCAGGCTTCGGGGAAGGGGTAGGGTTAGGCTTCGGGCTAGGGTTAGGGTTAGGGGACGGGGACGGTTTAGGGTCCAGGTGAGGGTACGACAACGCTCTAGGGGGAACGTACGTGTGAGGGCGCGGGTTAGTGTCAGCGTACGGGTTAGGATTAGGGGACGGCTGAGGGTCAGGCTTCGGGGAAGGGGTAGGGTTAGGCTTCGGGCTAGGGTTAGGGTTAGGGGACGGGGACGGTTTAGGGTCCAGGTGAGGGTACGACAACGCTCTAGGGAGAGCGTACGTGTGAGGGCGCGGGTTAGTGTCAGCGTACGGGTTAGGATTAGGGGACGGCTGAGTGTAAGGCTTCGGGGAAGGGGTAGGGTTAGGCTTCGGGCTAGGGCTAGGGTTAGGGGACGGGGACGGTTTAGGGTCCAGGTGAGGGTACGACAACGCTCTAGGGGGAGCGTACGTGTGAGGGCGCGGGTTAGTGTCAGCGTACGGGTTAGGATTAGGGGACGGCTGAGGGTCAGGCTTCGGGGAAGGGGTAGGGTTAGGCTTCGGGTTAGGGTTAGGGTTAGGGGACGGGGACGGTTTAGGGTCCAGGTGAGGGTACGACAACGCTCTAGGGGGAGCGTACGTGTGAGGGCGCGGGTTAGTGTCAGCGTACGGGTTAGCATTAGGGGACGGCTGAGGGTCAGGCTTCGGGGAAGGGGTAGGGTTAGGCTTCGGGCTAGGGTTAGGGTTAGGGGACGGGGACGGTTTAGGGTCCAGGTGAGGGTACGACAACGCTCTAGGGGGAGCGTACGTGTGAGGGCGCGGGTTAGTGTCAGCGTACGGGTTAGGATTAGGGGACGGCTGAGGGTCAGGCTTCGGGGAAGGGGTAGGGTTAGGCTTCGGGCTAGGGTTAGGGTTAGGGGACGGGGACGGTTTAGGGTCCAGGTGAGGGTACGACAACGCTCTAGGGGGAGCGTACGTGTGAGGGCGCGGGTTAGTGTCAGCGTACGGGTTAGGATTAGGGGACGGCTGAGGGTCAGGCTTCGGGGAAGGGTTAGGGTTAGGCTTCGGGCTAGGGTTAGGGTTAGGGGACGGGGACGGTTTAGGGTCCAGGTGAGGGTACGACAACGCTCTAGGGGGAGCGTACTTGTGAGGGCGCGGGTTAGTGTCAGCGTACGGGTTAGGATTAGGGGACGGCTGAGGGTCAGGCTTCGGGGAAGGGGTAGGGTTAGGCTTCGGGCTAGGGTTAGGGTTAGGGTACGGGGACGGTTTAGGGTCCAGGTGAGGGTACGACAACGCTCTAGGGGGAGCGTACGTGTGAGGGCGCGGGTTAGTGTCAGCGTACGGGTTAGGATTAGGGGACGGCTGAGGGTCAGGCTTCGGGGAAGGGGTAGGGTTAGGCTTCGGGCTAGGGTTAGGGTTAGGGGACGGGGACGGTTTAGGGTCCAGGTGAGTGTACGACAACGCTCTAGGGGGAGCGTACGTGTGAGGGCGCGGGTTAGTGTCAGCGTACGGGTTAGCATTAGGGGACGGCTGAGGGTCAGGCTTCGGGGAAGGGTTAGGGTTAGGGTTCGGGCTAGGGTTAGGGTTAGGGGACGGGGACGGTTTAGGGTCCAGGTGAGGGTACGACAACGCTCTAGGGGGAGCGTACGTGTGAGGGCGCGGGTTAGTGTCAGCGTACGGGTTAGGATTAGGGGACGGCTGAGGGTCAGGCTTCGGGGAAGGGGTAGGGTTAGGCTTCGGGCTAGGGTTAGGGTTAGGGGACGGGGACGGTTTAGGGTCCAGGTGAGGGTACGACAACGCTCTAGGGGGAGCGTACGTGTGAGGGCGCGGGTTAGTGTCAGCGTACGGGTTAGGATTAGGGGACGGCTGAGGGTCAGGCTTCGGGGAAGGGGTAGGGTTAGGGTTCGGGCTAGGGTTAGGGTTAGGGGACGGGGACGGTTTATGGTCCAGGTGAGGGTACGACAACGCTCTAGGGGGAGCGTACGTGTGAGGGCGCGGGTTAGTGTCAGCGTACGGGTTAGGATTAGGGGACGGCTGAGGGTCAGGCTTCGGGGAAGGGTTAGGGTTAGGGTTCGGGCTAGGGTTAGGGTTAGGGGACGGGGACGGTTTAGGGTCCAGGTGAGGGTACGACAACGCTCTAGGGGGAGCGTACGTGTGAGGGCGCGGGTTAGTGTCAGCGTACGGGTTAGGATTAGGGGACGGCTGAGGGTCAGGCTTCGGGGAAGGGGTAGGGTTAGGCTTCGGGCTAGGGTTAGGGTTAGGGGACGGGGACGGTTTAGGGTCCAGGTGAGGGTACGACAACGCTCTAGGGGGAGCATACGTGTGAGGGCGCGGGTTAGTGTCAGCGTACGGGTTAGGATTAGGGGACGCCTGAGGGTCAGGCTTCGGGGAAGGGTTAGGGTTAGGGTTCGGGCTAGGGTTAGGGTTAGGGGACGGGGACGGTTTAGGGTCCAGGTGAGGGTACGACAACGCTCTAGGGGGAGCGTACGTGTGAGGGCGCGGGTTAGTGTCAGCGTACGGGTTAGGATTAGGGGACGGCTGAGGGTCAGGCTTCGGGGAAGGGTTAGGGTTAGGGTTCGGGCTAGGGTTAGGGTTAGGGGACGGGGACGGTTTAGGGTCCAAGTGAGGGTACGACAACGCTCTAGGGGGAGCGTACGTGTGAGGGCGCGGGTTAGTGTCAGCGTACGGGTTAGGATTAGGGGACGGCTGAGGGTCAGGCTTCGGGGAAGGGTTAGGGTTAGGGTTCGGGCTAGGGTTAGGGTTAGGGGACGGGGACGGTTTAGGGTCCAGGTGAGGGTACGACAACGCTCTAGGGGGAGCGTACGTGTGAGGGCGCGGGTTAGTGTCAGCGTACGGGTTAGGATTAGGGGACGGCTGAGGGTCAGGCTTCGGGGAAGGGGTAGGGTTAGGCTTCGGGCTAGGGTTAGGGTTAGGGGACGGGGACGGTTTAGGGTCCAGGTGAGGGTATGACAACGCTCTAGGGGGAGCGTACGTGTGAGGGCGCGGGTTAGTGTCAGCGTACGGGTTAGGATTAGGGGACGGCTGAGGGTCAGGCTTCGGGGAAGGGGTAGGGTTAGGGTTCGGGCTAGGGTTAGGGTTAGGGGACGGGGACGGTTTATGGTCCAGGTGAGGGTACGACAACGCTCTAGGGGGAGCGTACGTGTGAGGGCGCGGGTTAGTGTCAGCGTACGGGTTAGGATTAGGGGACGGCTGAGGGTCAGGCTTCGGGGAAGGGTTAGGGTTAGGGTTCGGGCTAGGGTTAGGGTTAGGGGACGGGGACGGTTTAGGGTCCAGGTGAGGGTACGACAACGCTCTAGGGGGAGCGTACGTGTGAGGGCGCGGGTTAGTGTCAGCGTACGGGTTAGGATTAGGGGACGGCTGAGGGTCAGGCTTCGGGGAAGGGGTAGGGTTAGGCTTCGGGCTAGGGTTAGGGTTAGGGGACGGGGACGGTTTAGGGTCCAGGTGAGGGTACGACAACGCTCTAGGGGGAGCGTACGTGTGAGGGCGCGGGTTAGTGTCAGCGTACGGGTTAGGATTAGGGGACGGCTGAGGGTCAGGCTTCGGGGAAGGGGTAGGGTTAGGGTTCGGGCTAGGGTTAGGGTTAGGGGACGGGGACGGTTTAGGGTCCAGGTGAGGGTACGACAACGCTCTAGGGGGAGCGTACGTGTGAGGGCGCGGGTTAGTGTCAGCGTACGGGTTAGGATTAGGGGACGGCTGAGGGTCAGGCTTCGGGGAAGGGTTAGGGTTAGGGTTCGGGCTAGGGTTAGGGTTAGGGGACGGGGACGGTTTAGGGTCCAGGTGAGGGTACGACAATGCTCTAGGGGGAGCTTACGTGTGAGGGCGCGGGTTAGTGTCAGCGTACGGGTTAGGATTAGGGGACGGCTGAGGGTCAGGCTTCGGGGAAGTGGTAGGGTTAGGCTTCGGGCTAGGGTTAGGGTTAGGGGACGGGGACGGTTTAGGGTCCAGGTGAGGGTACGACAACGCTCTAGGGGGAGCGTACGAGTGAGGGCGCGGGTTAGTGTCAGCGTACGGGTTAGGATTAGGGGACGGCTCAGGGTCAGGCTTCGGGGAAGGGGTAGGGTTAGGCTTCGGGCTAAGGTTAGGGTTAGGGGACGGGGACGGTTTAGGGTCCAGGTGAGGGTACGACAACGCTCTAGGGGGAGCGTACGTGTGAGGGCGCGGGTTAGTGTCAGCGTACGGGTTAGGATTAGAGGACGGCTGAGGGTCAGGCTTCGGGGAAGGGGTAGGGTTAGGCTTCGGGCTAGGGTTAGGGTTAGGGGACGGGGACGGTTTAGGGTCCAGGTGAGGGTACGACAACGCTCTAGGGGGAGCGTACTTGTGAGGGCGCGGGTTAGTGTCAGTGTACGGGTTAGGATTAGGGGACGGCTGAGGGTCAGGCTTCGGGGAAGGGGTAGGGTTAGGCTTCGGGCTAGGGTTAGGGTTAGGGTACGGGGACGGTTTAGGGTCCAGGTGAGGGTACGACAACGCTCTAGGGGGAGCGTACGTGTGAGGGCGCGGGTTAGTGTCAGCGTACGGGTTAGGATTAGGGGACGGCTGAGGGTCAGGCTTCGGGGAAGGGGTAGGGTTAGGCTTCGGGCTAGGGTTAGGGTTAGGGGACGGGGACGGTTTAGGGTCCAGGTGAGGGTACGACAACGCTCTAGGGGGAGCGTACGTGTGAGGGCGCGGGTTAGTGTCAGCGTACGGGTTAGCATTAGGGGACGGCTGAGGGTCAGGCTTCGGGGAAGGGTTAGGGTTAGGGTTCGGGCTAGGGTTAGGGTTAGGGGACGGGGACGGTTTAGGGTCCAGGTGAGGGTACGACAACGCTCTAGGGGGAGCGTACGTGTGAGGGCGCGGGTTAGTGTCAGCGTACGGGTTAGGATTAGGGGACGGCTGAGGGTCAGGCTTCGGGGAAGGGGTAGGGTTAGGCTTCGGGCTAGGGTTAGGGTTAGGGGACGGGGACGGTTTAGGGTCCAGGTGAAGGTACGACAACGCTCTAGGGGGAGCGTACGTGTGAGGGCGCGGGTTAGTGTCAGCGTACGGGTTAGGATTAGGGGACGGCTGAGGGTCAGGCTTCGGGGAAGGGGTAGGGTTAGGCTTCGGGCTAGGGTTAGGGTTAGGGGACGGGGACGGTTTAGGGTCCAGGTGAGGGTACGACAACGCTCTAGGGGGAGCGTACGTGTGAGGGCGCGGGTTAGTGTCAGCGTACGGGTTAGGATTAGGGGACGGCTGAGGGTCAGGCTTCGGGGAAGGGGTAGGATTAGGCTTCGGGCTAGGGTTAGGGTTAGGGGACGGGGACGGTTTAGGGTCCAGGTGAGGGTACGACAACGCTCTAGGGGGAGCGTACGTGTGAGGGCGCGGGTTAGTGTCAGCGTACGGGTTAGGATTAGGGGACGGCTGAGGGTCAGGCTTCGGGGAAGGGGTAGGGTTAGGCTTCGGGCTAGGGTTAGGGTTAGGGGACGGGGACGGTTTAGGGTCCAGGTGAGGGTACGACAACGCTCTAGGGGGAGCATACGTGTGAGGGCGCGGGTTAGTGTCAGCGTACGGGTTAGGATTAGGGGACGCCTGAGGGTCAGGCTTCGGGGAAGGGTTAGGGTTAGGGTTCGGGCTAGGGTTAGGGTTAGGGGACGGGGACGGTTTAGGGTCCAGGTGAGGGTACGACAACGCTCTACGGGGAGCGTACGTGTGAGGGCGCGGGTTAGTGTCAGCGTACGGGTTAGGATTAGGGGACGGCTGAGGGTCAGGCTTCGGGGAAGGGTTAGGGTTAGGGTTCGGGCTAGGGTTAGGGTTAGGGGACGGGGACGGTTTAGGATCCAAGTGAGGGTACGACAACGCTCTAGGGGGAGCGTACGTGTGAGGGCGCGGGTTAGTGTCAGCGTACGGGTTAGGATTAGGGGACGGCTGAGGGTCAGGCTTCGGGGAAGTGTTAGGGTTAGGGTTCGGGCTAGGGTTAGGGTTAGGGGACGGGGACGGTTTAGGGTCCAGGTGAGGGTACGACAACGCTCTAGGGGGAGCGTACGTGTGAGAGCGCGGGTTAGTGTCAGCGTACGGGTTAGGATTAGGGGACGGCTGAGGGTCAGGCTTCGGGGAAGGGGTAGGGTTAGGCTTCGGGCTAGGGTTAGGGTTAGGGGACGGGGACGGTTTAGGGTCCAGGTGAGGGTACGACAACGCTCTAGGGGGAGCGTACGTGTGAGGGCGCGGGTTAGTGTCAGCGTACGGGTTAGGATTAGGGGACGGCTGACGGTCAGGCTTCGGGGAAGGGTTAGGGTTAGGGTT
Organism: Globicephala melas; assembly: GCF_963455315.2. Lineage (NCBI taxonomy): Eukaryota > Metazoa > Chordata > Mammalia > Artiodactyla > Delphinidae > Globicephala > Globicephala melas. The sequence continues at coordinate 265,417 of NW_027207435.1, read as the reverse complement.
AGGGCTAGGGTTAGGGTTAGGGGACGGGGACGGTTTAGGGTCCAGGTGAGGGTACGACAACGCTCTAGGGGGAGCGTACGTGTGAGGGCGCGGGTTAGTGTCAGCGTACGGGTTAGGATTAGGGGACGGCTGAGGGTCAGGCTTCGGGGAAGGGGTAGGTTTAGGCTTCGGGCTAGGGTTAGGGTTAGAGGACGGGGACGGTTTAGGGTCCAGGTGAGGGTACGACAACGCTCTAGGGGGAGCGTACGTGTGAGGGCGCGGGTTAGTGTCAGCGTACGGGTTAGGATTAGGGGACGGCTGAGAGTCAGGCTTCGGGGAAGGGGTAGGGTTAGGGTTCGGGCTAGGGTTAGGGTTAGGGGACGGGGACGGTTTATGGTCCAGGTGAGGGTACGACAACGCTCTAGGGGGAGCGTACGTGTGAGGGCGCGGGTTAGTGTCAGCGTACGGGTTAGGATTAGGGGACGGCTGAGGGTCAGGCTTCGGGGAAGGGTTAGGGTTAGGGTTCGGGCTAGGGTTAGGGTTAGGGGACGGGGATGGTTTAGGGTCCAGGTGAGGGTACGACAATGCTCTAGGGGGAGCTTACGTGTGAGGGCGCGGGTTAGTGTCAGCGTACGGGTTAGGATTAGGGGACGGCTGAGGGTCAGGCTTCGGGGAAGGGTTAGGGTTAGGGTTCGGGCTAGGGTTAGGGTTAGGGGACGGGGACGGTTTAGGGTCCAGGTGAGGGTACGACAACGCTCTAGGGGGAGTGTACGTGTGAGGGCGCGGGTTACTGTCAGCGTACGGGTTAGGATTAGGGGACGGCTGAGGGTCAGGCTTCGGGGAAGGGTTAGGGTTAGGGTTCGGGCTAGGGTTAGGGTTAGGGGACGGGGACGGTTTAGGGTCCAGGTGAGGGTACGACAACGCTCTAGGGGGAGCGTACGTGTGAGGGCGCGGGTTAGTGTCAGCGTACGGGTTAGGATTAGGGGACGGCTGAGGGTCAGGCTTCGGGGAAGTGTTAGGGTTAGGGATCGGGCTAGGGTTAGGGTTCGGGCTAGGGTTAGGGTTAGGGGACGGGGACGGTTTAGGGTCCAGGTGAGGGTACGACAACGCTCTAGGGGGAGCGTACGTGTGAGGGCGCGGGTTAGTGTCAGCGTACGGGTTAGGATTAGGGGACGGCTGAGGGTCAGGCTTCGGGTAAGGGTTAGGGTTAGGCTTCGGGCTAGGGTTAGGGTTAGGGGACGGGGACGGTTTAGGGTCCAGGTGAGGGTACGACAACGCTCTAGGGGGAGCGTACGTGTGAGGGCGCGGGTTAGTGTCAGCGTACGGGTTAGGATTAGGGGACGGCTGAGGGTCAGGCTTCGGGGAAGGGGTAGGGTTAGGGTTCGGGCTAGGGTTAGGGTTAGGGGACGGGGACGGTTTAGGGTCCAGGTGAGGGTACGACAACGCTCTAGGGGGAGCGCACGTGTGAGGGCGCGGGTTAGTGTCAGCGTACGGGTTAGGATTAGGGGACGGCTGAGGGTCAGGCTTCGGGGAAGGGTTAGGGTTAGGGTTCGGGCTAGGGTTAGGGTTAGGGGACGGGGACGGTTTAGGGTCCAGGTGAGGGTACGACTACGCTCTAGGGGGAGCGTACGTGTGAGGGCGCGGGTTAGTGTCAGCGTACGGGTTAGGATTAGGGGACGGCTGAGGGTCAGGCTTCGGGGAAGGGTTAGGGTTAGGGTTCGGGCTAGGGTTAGGGTTAGGGGACGGGGACGGTTTAGGGTCCAGGTGAGGGTACGACAACGCTCTAGGGGGAGCGTACGTGTGAGGGCGCGGGTTAGTGTCAGCGTACAGGTTAGGATTAGGGGACGGCTGAGGGTCAGGCTTCGGGGAAGGGTTAGGGTTAGGGTTCGGGCTAGGGTTAGGGTTAGGGGACGGGGACGGTTTAGGGTCCAGGTGAGGGTACGACAACGCTCTAGGGGGAGCGCACGTGTGAGGGCGCGGGTTAGTGTCAGCGTACGGGTTAGGATTAGGGGACGGCTGAGGGTCAGGCTTCGGGGAAGGGTTAGGGTTAGGGTTCGTGCTAGGGTTAGGGTTAGGGGACGGGGACGGTTTAGGGTCCAGGTGAGGGTACGACAACGCTCTAGGGGGAGCGCACGTGTGAGGGCGCGGGTTAGTGTCAGCGTACGGGTTAGGATTAGGGGACGGCTGAGGGTCAGGCTTCGGGGAAGGGTTAGGGTTAGGGTTCGGGCTAGGGTTAGGGTTAGGGGACGGGGACGGTTTAGGGTCCAGGTGAGGGTACGACAACGCTCTAGGGGGAGCGTACGTGTGAGGGCGCGGGTTACTGTCAGCGTACGGGTTAGGATTAGGGGACGGCTGAGGGTCAGGCTTCAGGGAAGGGTTAGGGTTAGGGTTCGGGCTAGGGTTAGGGTTAGGGGACGGGGACGGTTTAGGGTCCAGGTGAGGGTACGACAACGCTCTAGGGGGAGCGTACGTGTGAGGGCGCGGGTTAGTGTCAGCGTACGGGTTAGGATTAGGGGACGGCTGAGGGTCAGGCTTCGGGGAAGTGTTAGGGTTAGGGATCGGGCTAGGGTTAGGGTTCGGGCTAGGGTTAGGGTTAGGGGACGGGGACGGTTTAGGGTCCAGGTGAGGGTACGACAACGCTCTAGGGGGAGCGTACGTGTGAGGGCGCGGGTTAGTGTCAGCGTACGGGTTAGGATTAGGGGACGGCTGAGGGTCAGGCTTCGGGTAAGGGTTAGGGTTAGGCTTCGGGCTAGGGTTAGGGTTAGGGGACGGGGACGGTTTAGGGTCCAGGTGAGGGTACGACAACGCTCTAGGGGGAGCGTACGTGTGAGGGCGCGGGTTAGTGTCAGCGTACGGGTTAGGATTAGGGGACGGCTGAGGGTCAGGCTTCGGGGAAGGGGTAGGGTTAGGGTTCGGGCTAGGGTTAGGGTTAGGGGACGGGGACGGTTTAGGGTCCAGGTGAGGGTACGACAACGCTCTAGGGGGAGCGCACGTGTGAGGGCGCGGGTTAGTGTCAGCGTACGGGTTAGGATTAGGGGACGGCTGAGGGTCAGGCTTCGGGGAAGGGTTAGGGTTAGGGTTCGGGCTAGGGTTAGGGTTAGGGGACGGGGACGGTTTAGGGTCCAGGTGAGGGTACGACTACGCTCTAGGGGGAGCGTACGTGTGAGGGCGCGGGTTAGTGTCAGCGTACGGGTTAGGATTAGGGGACGGCTGAGGGTCAGGCTTCGGGGAAGGGTTAGGGTTAGGGTTCGGGCTAGGGTTAGGGGACGGGGACGGTTTAGGGTCCAGGTGAGGGTACGACAACGCTCTAGGGGGAGCGTACGTGTGAGGGCGCGGGTTAGTGTCAGCGTACGGGTTAGGATTAGGGGACGGCTGAGGGTCAGGCTTCGGGGAAGGGTTAGGGTTAGGGTTCGGGCTAGGGTTAGGGTTAGGGGACGGGGACGGTTTAGGGTCCAGGTGAGGGTACGACAACGCTCTAGGGGGAGCGCACGTGTGAGGGCGCGGGTTAGTGTCAGCGTACGGGTTAGGATTAGGGGACGGCTGAGGGTCAGGCTTCGGGGAAGGGTTAGGGTTAGGGTTCGTGCTAGGGTTAGGGTTAGGGGACGGGGACGGTTTAGGGTCCAGGTGAGGGTACGACAACGCTCTAGGGGGAGCGCACGTGTGAGGGCGCGGGTTAGTGTCAGCGTACGGGTTAGGATTAGGGGACGGCTGAGGGTCAGGCTTCGGGGAAGGGTTAGGGTTAGGGTTCGGGCTAGGGTTAGGGTTAGGGGACGGGGACGGTTTAGGGTCCAGGTGAGGGTACGACAACGCTCTAGGGGGAGCGTACGTGTGAGGGCGCGGGTTAGTGTCAGCGTACGGGTTAGGATTAGGGGACGGCTGAGGGTCAGGCTTCGGGGAAGGGTTAGGGTTAGGGTTCGGGCTAGGGTTAGGGTTAGGGGACGGGGACGGTTTAGGGTCCAGGTGAGGGTACGACAACGCTCTAGGGGGAGCGCACGTGTGAGGGCGCGGGTTAGTGACAGCGTACGGGTTAGGATTAGGGGACGGCTGAGGGTCAGGCTTCGGGGAAGTGTTAGGGTTAGGGTTCGGGCTAGGGTTAGAGTTAGGGGACGGGGACGGTTTAGGGTCCAGGTGAGGGTACGACAACGCTCTAGGGGGAGCGCACGTGTGAGGGCGTGGGTTAGTGTCAGCGTACGGGTTAGGATTAGGGGACGGCTGAGGGTCAGGCTTCGGGGAAGGGTTAGGGTTAGGGTTCGGGCTAGGGTTAGGGTTAGGGGACGGGGACGGTTTAGGGTCCAGGTGAGGGTACGACAACGCTCTAGGGGGAGCGTACGTGTGAGGGCACGGGTTAGTGTCGGCGTACGGGTTAGGATTAGGGGACGGCTGAGGGTCAGGCTTCGGGGAAGGGTTAGGGTTAGGGTTCGGGCTAGGGTTAGGGTTAGGGGACGGGGACGGTTTAGGGTCCAGTTGAGGGTACGACAACGCTCTAGGGGGTGCGCACGTGTGAGGGCGCGGGTTAGTGTCAGCGTATGGGTTAAGATTAGGGGACGGCTGAGGGTCAGGCTTCGGGGAAGGGTTAGGGTTAGGGTTCGGGCTAGGGTTAGGGTTAGGGGACGGGGACGGTTTAGGGTCCAGGTGAGGGTACGACAACGCTCTAGGGGGAGCGCACGTGTGAGGGCGCGGGTTAGTGTCAGCGTACGGGTTAGGATTAGGGGACGGCTGAGGGTCAGGCTTCGGGGAAGGGTTAGGGTTAGGGTTCGGGCTAGGGTTAGGGTTAGGGGACGGGGACGGTTTAGGGTCCAGGTGAGGGTACGACAACGCTCTAGGTGGAGCGCACGTGTGAGGGCGCGGGTTAGTGTCAGCGTACGGGTTAGGATTAGGGGACGGCTGAGGGTCAGGCTTCGGGGAAGGGTTAGGGTTAGGGATCGGGCTAGGGTTAGGGTTCGGCCTAGGGTTAGTGTTGGGGACGGGGACGGTTTAGGGTCCAGGTGAGGGTACGACAACGCTCTAGGGGGAGCGTACGTGTGAGGGCGCGGGTTAGTGTCAGCGTACGGGTTAGGATTAGGGGACGGCTGAGGGTCAGGCTTCGGGGAAGGGTTAGGGTTAGGGTTCGGGCTAGGGTTAGGGTTAGGGGACGGGGACGGCTTAGGGTCCAGGTGAGGGTACGACAACGCTCTAGGGGGAGCGCACGTGTGAGGGCGCGGGTTAGTGACAGCGTACGGGTTAGGATTAGGGGACGGCTGAGTGTCAGGCTTCGGGGAAGGGTTAGGGTTAGGGATCGGGCTAGGGTTAGGGTTCGGGCTAGGGTTAGGGTTAGGGGACGGGGACGGTTTAGGGTCCAGGTGAGGGTACGACAACGCTCTAGGCGGAGCGTACGTGTGAGGGCGCGGGTTAGTGTCAGCGTACGGGTTAGGATTAGGGGACGGCTGAGGGTCAGGCTTCGGGGAAGGGTTAGGGTTAGGCTTCGGGCTAGGGTTAGGGTTAGGGGACGGGGACGGTTTAGGGTCCAGGTGAGGGTACGACAACGCTCTAGGGGGAGCGTACGTGTGAGGGCGCGGGTTAGTGTCAGCGTACGGGTTAGGATTAGGGGACGGCTGAGGGTCAGGCTTCGGGGAAGGGTTAGGGTTAGGGTTCGGGCTAGGGTTAGGGTTAGGGGACGGGGAGGGTTTACGGTCCAGGTGAGGGTACGACAACGCTCTAGGGGGAGCGTACGTGTGAGGGCGCGGGTTAGTGTCAGCGTACGGGTTAGGATTAGGGGTCGGGTGAGGGTCAGGCTTCGGGGAAGGGTTAGGGTTAGGGTTCGGGCTAGGGTTAGGGTTAGGGGACGGGGACGGTTTAGGTTCCAGGGGAAGGTACGACAACGCTCTAGGGGGAGCGTACGTGTGAGGGCGCGGGTTAGTGTCAGCGTACGGGTTAGGATTAGGGGACGGGTGAGGGTCAGGCTTCAGGGAAGGGTTAGGGTTAGGGTTCGGGCTAGGGTTAGGGTTAGGGGACGGGGACGGTTTAGGTTCCAGGGGAAGGTACGACAACGCTCTAGGGGGAGCGTACGTGTGAGGGCGCGGGTTAGTGTCAGCGTACGGGTTAGGATTAGGGGACGGGTGAGGGTCAGGCTTCGGGGAAGGGTTCGGGTTAGGGTTCGGGCTAGGGTTAGGGTTAGGGGACGGGGACGGTTTAGGGTCCAGGTGAGGGTACGACAACGCTCTAGGGGGAGCGTACGTGTGAGGGCGCGGGTTAGTGTCAGCGTACGGGTTAGGATTAGGGGACGGGTGAGGGTCAGGCTTCGGGGAAGGGTTAGGGTTAGGCTTCGGGCTAGGGTTAGGGTTAGGGGACGGGGACGGTTTAGGGTCCAGGTGAGGGTACGACAACGCTCTAGGTGGAGCGTACGTGTGAGGGCGCGGGTTAGTGTCAGCGTACGGGTTAGGATTAGGGGACGGCTGAGGGTCAGGCTTCGGGGAAGGGTTAGGGTTAGGCTTCGGGCTAGGGTTAGGGTTAGGGGACGGGGACGGTTTAGGGTCCAGGTGAGGGTACGACAACGCTCTAGGGGGAGCGTACGTGTGAGGGCGCGGGTTAGTGTCAGCGTACGGGTTAGGATTAGGGGACGGCTGAGGGTCAGGCTTCGGGGAAGGGTTAGGGTTAGGGTTCGGGCTAGGGTTAGGGTTAGGGGACGGGGACGGTTTAGGGTCCAGGTGAGGGCACGACAACGCTCTAGGGGGAGCGTACGTGTGAGGGCGCCGGTTAGTGTCAGCGTACGGGTTAGGATTAGGGGACGGGTGAGGGTCAGGCTTCGGGGAAGGGTTAGGGTTAGGCTTCGGGCTAGGGTTAGGGTTAGGGGACGGGGACGGTTTAGGGTCCAGGTGAGGGTACGACAACGCTCTAGGGGGAGCGTACGTGTGAGGGCACGGGTTAGTGTCAGCGTACGGGTTAGGATTAGGGGACGGCTGAGGGTCAGGCTTCGGGGAAGGGTTAGGGTTAGGGTTCGGGCTAGGGTTAGGGTTAGGGGACGGGGAGGGTTTACGGTCCAGGTGAGGGTACGACAACGCTCTAGGGGGAGCGTACGTGTGAGGGCGCGGGTTAGTATCAGCGTACGGGTTAGGATTAGGGGTCGGGTGAGGGTCAGGCTTCGGGGAAGGGTTAGGGTTAGGGTTCGGGCTAGGGTTAGGGTTAGGGGACGGGGACGGTTTAGGTTCCAGGGGAAGGTACGACAACGCTCTAGGGGGAGCGTACGTGTGAGGGCGCGGGTTAGTGTCAGCGTACGGGTTAGGATTAGGGGACGGGTGAGGGTCAGGCTTCAGGGAAGGGTTAGGGTTAGGGTTCGGGCTAGGGTTAGGGTTAGGGGACGGGGACGGTTTAGGTTCCAGGGGAAGGTACGACAACGCTCTAGGGGGAGCGTACGTGTGAGGGCGCGGGTTAGTGTCAGCGTACGGGTTAGGATTAGGGGACGGGTGAGGGTCAGGCTTCGGGGAAGGGTTCGGGTTAGGGTTCGGGCTAGGGTTAGGGTTAGGGGACGGGGACGGTTTAGGGTCCAGGTGAGGGTACGACAACGCTCTAGGGGGAGCGTACGTGTGAGGGCGCGGGTTAGTGTCAGCGTACGGGTTAGGATTAGGGGACGGGTGAGGGTCAGGCTTCGGGGAAGGGTTAGGGTTAGGCTTCGGGCTAGGGTTAGGGTTAGGGGACGGGGACGGTTTAGGGTCCAGGTGAGGGTACGACAACGCTCTAGGTGGAGCGTACGTGTGAGGGCGCGGGTTAGTGTCAGCGTACGGGTTAGGATTAGGGGACGGGTGAGGGTCAGGCTTCGGGGAAGGGTTAGGGTTAGGCTTCGGGCTAGGGTTAGGGTTAGGGGACGGGGACGGTTTAGGGTCCAGGTGAGGGTACGACAACGCTCTAGGGGGAGCGTACGTGTGAGGGCGCGGGTTAGTGTCAGCGTACGGGTTAGGATTAGGGGACGGCTGAGGGTCAGGCTTCGGGGAAGGGTTAGGTTTAGGGTTCGGGCTAGGGTTAGGTTTAGGGGACGGGGACGGTTAAGGGTCCAGGTGAGGGTACGACAACACTCTAGGGGGAGCGCACGTGTGAGGGCGTGGGCTAGTGTCAGCGTACGGGTTAGGAATAGGGGACGGCTGAGGGTCAGGCTTCGGGGAAGGGTTAGGGTAAGGGTTCTGTCTAGGGTTAGGGTTAGGGGACGGGGACGGTTTAGGGTCCAGGTGAGGGTACGACAACGCTCTAGGGGGTGCGCACGTGTGAGGGCGCGGGTTAGTGTCGGCGTACGGGTTAGGATTAGGGGACGGCTGAGGGTCAGGCTTCGGGGAAGGGTTAGGGTTAGGGTTCGGGCTAGGGTTAGGGTTCGGGCTAGGGTTAGGGTTAGGGGACGGGGACGGTTTAGGGTCCAGGTGAGGGTACGACAACGCTCTAGGCGGAGCGTACGTGTGAGGGCGCGGGTTAGTGTCAGCGTACGGGTTAGGATTAGGGGACGGCTGAGGGTCAGGCTTCGGGGAAGGGTTAGGGTTAGGCTTCGGGCTAGGGTTAGGGTTAGGGGACGGGGACGGTTTAGGGTCCAGGTGAGGGTACGACAACGCTCTAGGGGGAGCGTACGTGTGAGGGCGCGGGTTAGTGTCAGCGTACGGGTTAGGATTAGGGGACGGCTGAGGGTCAGGCTTCGGGGAAGGGTTAGGGTTAGGGTTCGGGCTAGGGTTAGGGTTAGGGGACGGGGAGGGTTTACGGTCCAGGTGAGGGTACGACAACGCTCTAGGGGGAGCGTACGTGTGAGGGCGCGGGTTAGTGTCAGCGTACGGGTTAGGATTAGGGGTCGGGTGAGGGTCAGGCTTCGGGGAAGGGTTAGGGTTAGGGTTCGGGCTAGGGTTAGGGTTAGGGGACGGGGACGGTTTAGGTTCCAGGGGAAGGTACGACAACGCTCTAGGGGGAGCGTACGTGTGAGGGCGCGGGTTAGTGTCAGCGTACGGGTTAGGATTAGGGGACGGGTGAGGGTCAGGCTTCAGGGAAGGGTTAGGGTTAGGGTTCGGGCTAGGGTTAGGGTTAGGGGACGGGGACGGTTTAGGTTCCAGGGGAAGGTACGACAACGCTCTAGGGGGAGCGTACGTGTGAGGGCGCGGGTTAGTGTCAGCGTACGGGTTAGGATTAGGGGACGGGTGAGGGTCAGGCTTCGGGGAAGGGTTCGGGTTAGGGTTCGGGCTAGGGTTAGGGTTAGGGGACGGGGACGGTTTAGGGTCCAGGTGAGGGTACGACAACGCTCTAGGGGGAGCGTACGTGTGAGGGCGCGGGTTAGTGTCAGCGTACGGGTTAGGATTAGGGGACGGCTGAGGGTCAGGCTTCGGGGAAGGGTTAGGGTTAGGCTTCGGGCTAGGGTTAGGGTTAGGGGACGGGGACGGTTTAGGGTCCAGGTGAGGGTACGACAACGCTCTAGGGGGAGCGTACGTGTGAGGGCGCGGGTTAGTGTCAGCGTACGGGTTAGGATTAGGGGACGGCTGAGGGTCAGGCTTCGGGGAAGGGTTAGGGTTAGGGTTCGGGCTAGGGTTAGGGTTAGGGGACGGGGAGGGTTTACGGTCCAGGTGAGGGTACGACAACGCTCTAGGGGGAGCGTACGTGTGAGGGCGCGGGTTAGTGTCAGCGTACGGGTTAGGATTAGGGGTCGGGTGAGGGTCAGGCTTCGGGGAAGGGTTAGGGTTAGGGTTCGGGCTAGGGTTAGGGTTAGGGGACGGGGACGGTTTAGGTTCCAGGGGAAGGTACGACAACGCTCTAGGGGGAGCGTACGTGTGAGGGCGCGGGTTAGTGTCAGCGTACGGGTTAGGATTAGGGGACGGGTGAGGGTCAGGCTTCAGGGAAGGGTTAGGGTTAGGGTTCGGGCTAGGGTTAGGGTTAGGGGACGGGGACGGTTTAGGTTCCAGGGGAAGGTACGACAACGCTCTAGGGGGAGCGTACGTGTGAGGGCGCGGGTTAGTGTCAGCGTACGGGTTAGGATTAGGGGACGGGTGAGGGTCAGGCTTCGGGGAAGGGTTCGGGTTAGGGTTCGGGCTAGGGTTAGGGTTAGGGGACGGGGACGGTTTAGGGTCCAGGTGAGGGTACGACAACGCTCTAGGGGGAGCGTACGTGTGAGGGCGCGGGTTAGTGTCAGCGTACGGGTTAGGATTAGGGGACGGGTGAGGGTCAGGCTTCGGGGAAGGGTTAGGGTTAGGCTTCGGGCTAGGGTTAGGGTTAGGGGACGGGGACGGTTTAGGGTCCAGGTGAGGGTACGACAACGCTCTAGGTGGAGCGTACGTGTGAGGGCGCGGGTTAGTGTCAGCGTACGGGTTAGGATTAGGGGACGGGTGAGGGTCAGGCTTCGGGGAAGGGTTAGGGTTAGGCTTCGGGCTAGGGTTAGGGTTAGGGGACGGGGACGGTTTAGGGTCCAGGTGAGGGTACGACAACGCTCTAGGGGGAGCGTACGTGTGAGGGCGTGGGTTAGTGTCAGCGTACGGGTTAGGATTAGGGGACGGCTGAGGGTCAGGCTTCGGGGAAGGGTTAGGGTTAGGGTTCGGGCTAGGGTTAGGGTTAGGGGACGGGGACGGTTTAGGGTCCAGGTGAGGGCACGACAACGCTCTAGGGGGAGCGTACGTGTGAGGGCGCCGGTTAGTGTCAGCGTACGGGTTAGGATTAGGGGACGGCTGAGGGTCAGGCTTCGGGGAAGGGTTAGGGTTAGGCTTCGGGCTAGGGTTAGGGTTAGGGGACGGGGACGGTTTAGGGTCCAGGTGAGGGTACGACAACGCTCTAGGCGGAGCGTACGTGTGAGGGCGCGGGTTAGTGTCAGCGTACGGGTTAGGATTAGGGGACGGCTGAGGGTCAGGCTTCGGGGAAGGGTTAGGGTTAGGCTTCGGGCTAGGGTTAGGGTTAGGGGACGGGGACGGTTTAGGGTCCAGGTGAGGGTACGACAACGCTCTAGGGGGAGCGTACGTGTGAGGGCGCGGGTTAGTGTCAGCGTACGGGTTAGGATTAGGGGACGGCTGAGGGTCAGGCTTCGGGGAAGGGTTAGGGTTAGGGTTCGGGCTAGGGTTAGGGTTAGGGGACGGGGAGGGTTTACGGTCCAGGTGAGGGTACGACAACGCTCTAGGGGGAGCGTACGTGTGAGGGCGCGGGTTAGTGTCAGCGTACGGGTTAGGATTAGGGGTCGGGTGAGGGTCAGGCTTCGGGGAAGGGTTAGGGTTAGGGTTCGGGCTAGGGTTAGGGTTAGGGGACGGGGACGGTTTAGGTTCCAGGGGAAGGTACGACAACGCTCTAGGGGGAGCGTACGTGTGAGGGCGCGGGTTAGTGTCAGCGTACGGGTTAGGATTAGGGGACGGGTGAGGGTCAGGCTTCAGGGAAGGGTTAGGGTTAGGGTTCGGGCTAGGGTTAGGGTTAGGGGACGGGGACGGTTTAGGTTCCAGGGGAAGGTACGACAACGCTCTAGGGGGAGCGTACGTGTGAGGGCGCGGGTTAGTGTCAGCGTACGGGTTAGGATTAGGGGACGGGTGAGGGTCAGGCTTCGGGGAAGGGTTCGGGTTAGGGTTCGGGCTAGGGTTAGGGTTAGGGGACGGGGACGGTTTAGGGTCCAGGTGAGGGTACGACAACGCTCTAGGGGGAGCGTACGTGTGAGGGCGCGGGTTAGTGTCAGCGTACGGGTTAGGATTAGGGGACGGCTGAGGGTCAGGCTTCGGGGAAGGGTTAGGGTTAGGCTTCGGGCTAGGGTTAGGGTTAGGGGACGGGGACGGTTTAGGGTCCAGGTGAGGGTACGACAACGCTCTAGGGGGAGCGTACGTGTGAGGGCGCAGGTTAGTGTCAGCGTACGGGTTAGGATTAGGGGACGGCTGAGGGTCAGGCTTCGGGGAAGGGTTAGGGTTAGGGTTCGGGCTAGGGTTAGGGTTAGGGGACGGGGAGGGTTTACGGTCCAGGTGAGGGTACGACAACGCTCTAGGGGGAGCGTACGTGTGAGGGCGCGGGTTAGTGTCAGCGTACGGGTTAGGATTAGGGGTCGGGTGAGGGTCAGGCTTCGGGGAAGGGTTAGGGTTAGGGTTCGGGCTAGGGTTAGGGTTAGGGGACGGGGACGGTTTAGGTTCCAGGGGAAGGTACGACAACGCTCTAGGGGGAGCGTACGTGTGAGGGCGCGGGTTAGTGTCAGCGTACGGGTTAGGATTAGGGGACGGGTGAGGGTCAGGCTTCAGGGAAGGGTTAGGGTTAGGGTTCGGGCTAGGGTTAGGGTTAGGGGACGGGGACGGTTTAGGTTCCAGGGGAAGGTACGACAACGCTCTAGGGGGAGCGTACGTGTGAGGGCGCGGGTTAGTGTCAGCGTACGGGTTAGGATTAGGGGACGGGTGAGGGTCAGGCTTCGGGGAAGGGTTCGGGTTAGGGTTCGGGCTAGGGTTAGGGTTAGGGGACGGGGACGGTTTAGGGTCCAGGTGAGGGTACGACAACGCTCTAGGGGGAGCGTACGTGTGAGGGCGCGGGTTAGTGTCAGCGTACGGGTTAGGATTAGGGGACGGGTGAGGGTCAGGCTTCGGGGAAGGGTTAGGGTTAGGCTTCGGGCTAGGGTTAGGGTTAGGGGACGGGGACGGTTTAGGGTCCAGGTGAGGGTACGACAACGCTCTAGGGGGAGCGTACGTGTGAGGGCGCGGGTTAGTGTCAGCGTACGGGTTAGGATTAGGGGACGGCTGAGGGTCAGGCTTCGGGGAAGGGTTAGGGTTAGGGTTCGGGCTAGGGTTAGGGTTAGGGGACGGGGAGGGTTTACGGTCCAGGTGAGGGTACGACAACGCTCTAGGGGGAGCGTACGTGTGAGGGCGCGGGTTAGTGTCAGCGTACGGGTTAGGATTAGGGGTCGGGTGAGGGTCAGGCTTCGGGGAAGGGTTAGGGTTAGGGTTCGGGCTAGGGTTAGGGTTAGGGGACGGGGACGGTTTAGGTTCCAGGGGAAGGTACGACAACGCTCTAGGGGGAGCGTACGTGTGAGGGCGCGGGTTAGTGTCAGCGTACGGGTTAGGATTAGGGGACGGGTGAGGGTCAGGCTTCAGGGAAGGGTTAGGGTTAGGGTTCGGGCTAGGGTTAGGGTTAGGGGACGGGGACGGTTTAGGTTCCAGGGGAAGGTACGACAACGCTCTAGGGGGAGCGTACGTGTGAGGGCGCGGGTTAGTGTCAGCGTACGGGTTAGGATTAGGGGACGGGTGAGGGTCAGGCTTCGGGGAAGGGTTCGGGTTAGGGTTCGGGCTAGGGTTAGGGTTAGGGGACGGGGACGGTTTAGGGTCCAGGTGAGGGTACGACAACGCTCTAGGGGGAGCGTACGTGTGAGGGCGCGGGTTAGTGTCAGCGTACGGGTTAGGATTAGGGGACGGGTGAGGGTCAGGCTTCGGGGAAGGGTTAGGGTTAGGCTTCGGGCTAGGGTTAGGGTTAGGGGACGGGGACGGTTTAGGGTCCAGGTGAGGGTACGACAACGCTCTAGGTGGAGCGTACGTGTGAGGGCGCGGGTTAGTGTCAGCGTACGGGTTAGGATTAGGGGACGGGTGAGGGTCAGGCTTCGGGGAAGGGTTAGGGTTAGGCTTCGGGCTAGGGTTAGGGTTAGGGGACGGGGACGGTTTAGGGTCCAGGTGAGGGTACGACAACGCTCTAGGGGGAGCGTACGTGTGAGGGCGTGGGTTAGTGTCAGCGTACGGGTTAGGATTAGGGGACGGCTGAGGGTCAGGCTTCGGGGAAGGGTTAGGGTTAGGGTTCGGGCTAGGGTTAGGGTTAGGGGACGGGGACGGTTTAGGGTCCAGGTGAGGGCACGACAACGCTCTAGGGGGAGCGTACGTGTGAGGGCGCCGGTTAGTGTCAGCGTACGGGTTAGGATTAGGGGACGGCTGAGGGTCAGGCTTCGGGGAAGGGTTAGGGTTAGGCTTCGGGCTAGGGTTAGGGTTAGGGGACGGGGACGGTTTAGGGTCCAGGTGAGGGTACGACAACGCTCTAGGCGGAGCGTACGTGTGAGGGCGCGGGTTAGTGTCAGCGTACGGGTTAGGATTAGGGGACGGCTGAGGGTCAGGCTTCGGGGAAGGGTTAGGGTTAGGCTTCGGGCTAGGGTTAGGGTTAGGGGATGGGGACGGTTTAGGGTCCAGGTGAGGGTACGACAACGCTCTAGGGGGAGCGTACGTGTGAGGGCGCGGGTTAGTGTCAGCGTACGGGTTAGGATTAGGGGACGGCTGAGGGTCAGGCTTCGGGGAAGGGTTAGGGTTAGGGTTCGGGCTAGGGTTAGGGTTAGGGGACGGGGAGGGTTTACGGTCCAGGTGAGGGTACGACAACGCTCTAGGGGGAGCGTACGTGTGAGGGCGCGGGTTAGTGTCAGCGTACGGGTTAGGATTAGGGGTCGGGTGAGGGTCAGGCTTCGGGGAAGGGTTAGGGTTAGGGTTCGGGCTAGGGTTAGGGTTAGGGGACGGGGACGGTTTAGGTTCCAGGGGAAGGTACGACAACGCTCTAGGGGGAGCGTACGTGTGAGGGCGCGGGTTAGTGTCAGCGTACGGGTTAGGATTAGGGGACGGGTGAGGGTCAGGCTTCAGGGAAGGGTTAGGGTTAGGGTTCGGGCTAGGGTTAGGGTTAGGGGACGGGGACGGTTTAGGTTCCAGGGGAAGGTACGACAACGCTCTAGGGGGAGCGTACGTGTGAGGGCGCGGGTTAGTGTCAGCGTACGGGTTAGGATTAGGGGACGGGTGAGGGTCAGGCTTCGGGGAAGGGTTCGGGTTAGGGTTCGGGCTAGGGTTAGGGTTAGGGGACGGGGACGGTTTAGGGTCCAGGTGAGGGTACGACAACGCTCTAGGGGGAGCGTACGTGTGAGGGCGCGGGTTAGTGTCAGCGTACGGGTTAGGATTAGGGGACGGCTGAGGGTCAGGCTTCGGGGAAGGGTTAGGGTTAGGCTTCGGGCTAGGGTTAGGGTTAGGGGACGGGGACGGTTTAGGGTCCAGGTGAGGGTACGACAACGCTCTAGGGGGAGCGTACGTGTGAGGGCGCAGGTTAGTGTCAGCGTACGGGTTAGGATTAGGGGACGGCTGAGGGTCAGGCTTCGGGGAAGGGTTAGGGTTAGGGTTCGGGCTAGGGTTAGGGTTAGGGGACGGGGAGGGTTTACGGTCCAGGTGAGGGTACGACAACGCTCTAGGGGGAGCGTACGTGTGAGGGCGCGGGTTAGTGTCAGCGTACGGGTTAGGATTAGGGGTCGGGTGAGGGTCAGGCTTCGGGGAAGGGTTAGGGTTAGGGTTCGGGCTAGGGTTAGGGTTAGGGGACGGGGACGGTTTAGGTTCCAGGGGAAGGTACGACAACGCTCTAGGGGGAGCGTACGTGTGAGGGCGCGGGTTAGTGTCAGCGTACGGGTTAGGATTAGGGGACGGGTGAGGGTCAGGCTTCAGGGAAGGGTTAGGGTTAGGGTTCGGGCTAGGGTTAGGGTTAGGGGACGGGGACGGTTTAGGTTCCAGGGGAAGGTACGACAACGCTCTAGGGGGAGCGTACGTGTGAGGGCGCGGGTTAGTGTCAGCGTACGGGTTAGGATTAGGGGACGGGTGAGGGTCAGGCTTCGGGGAAGGGTTCGGGTTAGGGTTCGGGCTAGGGTTAGGGTTAGGGGACGGGGACGGTTTAGGGTCCAGGTGAGGGTACGACAACGCTCTAGGGGGAGCGTACGTGTGAGGGCGCGGGTTAGTGTCAGCGTACGGGTTAGGATTAGGGGACGGGTGAGGGTCAGGCTTCGGGGAAGGGTTAGGGTTAGGCTTCGGGCTAGGGTTAGGGTTAGGGGACGGGGACGGTTTAGGGTCCAGGTGAGGGTACGACAACGCTCTAGGTGGAGCGTACGTGTGAGGGCGCGGGTTAGTGTCAGCGTACGGGTTAGGATTAGGGGACGGGTGAGGGTCAGGCTTCGGGGAAGGGTTAGGGTTAGGCTTCGGGCTAGGGTTAGGGTTAGGGGACGGGGACGGTTTAGGGTCCAGGTGAGGGTACGACAACGCTCTAGGGGGAGCGTACGTGTGAGGGCGTGGGTTAGTGTCAGCGTACGGGTTAGGATTAGGGGACGGCTGAGGGTCAGGCTTCGGGGAAGGGTTAGGGTTAGGGTTCGGGCTAGGGTTAGGGTTAGGGGACGGGGACGGTTTAGGGTCCAGGTGAGGGCACGACAACGCTCTAGGGGGAGCGTACGTGTGAGGGCGCCGGTTAGTGTCAGTGTACGGGTTAGGATTAGGGGACGGGTGAGGGTCAGGCTTCGGGGAAGGGTTAGGGTTAGGGTTCGGGCTAGGGTTAGGGTTAGGGGACGGGGACGGTTTAGGGTCCAGGTGAGGGTACGACAACGCTCTATGGGGAGCGCACGTGTGAGGGCGCGGGTTAGTGTCAGCGTACGGGTTAGGATTAGGGGACGGCTGAGGGTCAGGCTTCGGGGAAGGATTAGGGTTAGGCTTCGGGCTAGGGTTAGGGTTAGGGGACGGGGACGGTTTAGGGTCCAGGTGAGGGTACGACAATGCTCTAGGGGGAGCGCACGTGTGAGGGCGCGGGTTAGTGTCAGCATACGGGTTAGGATTAGGGGACGGCTGAGGGTCAGGCTTCGGGGAAGGGTTAGGTTTAGGGTTCGGGCTAGGGTTAGGTTTAGGGGACGGGGACGGTTAAGGGTCCAGGTGAGGGTACGACAACACTCTAGGGGGAGCGCACGTGTGAGGGCGTGGGCTAGTGTCAGCGTACGGGTTAGGAATAGGGGACGGCTGAGGGTCAGGCTTCGGGGAAGGGTTAGGGTAAGGGTTCTGGCTAGGGTTAGGGTTAGGGGACGGGGACGGTTTAGGGTCCAGGTGAGGGTACGACAACGCTCTAGGGGGTGCGCACGTGTGAGGGCGCGGGTTAGTGTCGGCGTACGGGTTAGGATTAGGGGACGGCTGAGGGTCAGGCTTCGGGGAAGGGTTAGGGTTAGGGTTCGGGCTAGGGTTAGGATTAGGGGACGGGGACGGTTTAGGGTCCAGGTGAGGGTACGACAACGCTCTAGGGGGAGCGCACGTGTGAGGGCGCGGGTTAGTGTCAGCGTACGGGTTAGGATTAGGGGACGGCTGAGGGTCAGGCTTCGGGGAAGGGTTAGGGTTAGGGTTCGGGCTAGGGTTAGGGTTAGGGGACGGGGACGGTTTAGGGTCCAGGTGAGGGTACGACAACGCTCTAGGGGGAGCGTACGTGTGAGGGCGCGGGTTAGTGTCAGCGTACGGGTTAGGATTAGGGGACGGCTGAGGGTCAGGCTTCGGGGAAGGGTTAGGGTTAGGGTTCGGGCTAGGGTTAGGGTTAGGGGACGGGGACGGTTTAGGGTCCAGGTGAGGGTACGACAACGCTATAGGGGGAGCGCACGTGTGAGGGCGCGGGTTAGTGTCGGCGTACGGGTTATGATTAGGGGACGGCTGAAGGTCAGGCTTCGGGGAAGGGTTAGGGTTAGGGTTCGGGCTAGGGTTAGGGTTAGGGGACGGGGACGGCTTAGGGTCCAGGTGAGGGTACGACAACGCTCTAGGGGGAGCGCACGTGTGAGGGCGCGGGTTAGTGACAGCGTACGGGTTAGGATTAGGGGACGGCTGAGTGTCAGGCTTCGGGGAAGGGTTAGGGTTAGGGATCGGGCTAGGGTTAGGGTTCGGGCTAGGGTTAGGGTTAGGGGACGGGGACGGTTTAGGGTCCAGGTGAGGGTACGACAACGCTCTAGGCGGAGCGTACGTGTGAGGGCGCGGGTTAGTGTCAGCGTACGGGTTAGGATTAGGGGACGGCTGAGGGTCAGGCTTCGGGGAAGGGTTAGGGTTAGGCTTCGGGCTAGGGTTAGGGTTAGGGGACGGGGAGGGTTTAGGGTCCAGGTGAGGGTACGACAACGCTCTAGGGGGAGCGTACGTGTGAGGGCGCGGGTTAGTGTCAGCGTACGGGTTAGGATTAGGGGACGGCTGAGGGTCAGGCTTCGGGGAAGGGTTAGGGTTAGGGTTCGGGCTAGGGTTAGGGTTAGGGGACGGGGAGGGTTTACGGTCCAGGTGAGGGTACGACAACGCTCTAGGGGGAGCGTACGTGTGAGGGCGCGGGTTAGTGTCAGCGTACGGGTTAGGATTAGGGGTCGGGTGAGGGTCAGGCTTCGGGGAAGGGTTAGGGTTAGGGTTCGGGCTAGGGTTAGGGTTAGGGGACGGGGACGGTTTAGGTTCCAGGAGAAGGTACGACAACGCTCTAGGGGGAGCGTACGTGTGAGGGCGCGGGTTAGTGTCAGCGTACGGGTTAGGATTAGGGGACGGGTGAGGGTCAGGCTTCAGGGAAGGGTTAGGGTTAGGGTTCGGGCTAGGGTTAGGGTTAGGGGACGGGGACGGTTTAGGTTCCAGGGGAAGGTACGACAACGCTCTAGGGGGAGCGTACGTGTGAGGGCGCGGGTTAGTGTCAGCGTACGGGTTAGGATTAGGGGACGGGTGAGGGTCAGGCTTCGGGGAAGGGTTCGGGTTAGGGTTCGGGCTAGGGTTAGGGTTAGGGGACGGGGACGGTTTAGGGTCCAGGTGAGGGTACGACAACGCTCTAGGGGGAGCGTACGTGTGAGGGCGCGGGTTAGTGTCAGCGTACGGGTTAGGATTAGGGGACGGGTGAGGGTCAGGCTTCGGGGAAGGGTTAGGGTTAGGCTTCGGGCTAGGGTTAGGGTTAGGGGACGGGGACGGTTTAGGGTCCAGGTGAGGGTACGACAACGCTCTAGGTGGAGCGTACGTGTGAGGGCGCGGGTTAGTGTCAGCGTACGGGTTAGGATTAGGGGACGGGTGAGGGTCAGGCTTCGGGGAAGGGTTAGGGTTAGGCTTCGGGCTAGGGTTAGGGTTAGGGGACGGGGACGGTTTAGGGTCCAGGTGAGGGTACGACAACGCTCTAGGGGGAGCGTACGTGTTAGGGCGCGGGTTAGTGTCAGCGTACGGGTTAGGATTAGGGGACGGCTGAGGGTCAGGCTTCGGGGAAGGGTTAGGGTTAGGGTTCGGGCTAGGGTTAGGGTTAGGGGACCGGGACGGTTTAGGGTCCAGGTGAGGGCACGACAACGCTCTAGGGGGAGCGTACGTGTGAGGGCGCCGGTTAGTGTCAGCGTACGGGTTAGGATTAGGGGACGGGTGAGGGTCAGGCTTCGGGGAAGGTTTAGGGTTAGGGTTCGGGCTAGGGTTAGGGTTAGGGGACGGGGACGGTTTAGGTTCCAGGTGAGGGTACGACAACGCTCTAGGGGGAGCGTACGTGTGAGGGCGCGGGTTAGTGTCAGCGTACGGGTTAGGATTAGGGGACGGGTGAGGGTCAGGCTTCGGGGAAGGGTTAGGGTTAGGGTTCGGGCTAGGGTTAGGGTTAGGGGACGGGGACGGTTTAGGGTCCAGGTGAGGGTACGACAACGCTCTAGGTGGAGCGTACGTGTGAGGGCGCGGGTTAGTGTCAGCGTAAGTGTTAGGATTAGGGGACGGGTGAGGGTCAGGCTTCGGGGAAGGGTTAGGGTTCGGGTTCGGGCTAGGGTTAGGGTTAGTGGACGGGGACGGTTTAGGGTCCAGGTGAGGGCACGACAACGCTCTAGGGGGAGCGTACGTGTGAGGGCGCGGGTTAGTGTCAGCGTACGGGTTAGGATTAGGGGACGGGTGAGGGTCAGGCTTCGGGGAAGGGTTAGGGTTAGGGTTCGGGCTAGGGTTAGGGTTAGGGGACGGGGACGGTTTAGGGTCCAGGTGAGGGTACGACAACGCTCTATGGGGAGCGCACGTGTGAGGGCGCGGGTTAGTGTCAGCGTACGGGTTAGGATTAGGGGACGGCTGAGGGTCAGGCTTCGGGGAAGGATTAGGGTTAGGCTTCGGGCTAGGGTTAGGGTTAGGGGACGGGGACGGTTTAGGGTCCAGGTGAGGGTACGACAATGCTCTAGGGGGAGCGCACGTGTGAGGGCGCGGGTTAGTGTCAGCATACGGGTTAGGATTAGGGGACGGCTGAGGGTCAGGCTTCGGGGAAGGGTTAGGTTTAGGGTTCGGGCTAGGGTTAGGTTTAGGGGACGGGGACGGTTAAGGGTCCAGGTGAGGGTACGACAACACTCTAGGGGGAGCGCACGTGTGAGGGCGTGGGCTAGTGTCAGCGTACGGGTTAGGAATAGGGGACGGCTGAGGGTCAGGCTTCGGGGAAGGTTTAGGGTAAGGGTTCTGGCTAGGGTTAGGGTTAGGGGACGGGGACGGTTTAGGGTCCAGGTGAGGGTACGACAACGCTCTAGGGGGTGCGCACGTGTGAGGGCGCGGGTTAGTGTCGGCGTACGGGTTAGGATTAGGGGACGGCTGAGGTTCAGGCTTCGGGGAAGGGTTAGGGTTAGGGTTCGGGCTAGGGTTAGGGTTAGGGGACGGGGACGGTTTAGGGTCCAGGTGAGGGTACGACAACGCTCTAGGGGGAGCGCACGTGTGAGGGCGCGGGTTAGTGTCAGCATACGGGTTAGGATTAGGGGACGGCTGAGGGTCAGGCTTCGGGGAAGGGTTAGGGTTAGGGTTCGGGCTAGGGTTAGGGTTAGGGGACGGGGACGGTTTAGGGTCCAGGTGAGGGTACGACAACGCTCTAGGGGGAGCGTACGTGTGAGGGCGCGGGTTAGTGTCAGCGTACGGGTTAGGATTAGGGGACGGCTGAGGGTCAGGCTTCGGGGAAGGGTTAGGGTTAGGGTTCGGGCTAAGGTTAGGGTTAGGGGACGGGGACGGTTTAGGGTCCAGGTGAGGGTACGACAACGCTATAGGGGGAGCGCACGTGTGAGGGCGCGGGTTAGTGTCGGCGTACGGGTTATGATTAGGGGACGGCTGAAGGTCAGGCTTCGGGGAAGGGTTAGGGTTAGGGTTCGGGCTAGGGTTAGGGTTAGGGGACGGGGACGGCTTAGGGTCCAGGTGAGGGTACGACAACGCTCTAGGGGGAGCGCACGTGTGAGGGCGCGGGTTAGTGACAGCGTACGGGTTAGGATTAGGGGACGGCTGAGTGTCAGGCTTCGGGGAAGGGTTAGGGTTAGGGATCGGGCTAGGGTTAGGGTTCGGGCTAGGGTTAGGGTTAGGGGACGGGGACGGTTTAGGGTCCAGGTGAGGGTACGACAACGCTCTAGGCGGAGCGTACGTGTGAGGGCGCGGGTTAGTGTCAGCGTACGGGTTAGGATTAGGGGACGGCTGAGGGTCAGGCTTCGGGGAAGGGTTAGGGTTAGGCTTCGGGCTAGGGTTAGGGTTAGGGGACGGGGACGGTTTAGGGTCCAGGTGAGGGTACGACAACGCTCTAGGGGGAGCGTACGTGTGAGGGCGCGGGTTAGTGTCAGCGTACGGGTTAGGATTAGGGGACGGCTGAGGGTCAGGCTTCGGGGAAGGGTTAGGGTTAGGGTTCGGGCTAGGGTTAGGGTTAGGGGACGGGGAGGGTTTACGGTCCAGGTGAGGGTACGACAACGCTCTAGGGGGAGCGTACGTGTGAGGGCGCGGGTTAGTGTCAGCGTACGGGTTAGGATTAGGGGTCGGGTGAGGGTCAGGCTTCGGGGAAGGGTTAGGGTTAGGGTTCGGGCTAGGGTTAGGGTTAGGGGACGGGGACGGTTTAGGTTCCAGGGGAAGGTACGACAACGCTCTAGGGGGAGCGTACGTGTGAGGGCGCGGGTTAGTGTCAGCGTACGGGTTAGGATTAGGGGACGGGTGAGGGTCAGGCTTCAGGGAAGGGTTAGGGTTAGGGTTCGGGCTAGGGTTAGGGTTAGGGGACGGGGACGGTTTAGGTTCCAGGGGAAGGTACGACAACGCTCTAGGGGGAGCGTACGTGTGAGGGCGCGGGTTAGTGTCAGCGTACGGGTTAGGATTAGGGGACGGGTGAGGGTCAGGCTTCGGGGAAGGGTTCGGGTTAGGGTTCGGGCTAGGGTTAGGGTTAGGGGACGGGGACGGTTTAGGGTCCAGGTGAGGGTACGACAACGCTCTAGGGGGAGCGTACGTGTGAGGGCGCGGGTTAGTGTCAGCGTACGGGTTAGGATTAGGGGACGGGTGAGGGTCAGGCTTCGGGGAAGGGTTAGGGTTAGGCTTCGGGCTAGGGTTAGGGTTAGGGGACGGGGACGGTTTAGGGTCCAGGTGAGGGTACGACAACGCTCTAGGTGGAGCGTACGTGTGAGGGCGCGGGTTAGTGTCAGCGTACGGGTTAGGATTAGGGGACGGGTGAGGGTCAGGCTTCGGGGAAGGGTTAGGGTTAGGCTTCGGGCTAGGGTTAGGGTTAGGGGACGGGGACGGTTTAGGGTCCAGGTGAGGGTAGGACAACGCTCTAGGGGGAGCGTACGTGTGAGGGCGCGGGTTAGTGTCAGCGTACGGGTTAGGATTAGGGGACGGCTGAGGGTCAGGCTTCGGGGAAGGGTTAGGGTTAGGGTTCGGGCTAGGGTTAGGGTTAGGGGACGGGGACGGTTTAGGGTCCAGGTGAGGGCACGACAACGCTCTAGGGGGAGCGTACGTGTGAGGGCGCCGGTTAGTGTCAGCGTACGGGTTAGGATTAGGGGACGGGTGAGGGTCAGGCTTCGGGGAAGGTTTAGGGTTAGGGTTCGGGCTAGGGTTAGGGTTAGGGGACGGGGACGGTTTAGGTTCCAGGTGAGGGTACGACAACGCTCTAGGGGGAGCGTACGTGTGAGGGCGTGGGTTAGTGTCAGCGTACGGGTTAGGATTAGGGGACGGGTGAGGGTCAGGCTTCGGGGAAGGGTTAGGGTTAGGGTTCGGGCTAGGGTTAGGGTTAGGGGACGGGGACGGTTTAGGGTCCAGGTGAGGGTACGACAACGCTCTAGGTGGAGCGTACGTGTGAGGGCGCGGGTTAGTGTCAGCGTACGTGTTAGGATTAGGGGACGGGTGAGGGTCAGGCTTCGGGGAAGGGTTAGGGTTCGGGTTCAGGCTAGGGTTAGGGTTAGTGGACGGGGACGGTTTAGGGTCCAGGTGAGGGCACGACAACGCTCTAGGGGGAGCGTACGTGTGAGGGCGCGGGTTAGTGTCTGCGTACGGGTTAGGATTAGGGGACGGGTGAGGGTCAGGCTTCGGGGAAGGGTTAGGGTTAGGGTTCGGGCTAGGGTTAGGGTTAGGGGACGGGGACGGTTTAGGGTCCAGGTGAGGGTACGACAACGCTCTAGGGGGAGCGTACGTGTCAGGGCGCGGGTTAGTGTCAGCGTACGGGTTAGGATTAGGGGACGGGTGAGGGTCAGGCTTCGGGGAAGGGTTAGGGTTAGGGTTCGGGCTAGGGTTAGGGTTAGGGGATGGGGATGGTTTAGGGTCCAGGTGAGGGTACGACAACGCTCTAGGGGGAGCGTACGTGTGAGGGCGCGGGTTAGTGTCAGCGTACGGGTTAGGATTAGGGGACGGGTGAGGGTCAGGCTTCAGGGAAGGGTTAGGGTTAGGGTTCGGGCTAGGGTTAGGGTTAGGGGACGGGGACGGTTTAGGGTCCAGGTGAGGGTACGACAACGCTCTAGGGGGAGCGTACGTGTGAGGGCGCGGGTTAGTGTCAGCGTACGGGTTAGGATTAGGGGACGGCTGAGGGTCAGGCTTCGGGGAAGTGTTAGGGTTAGGGTTCGGGCTAGGGTTAGGGTTAGGGGACGGGGACGGTTTAGGGTCCAGGTGAGGGTACGACAACGCTCTAGGGGGAGCGTACGTGTGAGGGCGCGGGTTAGTGTCAGCGTACGGGTTAGGATTAGGGGACGGCTGAGGGTCAGGCTTCGGGGAAGGGTTAGGGTTAGGGTTCGGGCTAGGGTTAGGGTTAGGGGACGGGGACGGTTTAGGGTCCAGGTGAGTGTACGACAACGCTCTAGGGGGAGCGTACGTGTGAGGGCGCGGGTTAGTGTCAGCGTACGGTTTAGGATTAGGGGTCGGCTGAGGGTCAGGCTTCGGGGAAGGGTTAGGGTTAGGGTTCGGGCTAGGGTTAGGGTTAGGGGACGGGGACGGTTTAGGGTCCAGGTGAGGGTACGACAACGCTCTAGGGGGAGCGCACGTGTGAGGGCGCGGGTTAGTGTCAGCGTACGGGTTAGGATTAGGGGACGGCTGAGGGTCAGGCTTCGGGGAAGGGTTTGGGTTAGGCTTCGGGCTAGGGTTAGGGTTAGGGGACGGGGACGGTTTAGGGTCCAGGTGAGGGTACGACAACGCTCTAGGGGGCGTGTACGTGTGAGGGCGCGGGTTAGTGTCAGCGTACGGGTTAGGATTAGGGGACGGGTGAGGGTCAGGCTTCGGGGAAGGGTTAGGGTTAGGGTTCGGGCTAGGGTTAGGGTTAGGGGACGGGGACGGTTTAGGGTCCAGGTGAGGGTACGACAACGCTCTAGGGGGAGCGTACGTGTGAGGGCGCGGGTTAGTGTCAGCGTACGGGTTAGGATTAGGGGACGGCTGAGGGTCAGGCTTCGGGGAAGGGTTAGGGTTAGGCTTCGGGCTAGGGTTAGGGTTAGGGGACGGGGACGGTTTAGGGTCCAGGTGAGGGTACGACAACGCTCTAGGGGGAGCGTACGTGTGAGGGCGCGGGTTAGTGTCAGCGTACGGGTTAGGATTAGGGGACGGGTGAGGGTCAGGCTTCGGGGAAGGGTTAGGGTTAGGGTTCGGGCTAGGGTTAGGGTTAGGGGACGGGGACGGTTTAGGTTCCAGGTGAGGGTACGACAACGCTCTAGGGGGAGCGTACGTGTGAGGGCGCGGGTTAGTGTCAGCGTACGGGTTAGGATTAGGGGACGGGTGAGGGTCAGGCTTCGGGGAAGGGTTAGGGTTAGGGTTCGGGCTAGGGTTAGGGTTAGGGGACGGGGACGGTTTAGGGTCCAGGTGAGGGTACGACAACGCTCTAGGGGGAGCGTACATGTGAGGGCGCGGTTTAGTGTCAGCGTACGTGTTAGGATTAGGGGACGGGTGAGGGTCAGGCTTCGGGGAAGGGTTAGGGTTCGGGTTCGGGCTAGGGTTAGGGTTAGTGGACGGGGACGGTTTAGGGTCCAGGTGAGGGCACGACAACGCTCTAGGGGGAGCGTACGTGTGAGGGCGCGGGTTAGTGTCAGCGTACGGGTTAGGATTAGGGGACGGGTGAGGGTCAGGCTTCGGGGAAGGGTTAGGGTTAGGGTTCGGGCTAGGGTTAGGGTTAGGGGACGGGGACGGTTTAGGGTCCAGGTGAGGGTACGACAACACTCTAGGGGGAGCGTACGTGTGAGGGCGCGGGTTAGTGTCAGCGTACGGGTTAGGATTAGGGGACGGGTGAGGGTCAGGCTTCGGGGAAGGGTTAGGGTTAGGGTTCGGGCTAGGGTTAGGGTTAGGGGACGGGGACGGTTTAGGGTCCAGGTGAGGGTACGACAACGCTCTAGGGGGAGCGTACGTGTGAGGGCGCGGGTTAGTGTCAGCGTACGGGTTAGGATTAGGGGACGGGTGAGGGTCAGGCTTCGGGGAAGGGTTAGGGTTAGGGTTCGGGCTAGGGTTAGGGTTAGGGGACGGGGACGGTTTAGGGTCCAGGTGAGGGTACGACAACGCTCTAGGGGGAGCGTACGTGTGAGGGCGCGGGTTAGTGTCAGCGTACGGGTTAGGATTAGGGGACGGCTGAGGGTCAGGCTTCGGGGAAGTGTTAGGGTTAGGGTTCGGGCTAGGGTTAGGGTTAGGGGACGGGGACGGTTTAGGGTCCAGGTGAGGGTACGACAATGCTCTAGGGGGAGCGTACGTGTGAGGGCGCGGGTTAGTGTCAGCGTACGGGTTAGGATTAGGGGACGGCTGAGGGTCAGGCTTCGGGGAAGGGTTAGGGTTAGGGTTCGGGCTAGGGTTAGGGTTAGGGGACGGGGACGGTTTAGGGTCCAGGTGAGGGTACGACAACGCTCTAGGGGGAGCGTACGTGTGAGGGCGCGGGTTAGTGTCAGCGTACGGGTTAGGATTAGGGGTCGGCTGAGGGTCAGTCTTCGGGGAAGGGTTAGGGTTAGGGTTCGGGCTAGGGTTAGGGTTAGGGGACGGGGACGGTTTAGGGTCCAGGTGAGGGTACGACAACGCTCTAGGGGGAGCGCACGTGTGAGGGCGCGGGTTAGTGTCAGCGTACGGGTTAGGATTAGGGGACGGCTGAGGGTCAGGCTTCGGGGAAGGGTTTGGGTTAGGCTTCGGGCTAGGGTTAGGGTTAGGGGACGGGGACGGTTTAGGGTCCAGGTGAGGGTACGACAACGCTCTAGGGGGAGCGTACGTGTGAGTGCGCGGGTTAGTGTCAGCGTACGGGTTAGGATTAGGGGACGGCTGAGGGTCAGGCTTCGGGCAAGGGTTAGGGTTAGGGTTCGGGCTAGGGTTAGGGTTAGGGGACGGGGACGGTTTAGGGTCCAGGTGAGGGTACGACAACGCTCTAGGGGGAGCGTACGTGTGAGGGCGCGGGTTAGTGTCAGCGTACGGGTTAGGATTAGGGGACGGCTGAGGGTCAGGCTTCGGGGAAGGGTTAGGGTTAGGCTTCGGGCTAGGGTTAGGGTTAGGGGACGGGGACGGTTTAGGGTCCAGGTGAGGGTACGACAACGCTCTAGGGGGAGCGTACGTGTGAGGGCGCGGGTTAGTGTCAGCGTACGGGTTAGGATTAGGGGACGGGTGAGGGTCAGGCTTCGGGGAAGGGTTATGGTTAGGGTTCGGGCTAGGGTTAGGGTTAGGGGACGGGGACGGTTTAGGGTCCAGGTGAGGGTACGACAACGCTCTAGGGGGAGCGTACGTGCGAGGGCGCGGGTTAGTGTCAGCGTACGGGTTAGGATTAGGGGACGGCTGAGGGTCAGGCTTCGGGGAAGGGTTAGGGTTAGGGTTCGGGCTAGGGTTAGGGTTAGGGGACGGGGACGGTTTAGGGTCCAGGTGAGGGTACGACAACGCTCTAGGGGGAGCGTACGTGTGAGGGCGCGGGTTAGTGTCAGCGTACGGGTTAGGATTAGGGGACGGGTGAGGGTCAGGCTTCGGGGAAGGGTTAGGGTTCGGGTTCGGGCTAGGGTTAGGGTTAGTGGACGGGGACGGTTTAGGGTCCAGGTGAGGGCACGACAACGCTCTAGGGGGAGCGTACGTGTGAGGGCGCGGGTTAGTGTCAGCGTACGGGTTAGGATTAGGGGACGGGTGAGGGTCAGGCTTCGGGGAAGGGTTAGGGTTAGGGTTCGGGCTAGGGTTAGGGTTAGGGGACGGGGACGGTTTAGGGTCCAGGTGAGGGTACGACAACGCTCTAGGGGGAGCGTACGTGTGAGGGCGCGGGTTAGTGTCAGCGTACGGGTTAGGATTAGGGGACGGGTGAGGGTCAGGCTTCGGGGAAGGGTTAGGGTTAGGGTTCGGGCTAGGGTTAGGGTTAGGGGACGGGGACGGTTTAGGGTCCAGGTGAGGGTACGACAACGCTCTAGGGGGAGCGTACGTGTGAGGGCGCGGGTTAGTGTCAGCGTACGGGTTAGGATTAGGGGACGGGTGAGGGTCAGGCTTCGGGGAAGGGTTAGGGTTAGGGTTCGGGCTAGGGTTAGGGTTAGGGGACGGGGACGGTTTAGGGTCCAGGTGAGGGTACGACAACGCTCTAGGGGGAGCGTACGTGTGAGGGCGCGGGTTAGTGTCAGCGTACGGGTTAGGATTAGGGGACGGCTGAGGGTCAGGCTTCGGGGAAGTGTTAGGGTTAGGGTTCGGGCTAGGGTTAGGGTTAGGGGACGGGGACGGTTTAGGGTCCAGGTGAGGGTACGACAACGCTCTAGGGGGAGCGTACGTGTGAGGGCGCGGGTTAGTGTCAGCGTACGGGTTAGGATTAGGGGACGGCTGAGGGTCAGGCTTCGGGGAAGGGTTAGGGTTAGGGTTCGGGCTAGGGTTAGGGTTAGGGGACGGGGACGGTTTAGGGTCCAGGTGAGGGTACGACAACGCTCTAGGGGGAGCGTACGTGTGAGGGCACGGGTTAGTGTCAGCGTACGGGTTAGGATTAGGGGTCGGCTGAGGGTCAGGCTTCGGGGAAGGGTTAGGGTTAGGCTTCGGGCTAGGGTTAGGGTTAGGGGACGGGGACGGTTTAGGGTCCAGGTGAGGGTACGACAACGCTCTAGGGGGAGCGTACGTGTGAGGGCGCGGGTTAGTGTCAGCATACGGGTTAGGATTAGGGGACGGGTGAGGGTCAGGCTTCGGGGAAGGGTTAGGGTTAGGGTTCGGGCTAGGGTTAGGGTTAGGGGACGGGGACGGTTTAGGGTCCAGGTGAGGGTACGACAACGCTCTAGGGGGAGCGTACGTGTGAGGGCGCGGGTTAGTGTCAGCGTACGGGTTAGGATTAGGGGACGGCTGAGGGTCAGGCTTCGGGGAAGTGTTAGGGTTAGGCTTCGGGCTAGGGTTAGGGTTAGGGGACGGGGACGGTTTAGGGTCCAGGTGAGGGTACGACAACGCTCTAGGGGGAGCGTACGTGTGAGGGCGCGGGTTAGTGTCAGCGTACGGGTTAGGATTAGGGGACGGGTGAGGGTCAGGCTTCGGGGAAGGGTTAGGGTTAGGGTTCGGGCTAGGGTTAGGGTTAGGGGACGGGGACGGTTTAGGGTCCAGGTGAGGGTACGACAACGCTCTAGGGGGAGCGTACGTGCGAGGGCGCGGGTTAGTGTCAGCGTACGGGTTAGGATTAGGGGACGGCTGAGGGTCAGGCTTCGGGGAAGGGTTAGGGTTAGGGTTAGGGTTCGGGCTAGGGTTAGGGTTAGGGGACGGGGACGGTTTAGGGTCCAGGTGAGGGTACGACAACGCTCTAGGGGGAGCGTACGTGTGAGGGCGCGGGTTAGTGTCAGCGTACGGGTTAGGATTAGGGGACGGGTGAGGGTCAGGCTTCGGGGAAGGGTTAGGGTTCGGGTTCGGGCTAGGGTTAGGGTTAGTGGACGGGGACGGTTTAGGGTCCAGGTGAGGGCACGACAACGCTCTAGGGGGAGCGTACGTGTGAGGGCGCGGGTTAGTGTCAGCGTACGGGTTAGGATTAGGGGACGGGTGAGGGTCAGGCTTCGGGGAAGGGTTAGGGTTAGGGTTCGGGCTAGGGTTAGGGTTAGGGGACGGGGACGGTTTAGGGTCCAGGTGAGGGTACGACAACGCTCTAGGGGGAGCGTACGTGTGAGGGCGCGGGTTAGTGTCAGCGTACGGGTTAGGATTAGGGGACGGCTGAGGGTCAGGCTTCGGGGAAGGGTTAGGGTTAGGCTTCGGGCTAGGGTTAGGGTTAGGGGACGGGGACGGTTTAGGGTCCAGGTGAGGGTACGACAACGCTCTAGGGGGAGCGTACGTGTGAGGGCGCGGGTTAGTGTCAGCGTACGGGTTAGGATTAGGGGACGGCTGAGGGTCAGGCTTCGGGGAAGTGTTAGGGTTAGGGTTCGGGCTAGGGTTAGGGTTAGGGGACGGGGACGGTTTAGGGTCCAGGTGAGGGTACGACAACGCTCTAGGGGGAGCGTACGTGTGAGGGCGCGGGTTAGTGTCAGCGTACGGGTTAGGATTAGGGGACGGCTGAGTGTCAGGCTTCGGGGAAGGGTTTGGGTTAGGGTTCGGGCTAGGGTTAGGGTTAGGGGACGGGGACGGTTTAGGGTCCAGGTGAGGGTACGACAACGCTCTAGGGGGAGCGTACGTGTGAGGGCGCGGGTTAGTGTCAGCGTACGGGTTAGGATTAGGGGACGGCTGAGGGTCAGGCTTCGGGCAAGGGTTAGGGTTAGGGTTTGGGCTAGGGTTAGGGTTAGGGGACGGGGACGGTTTAGGGTCCAGGTGAGGGTACGACAACGCTCTAGGGGGAGCGTACGTGTGAGGGCGCGGGTTAGTGTCAGCGTACGGGTTAGGATTAGGGGACGGCTGAGGGTCAGGCTTCGGGGAAGGGTTAGGGTTAGGCTTCGGGCTAGGGTTAGGGTTAGGGGACGGGGACGGTTTAGGGTCCAGGTGAGGGTACGACAACGCTCTAGGGGGAGCGTACGTGCGAGGGCGCGGGTTAGTGTCAGCGTACGGGTTAGGATTAGGGGACGGCTGAGGGTCAGGCTTCGGGGAAGGGTTAGGGTTAGGCTTCGGGCTAGGGTTAGGGTTAGGGGACGGGGACGGTTTAGGGTCCAGGTGAGGGTACGACAACGCTCTAGGGGGAGCGTACGTGCGAGGGCGCGGGTTAGTGTCAGCGTACGGGTTAGGATTAGGGGACGGCTGAGGGTCAGGCTTCGGGGAAGGGTTAGGGTTAGGGTTCGGGCTAGGGTTAGGGTTAGGGGACGGGGACGTTTTAGGGTCCAGGTGAGGGTACGACAACGCTCTAGGGGGAGCGTACGTGTGAGGGCGCGGGTTAGTGTCAGCGTACGGGTTAGGATTAGGGGACGGCTGAGGGTCAGGCTTCGGGGAAGGGTTAGGGTTAGGGTTCGGGCTAGGGTTAGGGTTAGGGGACGGGGACGGTTTAGGGTCCAGGTGAGGGTACGACAACGCTCTAGGGGGAGCGTACGTGCGAGGGCGCGGGTTAGTGTCAGCGTACGGGTTAGGATTAGGGGACGGCTGAGGGTCAGGCTTCGGGGAAGGGTTAGGGTTAGGGTTCGGGCTAGGGTTAGGGTTCGGGGACGGGGACGGTTTAGGGTCCAGGTGAGGGTACGACAACGCTCTAGGGGGAGCGTACGTGCGAGGGCGCGGGTTAGTGTCAGCGTACGGGTTAGGATTCGGGGACGGCTGAGGGTCAGGCTTCGGGGAAGGGTTAGGGTTAGGCTTCGGGCTAGGGTTAGGGTTAGGGGACGGGGACGGTTTAGGGTCCAGGTGAGGGTACGACAACGCTCTAGGGGGAGCGTACGTGTGAGGGCGCGGGTTAGTGTCAGCGTACGGGTTAGGATTAGGGGACGGCTGAGGGTCAGGCTTCGGGGAAGGGTTAGGGTTAGGCTTCGGGCTAGGGTTAGGGTTAGGGGACGGGGACGGTTTAGGGTCCAGGTGAGGGTACGACAACGCTCTAGGGGGAGCGTACGTGTGAGGGCGCGGGTTAGTGTCAGCGTACGGGTTAGGATTAGGGGACGGCTGAGGGTCAGGCTTCGGGCAAGGGTTAGAGTTAGGGTTCGGGCTAGGGTTAGGGTTAGGGGACGGGGACGGTTTAGGGTCCAGGTGAGGGTACGACAACGCTCTAGGGGGAGCGTACGTGCGAGGGCGCGGGTTAGTGTCAGCGTACGGGTTAGGATTAGGGGACGGCTGAGGGTCAGGCTTCGGGGAAGGGTTAGGGTTAGGCTTCGGGCTAGGGTTAGGGTTAGGGGATGGGGACGGTTTAGGGTCCAGGTGAGGGTACGACAACGCTCTAGGGGGAGCGTACGTGTGAGGGCGCGGGTTAGTGTCAGCGTACGGGTTAGGATTAGGGGACGGCTGAGGGTCAGGCTTCGGGGAAGGGTTAGGGTTAGGCTTCGGGCTAGGGTTAGGGTTAGGGGACGGGGACGGTTTAGGGTCCAGGTGAGGGTACGACAACGCTCTAGGGGGAGCGTACGTGTGAGGGCGCGGGTTAGTGTCAGCGTACGGGTTAGGATTAGGGGACGGCTGAGGGTCAGGCTTCGGGGAAGGGTTAGGGTTAGGGTTCGGGCTAGGGTTAGGGTTAGGGGACGGGGACGGTTTAGGGTCCAGGTGAGGATACGACAACGCTCTAGGGGGAGCGTACGTGTGAGGGCGCGTGTTAGTGTCAGCGTACGGGTTAGGATTAGGGGACGGCTGAGGGTCAGGCTTCGGGGAAGGGTTAGGGTTAGGCTTCGGGCTAGGGTTAGGGTTAGGGGACGGGGACGGTTTAGGGTCCAGGTGAGGGTACGACAACGCTCTAGGGGGAGCGTACGTGTGAGGGCGCGGGTTAGTGTCAGCGTACGGGTTAGGATTAGGGGACGGGTGAGGGTCAGGCTTCGGGGAAGGGTTAGGGTTAGGCTTCGGGCTAGGGTTAGGGTTAGGGGACGGGGACGGTTTAGGGTCCAGGTGAGGGTACGACAACGCTCTAGGGGGAGCGTATGTGTGAGGGCGCGGGTTAGTGTCAGCGTACGGGTTAGGATTAGGGGACGGCTGAGGGTCAGGCTTCGGGGAAGGGTTAGGGTTAGGCTTCGGGCTAGGGTTAGGGTTAGGGGACGGGGACGGTTTAGGGTCCAGGTGAGGGTACGACAACGCTCTAGGGGGAGCGTACGTGCGAGGGCGCGGGTTAGTGTCAGCGTACGGGTTAGGATTAGGGGACGGCTGAGGGTCAGGCTTCGGGGAAGGGTTAGGGTTAGGGTTCGGGCTAGGGTTAGGGTTAGGGGACGGGGACGGTTTAGGGTCCAGGTGAGGGTACGACAATGCTCTAGGGGGAGCGTACGTGTGAGGGCGCGGGTTAGTGTCAGCGTACGGGTTAGGATTAGGGGACGGCTGAGGGTCAGGCTTCGGGGAAGGGTTAGGGTTAGGCTTCGGGCTAGGGTTAGGGTTAGGGGACGGGGACGGTTTAGGGTCCAGGTGAGGGTACGACAACGCTCTAGGGGGAGCGTACGTGTGAGGGCGCGGGTTAGTGTCAGCGTACGGGTTAGGATTAGGGGACGGCTGAGGGTCAGGCTTCGGGGAAGGGTTAGGGTTAGGGTTCGGGCTAGGTTTAGGGTTAGGGGACGGGGACGGTTTAGGGTCCAGGTGAGGGTACGACAACGCTCTAGGGGGAGCGTACGTGCGAGGGCGCGGGTTAGTGTCAGCGTACGGGTTAGGATTAGGGGACGGCTGAGGGTCAGGCTTCGGGGAAGGGTTAGGGTTAGGCTTCGGGCTAGGGTTAGGGTTAGGGGACGGGGACGGTTTAGGGTCCAGGTGAGGGTACGACAACGCTCTAGGGGGAGCGTACGTGTGAGGGCGCGGGTTAGTGTCAGCGTACGGGTTAGGATTAGGGGACGGCTGAGGGTCAGGCTTCGGGGAAGGGTTAGGGTTAGGCTTCGGGCTAGGGTTAGGGTTAGGGGACGGGGACGGTTTAGGGTCCAGGTGAGGGTACGACAACGCTCTAGGGGGAGCGTACGTGTGAGGGCGCGGGTTAGTGTCAGCGTACGGGTTAGGATTAGGGGACGGCTGAGGGTCAGGCTTCGGGCAAGGGTTAGGGTTAGGGTTCGGGCTAGGGTTAGGGTTAGGGGACGGGGACGGTTTAGGGTCCAGGTGAGGGTACGACAACGCTCTAGGGGGAGCGTACGTGCGAGGGCGCGGGTTAGTGTCAGCGTACGGGTTAGGATTAGGGGACGGCTGAGGGTCAGGCTTCGGGGAAGGGTTAGGGTTAGGCTTCGGGCTAGGGTTAGGGTTAGGGGACGGGGACGGTTTAGGGTCCAGGTGAGGGTACGACAACGCTCTAGGGGGAGCGTACGTGTGAGGGCGCGGGTTAGTTTCAGCGTACGGGTTAGGATTAGGGGACGGCTGAGGGTCAGGCTTCGGGGAAGGGTTAGGGTTAGGCTTCGGGATAGGGTTAGGGTTAGGGGACGGGGACGGTTTAGGGTCCAGGTGAGGGTACGACAACGCTCTAGGGGGAGCGTACGTGCGAGGGCGCGGGTTAGTGTCAGCGTACGGGTTAGGATTAGGGGACGGCTGAGGGTCAGGCTTCGGGGAAGGGTTAGGGTTAGGGTTCGGGCTAGGGTTAGGGTTAATGGACGGGGACGGTTTAGGGTCCAGATGAGGGTACGACAACGCTCTAGGGGGAGCGTACGTGCGAGGGCGCGGGTTAGTGTCAGCGTACGGGTTAGGATTAGGGGACGGCTGAGGGTCAGGCTTCGGGGAAGGGTTAGGGTTAGGCTTCGGGCTAGGGTTAGGGTTAGGGGACGGGGACGGTTTAGGGTCCAGGTGAGGGTACGACAACGCTCTAGGGGGAGCGTACGTGTGAGGGCGCGGGTTAGTGTCAGCGTACGGGTTAGGATTAGGGGACGGCTGAGGGTCAGGCTTCGGGGAAGGGTTAGGGTTAGGCTTCGGGCTAGGGTTAGGGTTAGGGGACGGGGACGGTTTAGGGTCCAGGTGAGGGTACGACAACGCTCTAGGGGGAGCGTACGTGTGAGGGCGCGGGTTAGTGTCAGCGTACGGGTTAGGATTAGGGGACGGCTGAGGGTCAGGCTTCGGGCAAGGGTTAGGGTTAGGGTTCGGGCTAGGGTTAGGGTTAGGGGACGGGGACGGTTTAGGGTCCAGGTGAGGGTACGACAACGCTCTAGGGGGAGTGTACGTGCGAGGGCGCGGGTTAGTGTCAGCGTACGGGTTAGGATTAGGGGACGGATGAGGGTCAGGCTTCGGGGAAGGGTTAGGGTTAGGGTTCGGGCTAGGGTTA
Source organism: Globicephala melas (assembly GCF_963455315.2). Taxonomy (NCBI): domain Eukaryota; kingdom Metazoa; phylum Chordata; class Mammalia; order Artiodactyla; family Delphinidae; genus Globicephala; species Globicephala melas. The sequence goes on along the minus strand of NW_027207435.1, from coordinate 231,343 downwards.
GGGTTAGGGGACGGGGACGGTTTAGGGTCCAGGTGAGGGTACGACAACGCTCTAGGGGGAGCGTACGTGTGAAGGCGCAGGTTAGTGTCAGCGTACGGGTTAGAATTAGGGGACGGCTGAGGGTCAGGCTTCGGGGAAGCGTTAGGGTTAGGCTTCGGGCTAGGGTTAGGGTTAGGGGACGGGGACGGTTTAGGGTCCAGGTGAGGGTACGACAACGCTCTAGGGGGAGCGTACGTGTGAGGGCGCGGGTTAGTGTCAGCGTACGGGTTAGGATTAGGGGACGGCTGAGGGTCAGGCTTCGGGGAAGGGTTAGGGTTAGGGTTCGGGCTAGGGTTAGGGTTAGGGGACGGGGACGGTTTAGGGTCCAGGTGAGGGTACGACAACGCTCTAGGGGGAGCGTACGTGTGAGGGCGCGGGTTAGTGTCAGCGTACGGGTTAGGATTAGGGGACGGCTGAGGGTCAGGCTTCGGGGAAGGGTTAGGGTTAGGCTTCGGGCTAGGGTTAGGGTTAGGGGACGGGGACGGTTTAGGGTCCAGGTGAGGGTACGACAACGCTCTAGGGGGAGCGTACGTGTGAGGGCGCGGGTTAGTGTCAGCGTACGGGTTAGGATTAGGGGACGGCTGAGGGTCAGGCTTCGGGGAAGTGTTAGGGTTAGGGTTCGGGCTAGGGTTAGGGTTAGGGGACGGGGACGGTTTAGGGTCCAGGTGAGGGTACAACAACGCTCTAGGGGGAGCGTACGTGTGAGGGCGCGGGTTAGTGTCAGCGTACGGGTTAGGATTAGGGGACGGGTGAGGGTCAGGCTTCGGGGAAGTGTTAGGGTTAGGGTTCGGGCTAGGGTTAGGGTTAGGGGACGGGGACGGTTTAGGGTCCAGGTGAGGGTACGACAACGCTCTAGGGGGAGCGTACGTGTGAGGGCGCGGGTTAGTGTCAGCGTACGGGTTAGGATTAGGGGACGGCTGAGGGTCAGGCTTCGGGGAAGCGTTAGGGTTAGGCTTCGGGCTAGGGTTAGGGTTAGGGGACGGGGACGGTTTAGGGTCCAGGTGAGGGTACGACAACGCTCTAGGGGGAGCGTACGTGTGAGGGCGCGGGTTAGTGTCAGCGTACGGGTTAGGATTAGGGGACGGCTGAGGGTCAGGCTTCGGGGAAGGGTTAGGGTTAGGGTTCGGGCTAGGGTTAGGGTTAGGGGACGGGGACGGTTTAGGGTCCAGGTGAGGGTACGACAACGCTCTAGGGGGAGCGTACGTGTGAGGGCGCGGTTTAGTGTCAGCGTACGGGTTAGGATTAGGGGACGGATGAGGGTCAGGCTTCGGGGAAGGGTTAGGGTTAGGCTTCGGGCTAGGGTTAGGGTTAGGGGACGGGGACGGTTTAGGGTCCAGGTGAGAGTACGACAACGCTCTAGGGGGAGCGTACGTGTGAGGGCGCGGGTTAGTGTCAGCGTACGGGTTAGGATTAGGGGACGGCTGAGGGTCAGGCTTCGGGGAAGGGTTAGGGTTAGGGTTCGGGCTAGGGTTAGGGTTAGGGGACGGGGACGGTTTAGGGTCCAGGTGAGGGTACGACAACGCTCTAGGGGGAGCGTACGTGTGAGGGCGCGGGTTAGTGTCAGCGTACGGGTTAGGATTAGGGGACAGCTGAGGGTCAGGCTTCGGGGAAGGGTTAGGGTTAGGGTTCGGGCTAGGGTTAGGGTTCGGGGACGGGGACGGTTTAGGGTCCAGGTGAGGGTACGACAGCGCTCTAGGGGGAGCGTACGTGTGAGGGCGCGGGTTAGTGTCAGCGTACGGGTTAGGATTAGGGGACGGCTGAGGGTCAGGCTTCGGGGAAGGGTTAGGGTTAGGCTTCGGGCTAGGGTTAGGGTTAGGGGACGGGGACGGTTTAGGGTCCAGGTGAGGGTACGACAACGCTCTAGGGGGAGCGTACGTGCGAGGGCGCGGGTTAGTGTCAGCGTACGGGTTAGGATTAGGGGACGGCTGAGGGTCAGGCTTCGGGGAAGGGTTAGGGTTAGGCTTCGGGCTAGGGTTAGGGTTAGGGGACGGGGACGGTTTAGGGTCCAGGTGAGGGTACGACAACGCTCTAGGGGGAGCGTACGTGTGAGGGCGCGGGTTAGTGTCAGCGTACGGGTTAGGATTAGGGGACGGCTGAGGGTCAGGCTTCGGGGAAGGGTTAGGGTTAGGCTTCGGGCTAGGGTTAGGGTTAGGGGACGGGGACGGTTTAGGGTACAGGTGAGGGTACGACAACGCTCTAGGGGGAGCGTACGTGTGAGGGCGCGGGTTAGTGTCAGCGTACGGGTTAGGATTAGGGGACGGCTGAGGGTCAGGCTTCGGGGAAGGGTTAGGGTTAGGGTTCGGGCTAGGGTTAGGGTTAGGGGACGGGGACGGTTTAGGGTCCAGGTGAGGGTACGACAACGCTCTAGGGGGAGCGTACGTGCGAGGGCGCGGGTTAGTGTCAGCGTACGGGTTAGGATTAGGGGACGGCTGAGGGTCAGGCTTCGGGGAAGGGTTAGGGTTAGGGTTCGGGCTAGGGTTAGGGTTAGGGGACGGGGACGGTTTAGGGTCCAGGTGAGGGTACGACAACGCTCTAGGGGGAGCGTACGTGCGAGGGCGCGGGTTAGTGTCAGCGTACGGGTTAGGATTAGGGGACGGCTGAGGGTCAGGCTTCGGGGAAGGGTTAGGGTTAGGCTTCGAGCTAGGGTTAGGGTTAGGGGACGGGGACGGTTTAGGGTCCAGGTGAGGGTACGACAACGCTCTAGGGGGAGCGTACGTGTGAGGGCGCGGGTTAGTGTCAGCATACGGGTTAGGATTAGGGGACGGCTGAGGGTCAGGCTTCGGGGAAGGGTTAGGGTTAGGCTTCGGGCTAGGGTTAGGGTTAGGGGACGGGGACGGTTTAGGGTCCAGGTGAGGGTACGACAACGCTCTAGGGGGAGCGTACGTGTGAGGGCGCGGGTTAGTGTCAGCGTACGGTTTAGGATTAGGGGACGGGTGAGGGTCAGGCTTCGGGGAAGGGTTAGGGTTAGGCTTCGGGCTAGGGTTAGGGTTAGGGGACGGGGACGGTTTAGGGTCCAGGTGAGGGTACGACAACGCTCTAGGGGGAGCGTACGTGTGAGGGCGCGGGTTAGTGTCAGCGTACGGGTTAGGATTAGGGGACGGCTGAGGGTCAGGCTTCGGGGAAGGGTTAGGGTTAGGCTTCGGGCTACGGTTAGGGTTAGGGGACGGGGACGGTTTAGGGTCCAGGTGAGGGTACGACAACGCTCTAGGGGGAGCGTACGTGTGAGGGTGCGGGTTAGTGTCAGCGTACGGGTTAGGATTAGGGGACGGCTGAGGGTCAGGCTTCGGGGAAGGGTTAGGGTTAGGGTTCGGGCTAGGGTTAGGGTTAGGGGACGGGGACGGTTTAGGGTCCAGGTGAGGGTACGACAACGCTCTAGGGGGAGCGTACGTGTGAGGGCGCGGGTTAGTGTCAGCGTATGGGTTAGGATTAGGGGACGGCTGAGGGTCAGGCTTCGGGGAAGGGTTAGGGTTAGGCTTCGGGCTAGGGTTAGGGTTAGGGGACGGGGACGGTTTAGGGTCCAGGTGAGGGTACGACAACGTTCTAGGGGGAGCGTACGTGTGAGGGCGCGGGTTAGTGTCAGCGTACGGGTTAGGATTAGGGGACGGCTGAGGGTCAGGCTTCGGGGAAGGGTTAGGGTTAGGGTTCGGGCTAGGGTTAGGGTTAGGGGACGGGGACGGTTTAGGGTCCAGGTGAGGGTACGACAACGCTCTAGGGGGAGCGTACGTGTGAGGGCGCGGGTTAGTGTCAGCGTACGGGTTAGGATTAGGGGACGGCTGAGGGTCAGGCTTCGGGGAATGGTTAGGGTTAGGGTTCGGGCTAGGTTTAGGGTTAGGGGACGGGGACGGTTTAGGGTCCAGGTGAGGGTACGACAACGCTCTAGGGGGAGCGTACGTGTGAGGGCGCGGGTTAGTGTCAGCGTACGGGTTAGGATTAGGGGACGGCTGAGGGTCAGGCTTCGGGGAAGGGTTAGGGTTAGGGTTCGGGCTAGGGTTAGGGTTAGGGGACGGGGACGGTTTAGGGTCCAGGTGAGGGTACGACAACGCTCTAGGGGGAGCGTACGTGCGAGGGCGCGGGTTAGTGCCAGCGTACGGGTTAGGATTAGGGGACGGCTGAGGGTCAGGCTTCGGGGAAGGGTTAGGGTTAGGCTTCGGGCTAGGGTTAGGGTTAGGGGACGGGGACGGTTTAGGGTCCAGGTGAGGGTACGACAACGCTCTAGGGGGAGCGTACGTGCGAGGGCGCGGGTTAGTGTCAGCGTACGGGTTAGGATTATGGGACGGCTGAGGGTCAGGCTTCGGGGAAGGGTTAGGGTTAGGCTTCGAGCTAGGGTTAGGGTTAGGGGACGGGGATGGTTTAGGGTCCAGGTGAGGGTACGACAACGCTCTAGGGGGAGCGTACGTGTGAGGGCGCGGGTTAGTGTCAGCGTACGGGTTAGGATTAGGGGACGGCTGAGGGTCAGGCTTCGGGGAAGTGTTAGGGTTAGGCTTCGGGCTAGGGTTAGGGTTAGGGGACGGGGACGGTTTAGGGTCCAGGTGAGGGTACGACAACGCTCTAGGGGGAGCGTACGTGTGAGGGCGCGGGTTAGTGTCAGCGTACGGTTTAGGATTAGGGGACGGCTGAGGGTCAGGCTTCGGGGAAGGGTTAGGGTTAGGCTTCGGGCTAGGGTTAGGGTTAGGGGACGGGGACGGTTTAGGGTCCAGGTGAGGGTACGACAACGCTCTAGGGGGAGCGTACGTGTGAGGGCGCGGGTTAGTGTCAGCGTACGGGTTAGGATTAGGGGACGGCTGAGGGTCAGGCTTCGGGGAAGGGTTAGGGTTAGGGTTCGGGCCAGGGTTAGGGTTAGGGGACGGGGACGGTTTAGGGTCCAGGTGAGGGTACGACAACGCTCTAGGGGGAGCGTACGTGTGAGGGCGCGGGTTAGTGTCAGCGTACGGGTTAGGATTAGGGGACGGCTGAGGGTCAGGCTTCGGGGAAGGGTTAGGGTTAGGGTTCGGGCTAGGGTTAGGGGTAGGGGACGGGGACGGTTTAGGGTCCAGGTGAGGGTACGACAACGCTCTAGGGGGAGCGTACGTGTGAGGGCGCGGGTTAGTGTCAGCGTACGGGTTAGGATTAGGGGACGGCTGAGTGTCAGGCTTCGGGGAAGGGTTAGGGTTAGGGTTCGGGCTAAGGTTAGGGTTAGGGGACGGGGACGGTTTAGGGTCCAGGTGAGGGTACGACAACGCTCTAGGGGGAGCGTACGTGCGAGGGCGCGGGTTAGTGTCAGCGTACGGGTTAGGATTAGGGGACGGCTGAGGGTCAGGCTTCGGGGAAGGGTTAGGGTTAGGCTTCGGGCTAGGGTTAGGGTTAGGGGACGGGGACGGTTTAGGGTCCAGGTGAGGGTACGACAACGCTCTAGGGGGAGCGTACGTGCGAGGGCGCGGGTTAGTGTCAGCGTAAGGGTTAGGATTAGGGGACGGCTGAGGGTCAGGCTTCGGGGAAGGGTTAGGGTTAGGCTTCGAGCTAGGGTTAGGGTTAGGGGACGGGGACGGTTTAGGGTCCAGGTGAGGGTACGACAACGCTCTAGGGGGAGCGTACGTGTGAGGGCGCGGGTTAGTGTCAGCGTACGGGTTAGGATTAGGGGACGGCTGAGGGTCAGGCTTCGGATAAGGGTTAGGGTTAGGGTTCGGGCTAGGGTTAGGGTTAGGGGACGGGGACGGTTTAGGGTCCAGGTGAGGGTACGACAACGCTCTAGGGGGAGCGTACGTGCGAGGGCGCGGGTTAGTGTCAGCGTACGGGTTAGGATTAGGGGACGGCTGAGGGTCAGGCTTCGGGGAAGGGTTAGGGTTAGGGTTCGGGCTAGGGTTAGGGTTAGGGGACGGGGACGGTTTAGGGTCCAGGTGAGGGTACGACAACGCTCTAGGGGGAGCGTACGTGTGAGGGCGCGGGTTAGTGTCAGCGTACGGGTTAGGATTAGGGGACGGCTGAGGGTCAGGCTTCGGGGAAGGTTTAGGGTTAGGGTTCGGGCTAGGTTTAGGGTTCGGGGACGGGGACGGTTTAGGGTCCAGGTGAGGGTACGACAGCGCTCTAGGGGGAGCGTACGTGCGAGGGCGCGGGTTAGTGTCAGCGTACGGGTTAGGATTAGGGGACGGCTGAGGGTCAGGCTTCGGGGAAGTGTTAGGGTTAGGCTTCGGGCTAGGGTTAGGGTTAGGGGACGGGGACGGTTTAGGGTCCAGGTGAGGGTACGACAACGCTCTAGGGGGAGCGTACGTGTGAGGGCGCGGGTTAGTGTCAGCGTACGGGTTAGGATTAGGGGACGGCTGAGGGTCAGGCTTCGGGGAAGTGTTAGGGTTAGGCTTCGGGCTAGGGTTAGGGTTAGGGGACGGGGACGGTTTAGGGTCCAGGTGAGGGTACGACAACGCTCTAGGGGGAGCGTACGTGTGAGGGCGCGGGTTAGTGTCAGCGTACGGGTTAGGATTAGGGGACGGCTGAGGGTCAGGCTTCGGGGAAGGGTTAGGGTTAGGGTTCGGGCTAGGGTTAGGGTTAGGGGACGGGGACGGTTTAGGGTCCAGGTGAGGGTACGACAACGCTCTAGGGGGAGCGTACGTGTGAGGGCGCGGGTTAGTGTCAGCGTACGGGTTAGGATTAGGGGACGGCTGAGGGTCAGGCTTCGGGGAAGGGTTAGGGTTAGGGTTCGGGCTAGGGTTAGGGTTAGGGGACGGGGACGGTTTAGGGTCCAGGTGAGGGTACGACAACGCTCTAGGGGGAGCGTACGTGCGAGGGCGCGGGTTAGTGTCAGCGTACGGGTTAGGATTAGGGGACGGCTGAGGGTCAGGCTTCGGGGAAGGGTTAGGGTTAGGCTTCGGGCTAGGGTTAGGGTTAGGGGACGGGGACGGTTTAGGGTCCAGGTGAGGGTACGACAACGCTCTAGGGGGAGCGTACGTGCGAGGGCGCGGGTTAGTGTCAGCGTACGGGTTAGGATTAGGGGACGGCTGAGGGTCAGGCTTCGGGGAAGGGTTAGGGTTAGGCTTCGAGCTAGGGTTAGGGTTAGGGGACGGGGATGGTTTAGGGTCCAGGTGAGGGTACGACAACGCTCTAGGGCGAGCGTACGTGTGAGGGCGCGGGTTAGTGTCAGCGTACGGGTTAGGATTAGGGGACGGCTGAGGGTCAGGCTTCGGGGAAGGGTTAGGGTTAGGGTTCGGGCTAGGGTTAGGGTTAGGGGACGGGGACGGTTTAGGGTCCAGGTGAGGGTACGACAACGCTCTAGGGGGAGCGTACGTGTGAGGGCGCGGGTTAGTGTCAGCGTACGGGTTAGGATTAGGGGACGGCTGAGGGTCAGGCTTCGGGGAAGGGTTAGGGTTAGGCTTCGGGCTAGGGTTAGGGTTAGGGGACGGGGACGGTTTAGGGTCCAGGTGAGGGTACGACAACGCTCTAGGGGGAGCGTACGTGTTAGGGCGCGGGTTAGTGTCAGCGTACGGGTTAGGATTAGGGGACGGCTGAGGGTCAGGCTTCGGGGAAGGGTTAGGGTTAGGCTTCGGGCTAGGGTTAGGGTTAGGGGACGGGGACGGTTTAGGGTCCAGGTGAGGGTACGACAACGCACTAGGGGGAGCGTACGTGTGAGGGCGCGGGTTAGTGTCAGCGTACGGGTTAGGATAAGGGGACGGCTGAGGGTCAGGCTTCGGGCAAGGGTTAGGGTTAGGGTTCGGGCTAGGGTTAGGGTTAGGGGACGGGGACGGTTTAGGGTCCAGGTGAGGGTACGACAACGCTCTAGGGGGAGCGTACGTGTGAGGGCGCGGGTTAGTGTCAGCGTACGGGTTAGGATTAGGGGACGGCTGAGGGTCAGGCTTCGGGGAAGGGTTAGGGTTAGGGTTCGGGCTAGGGTTAGGGTTAGGGGACGGGGACGGTTTAGGGTCCAGGTGAGGGTACGACAACGCTCTAGGGGGAGCGTTCGTGTGAGGGCGCGGGTTAGTGTCAGCGTACGGGTTAGGATTAGGGGACGGCTGAGGGTCAGGTTTCGGGGAAGGGTTAGGGTTAGGCTTCGGGCTAGGGTTAGTGTTAGGGGACGGGGACGGTTTAGGGTCCAGGTGAGGGTACGACAACGCTCTAGGGGGAGCGCACGTGTGAGGGCGCGGGTTAGTGTCAGCGTACGGGTTAGGATTAGGGGACGGCTGAGGGTCAGGCTTCGGGGAAGGGTTAGGGTTAGGCTTCGGGCTAGGGTTAGGGTTAGGGGACGGGGACGGTTTAGGGTCCAGGTGAGGGTACGACAACGCTCTAGGGGGAGCGCACGTGTGAGGGCGCGGGTTAGTGTCAGCGTACGGGTTAGGATTAGGGGACGGCTGAGGGTCAGGCTTCGGGGAAGGGTTAGGGTTAGGGTTCGGGCTAGGGTTAGGGTTAGGGGACGGGGACGGTTTAGGGTCCAGGTGAGGGTACGACAACGCTCTAGGGGGAGCGTACGTGTGAGGGCGCGGGTTAGTGTCAGCGTACGGGTTAGGATTAGGGGACGGCTGAGGGTCAGGCTTCGGGGAAGGGTTAGGGTTAGGCTTCGGGCTAGGGTTAGGGTTAGGGGACGGGGACGGTTTAGGGTCCAGGTGAGGGTACGACAACGCTCTAGGGGGAGCGTACGTGTGAGGGCGCGGGTTAGTGTCAGCGTACGGGTTAGGATTAGGGGACGGCTGAGGGTCAGGCTTCGGGGAAGGGTTAGGGTTAGGGTTCGGGCTAGGGTTAGGGTTAGGGGACGGGGACGGTTTAGGGTCCAGGTGAGGGTACGACAACGCTCTAGGGGGAGCGCACGTGTGAGGGCGCGGGTTAGTGTCAGCGTACGGGTTAGGATTAGGGGACGGCTGAGGGTCAGGCTTCGGGGAAGGGTTAGGGTTAGGGTTCGGGCTAGGGTTAGGGTTAGGGGACGGGGACGGTTTAGGGTCCAGGTGAGGGTACGACAACGCTCTAGGGGGAGCGTACGTGTGAGGGCGCGGGTTAGTGTCAGCGTAAGGGTTAGGATTAGGGGACGGCTGAGGGTCAGGCTTCGGGGAAGGGTTAGGGTTAGGGTTATGCTTCGAGCTAGGGTTAGGGTTAGGGGACGGGGACGGTTTAGGGTCCAGGTGAGGGTACGACAACGCTCTAGGGGGAGCGTACGTGTGAGGGCGCGGGTTAGTGTCAGCGTACGGGTTAGGATTAGGGGACGGCTGAGGGTCAGGCTTCGGAGAAGGGTTAGGGTTAGGGTTCGGGCTAGGGTTAGGGTTAGGGGACGGGGACGGTTTAGGGTCCAGGTGAGGGTACGACAACGCTCTAGGGGGAGCGTACGTGCGAGGGCGCGGGTTAGTGTCAGCGTACGGGTTAGGATTAGGGGACGGCTGAGGGTCAGGCTTCGGGGAAGGGTTAGGGTTAGGGTTCGGGCTAGGGTTAGGGTTAGGGGACGGGGACGGTTTAGGGTCCAGGTGAGGGTACGACAACGCTCTAGGGGGAGCGTACGTGTGAGGGCGCGGGTTAGTGTCAGCGTACGGGTTAGGATTAGGGGACGGCTGAGGGTCAGGCTTCGGGGAAGGTTTAGGGTTAGGGTTCGGGCTAGGTTTAGGGTTCGGGGACGGGGACGGTTTAGGGTCCAGGTGAGGGTACGACAGCGCTCTAGGGGGAGCGTACGTGCGAGGGCGCGGGTTAGTGTCAGCGTACGGGTTAGGATTAGGGGACGGCTGAGGGTCAGGCTTCGGGGAAGTGTTAGGGTTAGGCTTCGGGCTAGGGTTAGGGTTAGGGGACGGGGACGGTTTAGGGTCCAGGTGAGGGTACGACAACGCTCTAGGGGGAGCGTACGTGTGAGGGCGCGGGTTAGTGTCAGCGTACGGGTTAGGATTAGGGGACGGCTGAGGGTCAGGCTTCGGGGAAGGGTTAGGGTTAGGCTTCGGGCTAGGGTTAGGGTTAGGGGACGGGGACGGTTTAGGGTCCAGGTGAGGGTACGACAACACTCTAGGGGGAGCGTACGTGTGAGGGCGCGGGTTAGTGTCAGCGTACGGGTTAGGATTAGGGGACGGCTGAGGGTCAGGCTTCGGGGAAGGGTTAGGGTTAGGCTTCGGGCTAGGGTTAGGGTTAGGGGACGGGGACGGTTTAGGGTCCAGGTGAGGGTACGACAACGCACTAGGGGGAGCGTACGTGTGAGGGCGCGGGTTAGTGTCAGCGTACGGGTTAGGATAAGGGGACGGCTGAGGGTCAGGCTTCGGGCAAGGGTTAGGGTTAGGGTTCGGGCTAGGGTTAGGGTTAGGGGACGGGGACGGTTTAGGGTCCAGGTGAGGGTACGACAACGCTCTAGGGGGAGCGTACGTGTGAGGGCGCGGGTTAGTGTCAGCGTACGGGTTAGGATTAGGGGACGGCTGAGGGTCAGGCTTCGGGGAAGGGTTAGGGTTAGGGTTCGGGCTAGGGTTAGGGTTAGGGGACGGGGACGGTTTAGGGTCCAGGTGAGGGTACGACAACGCTCTAGGGGGAGCGTTCGTGTGAGGGCGCGGGTTAGTGTCAGCGTACGGGTTAGGATTAGGGGACGGCTGAGGGTCAGGTTTCGGGGAAGGGTTAGGGTTAGGCTTCGGGCTAGGGTTAGTGTTAGGGGACGGGGACGGTTTAGGGTCCAGGTGAGGGTACGACAACGCTCTAGGGGGAGCGCACGTGTGAGGGCGCGGGTTAGTGTCAGCGTACGGGTTAGGATTAGGGGACGGCTGAGGGTCAGGCTTCGGGGAAGGGTTAGGGTTAGGCTTCGGGCTAGGGTTAGGGTTAGGGGACGGGGACGGTTTAGGGTCCAGGTGAGGGTACGACAACGCTCTAGGGGGAGCGCACGTGTGAGGGCGCGGGTTAGTGTCAGCGTACGGGTTAGGATTAGGGGACGGCTGAGGGTCAGGCTTCGGGGAAGGGTTAGGGTTAGGGTTCGGGCTAGGGTTAGGGTTAGGGGACGGGGACGGTTTAGGGTCCAGGTGAGGGTACGACAACGCTCTAGGGGGAGCGTACGTGTGAGGGCGCGGGTTAGTGTCAGCGTACGGGTTAGGATTAGGGGACGGCTGAGGGTCAGGCTTCGGGGAAGGGTTAGGGTTAGGCTTCGGGCTAGGGTTAGGGTTAGGGGACGGGGACGGTTTAGGGTCCAGGTGAGGGTACGACAACGCTCTAGGGGGAGCGTACGTGTGAGGGCGCGGGTTAGTGTCAGCGTACGGGTTAGGATTAGGGGACGGCTGAGGGTCAGGCTTCGGGGAAGGGTTAGGGTTAGGGTTCGGGCTAGGGTTAGGGTTAGGGGACGGGGACGGTTTAGGGTCCAGGTGAGGGTACGACAACGCTCTAGGGGGAGCGCACGTGTGAGGGCGCGGGTTAGTGTCAGCGTACGGGTTAGGATTAGGGGACGGCTGAGGGTCAGGCTTCGGGGAAGGGTTAGGGTTAGGGTTCGGGCTAGGGTTAGGGTTAGGGGACGGGGACGGTTTAGGGTCCAGGTGAGGGTACGACAACGCTCTAGGGGGAGCGTACGTGTGAGGGCGCGGGTTAGTGTCAGCGTAAGGGTTAGGATTAGGGGACGGCTGAGGGTCAGGCTTCGGGGAAGGGTTAGGGTTAGGGTTATGCTTCGAGCTAGGGTTAGGGTTAGGGGACGGGGACGGTTTAGGGTCCAGGTGAGGGTACGACAACGCTCTAGGGGGAGCGTACGTGTGAGGGCGCGGGTTAGTGTCAGCGTACGGGTTAGGATTAGGGGACGGCTGAGGGTCAGGCTTCGGAGAAGGGTTAGGGTTAGGGTTCGGGCTAGGGTTAGGGTTAGGGGACGGGGACGGTTTAGGGTCCAGGTGAGGGTACGACAACGCTCTAGGGGGAGCGTACGTGCGAGGGCGCGGGTTAGTGTCAGCGTACGGGTTAGGATTAGGGGACGGCTGAGGGTCAGGCTTCGGGGAAGGGTTAGGGTTAGGGTTCGGGCTAGGGTTAGGGTTAGGGGACGGGGACGGTTTAGGGTCCAGGTGAGGGTACGACAACGCTCTAGGGGGAGCGTACGTGTGAGGGCGCGGGTTAGTGTCAGCGTACGGGTTAGGATTAGGGGACGGCTGAGGGTCAGGCTTCGGGGAAGGTTTAGGGTTAGGGTTCGGGCTAGGTTTAGGGTTCGGGGACGGGGACGGTTTAGGGTCCAGGTGAGGGTACGACAGCGCTCTAGGGGGAGCGTACGTGCGAGGGCGCGGGTTAGTGTCAGCGTACGGGTTAGGATTAGGGGACGGCTGAGGGTCAGGCTTCGGGGAAGTGTTAGGGTTAGGCTTCGGGCTAGGGTTAGGGTTAGGGGACGGGGACGGTTTAGGGTCCAGGTGAGGGTACGACAACGCTCTAGGGGGAGCGTACGTGTGAGGGCGCGGGTTAGTGTCAGCGTACGGGTTAGGATTAGGGGACGGCTGAGGGTCAGGCTTCGGGGAAGGGTTAGGGTTAGGCTTCGGGCTAGGGTTAGGGTTAGGGGACGGGGACGGTTTAGGGTCCAGGTGAGGGTACGACAACACTCTAGGGGGAGCGTACGTGTGAGGGCGCGGGTTAGTGTCAGCGTACGGGTTAGGATTAGGGGACGGCTGAGGGTCAGGCTTCGGGGAAGGGTTAGGGTTAGGCTTCGGGCTAGGGTTAGGGTTAGGGGACGGGGACGGTTTAGGGTCCAGGTGAGGGTACGACAACGCTCTAGGGGGAGCGTACGTGTTAGGGCGCGGGTTAGTGTCAGCGTACGGGTTAGGATTAGGGGACGGCTGAGGGTCAGGCTTCGGGGAAGGGTTAGGGTTAGGCTTCGGGCTAGGGTTAGGGTTAGGGGACGGGGACGGTTTAGGGTCCAGGTGAGGGTACGACAACGCACTAGGGGGAGCGTACGTGTGAGGGCGCGGGTTAGTGTCAGCGTACGGGTTAGGATTAGGGGACGGCTGAGGGTCAGGCTTCGGGCAAGGGTTAGGGTTAGGGTTCGGGCTAGGGTTAGGGTTAGGGGACGGGGACGGTTTAGGGTCCAGGTGAGGGTACGACAACGCTCTAGGGGGAGCGTACGTGTGAGGGCGCGGGTTAGTGTCAGCGTACGGGTTAGGATTAGGGGACGGCTGAGGGTCAGGCTTCGGGGAAGGGTTAGGGTTAGGGTTCGGGCTAGGGTTAGGGTTAGGGGACGGGGACGGTTTAGGGTCCAGGTGAGGGTACGACAACGCTCTAGGGGGAGCGTACGTGTGAGGGCGCGGGTTAGTGTCAGCGTACGGGTTAGGATTAGGGGACGGCTGAGGGTCAGGCTTCGGGGAAGGGTTAGGGTTAGGCTTCGGGCTAGGGTTAGGGTTAGGGGACGGGGACGGTTTAGGGTCCAGGTGAGGGTACGACAACGCTCTAGGGGGAGCGCACGTGTGAGGGCGCGGGTTAGTGTCAGCGTACGGGTTAGGATTAGGGGACGGCTGAGGGTCAGGCTTCGGGGAAGGGTTAGGGTTAGGCTTCGGGCTAGGGTTAGGGTTAGGGGACGGGGACGGTTTAGGGTCCAGGTGAGGGTACGACAACGCTCTAGGGGGAGCGCACGTGTGAGGGCGCGGGTTAGTGTCAGCGTACGGGTTAGGATTAGGGGACGGCTGAGGGTCAGGCTTCGGGGAAGGGTTAGGGTTAGGGTTCGGGCTAGGGTTAGGGTTAGGGGACGGGGACGGTTTAGGGTCCAGGTGAGGGTACGACAACGCTCTAGGGGGAGCGTACGTGTGAGGGCGCGGGTTAGTGTCAGCGTACGGGTTAGGATTAGGGGACGGCTGAGGGTCAGGCTTCGGGGAAGGGTTAGGGTTAGGCTTCGGGCTAGGGTTAGGGTTAGGGGACGGGGACGGTTTAGGGTCCAGGTGAGGGTACGACAACGCTCTAGGGGGAGCGTACGTGTGAGGGCGCGGGTTAGTGTCAGCGTACGGGTTAGGATTAGGGGACGGCTGAGGGTCAGGCTTCGGGGAAGGGTTAGGGTTAGGGTTCGGGCTAGGGTTAGGGTTAGGGGACGGGGACGGTTTAGGGTCCAGGTGAGGGTACGACAACGCTCTAGGGGGAGCGCACGTGTGAGGGCGCGGGTTAGTGTCAGCGTACGGGTTAGGATTAGGGGACGGCTGAGGGTCAGGCTTCGGGGAAGGGTTAGGGTTAGGGTTCGGGCTAGGGTTAGGGTTAGGGGACGGGGACGGTTTAGGGTCCAGGTGAGGGTACGACAACGCTCTAGGGGGAGCGTACGTGTGAGGGCGCGGGTTAGTGTCAGCGTACGGGTTAGGATTAGGGGACGGCTGAGGGTCAGGCTTCGGGGAAGGGTTAGGGTTAGGGTTCGGGCTAGGGTTAGGGTTAGGGGACGGGGACGGTTTAGGGTCCAGGTGAGGGTACGACAACGCTCTAGGGGGAGCGTACGTGTGAGGGCGCGGGTTTGTGTCAGCGTACGGGTTAGGATTAGGGGACGGCTGAGGGTCAGGCTTCGGGGAAGGGTTAGGGTTAGGCTTCGGGCTAGGGTTAGGGTTAGGGGACGGGGACGGTTTATGGTCCAGGTGAGGGTACGACAACGCTCTAGGGGGAGCGTACGTGTGAGGGCGCGGGTTAGTGTCAGCGTACGGGTTAGCATTAGGGGACGGCTGAGGGTCAGGCTTCGGGGAAGGGTTAGGGTTAGGGTTCGGGCTAGGGTTAGGGTTAGGGGACGGGGACGGTTTAGGGTCCAGGTGAGGGTACGACAACGCTCTAGGGGGAGCGTACGTGTGAGGGCGCGGGTTAGTGTCAGCGTACGGGTTAGGATTAGGGGACGGCTGAGGGTCAGGCTTCGGGGAAGGGTTAGGGTTAGGCTTCGGGCTAGGGTTAGGGGTAGGGGACGGGGACGGTTTAGGGTCCAGGTGAGGGTACGACAACGCTCTAGGGGGAGCGTACGTGTGAGGGCGCGGGTTAGTGTCAGCGTACGGGTTAGGATTAGGGGACGGCTGAGGGTCAGGCTTCGGGGAAGGGTTAGGGTTAGGCTTCGGGCTAGGGTTAGGGTTAGGGGACGGGGACGGTTTAGGGTCCAGGTGAGGGTACGACAACGCTCTAGGGGGAGCGCACGTGTGAGGGCGCGGGTTAGTGTCAGCGTACGGGTTAGGATTAGGGGACGGCTGAGGGTCAGGCTTCGGGGAAGGGTTAGGGTTAGGCTTCGGGCTAGGGTTAGGGTTAGGGGACGGGGACGGTTTAGGGTCCAGGTGAGGGTACGACAACGCTCTAGGGGGAGCGCACGTGTGAGGGCGCGGGTTAGTGTCAGCGTACGGGTTAGGATTAGGGGACGGCTGAGGGTCAGGCTTCGGGGAAGGGTTAGGGTTAGGGTTCGGGCTAGGGTTAGGGTTAGGGGACGGGGACGGTTTAGGGTCCAGGTGAGGGTACGACAACGCTCTAGGGGGAGCGTACGTGTGAGGGCGCGGGTTAGTGTCAGCGTACGGGTTAGGATTAGGGGACGGCTGAGGGTCAGGCTTCGGGGAAGGGTTAGGGTTAGGCTTCGGGCTAGGGTTAGGGTTAGGGGACGGGGACGGTTTAGGGTCCAGGTGAGGGTACGACAACGCTCTAGGGGGAGCGTACGTGTGAGGGCGCGGGTTAGTGTCAGCGTACGGGTTAGGATTAGGGGACGGCTGAGGGTCAGGCTTCGGGGAAGGGTTAGGGTTAGGGTTCGGGCTAGGGTTAGGGTTAGGGGACGGGGACGGTTTAGGGTCCAGGTGAGGGTACGACAACGCTCTAGGGGGAGCGCACGTGTGAGGGCGCGGGTTAGTGTCAGCGTACGGGTTAGGATTAGGGGACGGCTGAGGGTCAGGCTTCGGGGAAGGGTTAGGGTTAGGGTTCGGGCTAGGGTTAGGGTTAGGGGACGGGGACGGTTTAGGGTCCAGGTGAGGGTACGACAACGCTCTAGGGGGAGCGTACGTGTGAGGGCGCGGGTTAGTGTCAGCGTACGGGTTAGGATTAGGGGACGGCTGAGGGTCAGGCTTCGGGGAAGGGTTAGGGTTAGGCTTCGGGCTAGGGTTAGGGTTAGGGGACGGGGACGGTTTAGGGTCCAGGTGAGGGTACGACAACGCTCTAGGGGGAGCGTACGTGTGAGGGCGCGGGTTAGTGTCAGCGTACGGGTTAGGATTAGGGGACGGCTGAGGGTCAGGCTTCAGGGAAGGGTTAGGGTTAGGCTTCGGGCTAGGGTTAGGGTTAGGGGACGGGGACGGTTTAGGGTCCAGGTGAGGGTACGACAACGCTCTAGGGGGAGCGTACGTGTGAGGGCGCGGGTTAGTGTCAGCGTACGGGTTAGGATTAGGGGACGGCTGAGGGTCAGGCTTCGGGGAAGGGTTAGGGTTAGGGTTCGGGCTAGGGTTAGGGTTAGGGGACGGGGACGGTTTAGGGTCCAGGTGAGGGTACGACAACGCTCTAGGGGGAGCGTACGTGTGAGGGCGCGGGTTAGTGTCAGCGTACGGGTTAGGATTAGGGGACGGCTGAGAGTCAGGCTTCGGGGAAGGGTTAGGGTTAGGGTTCGGGCTAGGGTTAGGGTTAGGGGACGGGGACGGTTTAGGGTCCAGGTGAGGGTACGACAACGCTCTAGGGGGAGCGTACGTGCGAGGGCGCGGGTTAGTGTCAGCGTACGGGTTAGGATTAGGGGACGGCTGAGGGTCAGGCTTCGGGGAAGGGTTAGGGTTAGGCTTCGGGCTAGGGTTAGGGTTAGGGGACGGGGACGGTTTAGGGTCCAGGTGAGGGTACGACAACGCTCTAGGGGGAGCGTACGTGCGAGGGCGCGGGTTAGTGTCAGCGTACGGGTTAGGATTAGGGGACGGCTGAGGGTCAGGCTTCGGGGAAGGGTTAGGGTTAGGCTTCGAGCTAGGGTTAGGGTTAGGGGACGGGGACGGTTTAGGGTCCAGGTGAGGGTACGACAACGCTCTAGGGGGAGCGTACGTGTGAGGGCGCGGGTTAGTGTCAGCGTACGGGTTAGGATTAGGGGACGGCTGAGGGTCAGGCTTCGGGGAAGGGTTAGGGTTAGGCTTCGGGCTAGGGTTAGGGTTAGGGGACGGGGACGGTTTAGGGTCCAGGTGAGGGTACGACAACGCTCTAGGGGGAGCGTACGTGTGAGGGCGCGGGTTAGTGTCAGCGTACGGTTTAGGATTAGGGGACGGCTGAGGGTCAGGCTTCGGGGAAGGGTTAGGGTTAGGCTTCGGGCTAGGGTTAGGGTTAGGGGAAGGGGACGGTTTAGGGTCCAGGTGAGGGTACGACAACGCTCTAGGGGGAGCGTACGTGTGAGGGCGCGGGTTAGTGTCAGCGTACGGGTTAGGATTAGGGGACGGCTGAGGGTCAGGCTTCGGGGAAGGGTTAGGGTTAGGCTTCGGGCTAGGGTTAGGGTTAGGGGACGGGGACGGTTTAGGGTCCAGGTGAGGGTACGACAACGCTCTAGGGGGAGCGTACGTGTGAGGGCGCGGGTTAGTGTCAGCGTACGGGTTAGGATTAGGGGACGGCTGAGGGTCAGGCTTCGGGGAAGGGTTAGGGTTAGGCTTCGGGCTAGGGTTAGGGTTAGGGGACGGACACGGTTTAGGGTCCAGGTGAGGGTACGACAACGCTCTAGGGGGAGCGTACGTGTGAGGGCGCGGGTTAGTGTCAGCGTACGGGTTAGGATTAGGGGACGGCTGAGGGTCAGGCTTCGGGGAAGGGTTAGGGTTAGGCTTCGGGCTAGGGTTAGGGTTAGGGGACGGGGACGGTTTAGGGTCCAGGTGAGGGTACGACAACGCTCTAGGGGGAGCGTACGTGTGAGGGCGCGGGTTAGTGTCAGCGTACGGGTTAGGATTAGGGGACGGCTGAGGGTCAGGCTTCGGGGAAGGGTTAGGGTTAGGGTTCGGGCTAGGGTTAGGGTTAGGGGACGGGGACGGTTTAGGGTCCAGGTGAGGGTACGACAACGCTCTAGGGGGAGCGTACGTGTGAGGGCGCGGGTTAGTGTCAGCGTACGGGTTAGGATTAGGGGACGGCTGAGGGTCAGGCTTCGGGGAAGGGTTAGGGTTAGGGTTCGGGCTAGGGTTAGGGTTAGGGGACGGGGACGGTTTAGGGTCCAGGTGAGGGTACGACAACGCTCTAGGGGGAGCGTACGTGTGAGGGCGCGGGTTAGTGTCAGCGTACGGGTTAGGATTAGGGGACGGCTGAGGGTCAGGCTTCGGGGAAGGGTTAGGGTTAGGGTTCGGGCTAAGGTTAGGGTTAGGGGACGGGGACGGTTTAGGGTCCAGGTGAGGGTACGACAATGCTCTAGGGGGAGCGTACGTGCGAGGGCGCGGGTTAGTGTCAGCGTACGGGTTAGGATTAGGGGACGGCTGAGGGTCAGGCTTCGGGGAAGGTTTAGGGTTAGGCTTCGGGCTAGGGTTAGGGTTAGGGGTCGGGGACGGTTTAGGGTCCAGGTGAGGGTACGACAACGCTCTAGGGGGAGCGCACGTGTGAGGGCGCGGGTTAGTGTCAGCGTACGGGTTAGGATTAGGGGACGGCTGAGGGTCAGGCTTCGGGGAAGGGTTAGGGTTAGGGTTCGGGCTAGGGTTAGGGTTAGGGGACGGGGACGGTTTAGGGTCCAGGTGAGGGTACGACAACGCTCTAGGGGGAGCGTACGTGTGAGGGCGCGGGTTAGTGTCAGCGTACGGGTTAGGATTAGGGGACGGCTGAGGGTCAGGCTTCGGGGAAGGGTTAGGGTTAGGGTTCGGGCTAGGGTTAGGGTTAGGGGACGGGGACGGTTTAGGGTCCAGGTGAGGGTACGACAACGCTCTAGGGGGAGCGTACGTGTGAGGGCGCGGGTTAGTGTCAGCGTACGGGTTAGGATTAGGGGACGGCTGAGGGTCAGGCTTCGGGGAAGGGTTAGGGTTAGGCTTCGGGTTAGGGTTAGGGTTAGGGGACGGGGACGGTTTAGGGTCCAGGTGAGGGTACGACAACGCTCTAGGGGGAGCGTACGTGTGAGGGCGCGGGTTAGTGTCAGCGTACGGGTTAGCATTAGGGGACGGCTGAGGGTCAGGCTTCGGGGAAGGGTTAGGGTTAGGCTTCGGGCTAGAGTTAGGGTTAGGGGACGGGGACTGTTTAGGGTCCAGGTGAGGGTACGACAACGCTCTAGGGGGAGCGCACGTGTGAGGGCGCGGGTTAGTGTCAGCGTACGGGTTAGGATTAGGGGACGGCTGAGGGTCAGGCTTCGGGGAAGGGTTAGGGTTAGGGTTCGGGCTAGGGTTAGGGTTAGGGGACGGGGACGGTTTAGGGTTCAGGTGAGGGTACGACAACGCTCTAGGGGGAGCGTACGTGTCAGGGCGCGGGTTAGTGTCAGCGTACGGGTAAGGATTAGGGGACGGGTGAGGGTCAGGCTTCGGGGAAGGGTTAGGGTTAGGGTTCGGGCTAGGGTTAGGGTTAGGGGACGGGGAGGGTTTAGGGTCCAGGTGAGGGTTCGACAACGCTCTAGGGGGAGCGTACGTGTGATGGCGCTGGATAGTGTCAGCGTACGGGTTAGGATTAGGGGACGGCTGAGGGTCAGGCTTCGGGGAAGGGTTAGGGTTAGGGTTCGGGCTAGGGTTAGGGTTAGGGGACGGGGGCGGTTTAGGGTCCAGGTGAGGGCACGACAACCCTCTAGGGGGAGCGTACGTGTGAGGGCGCGGGTTAGTGTCAGCGTACGGGTTAGGTTTAGGGGACGGGTGAGGGTCAGGCTTCGGGGAATTGTTAGGGTTAGGGTTCGGGCTAGGGTTAGGGTTAGGGGACGGGGACGGTTTAGGGTCCAGGTGAGGGTACGACAACGCTCTAGGGGGAGCGTACGTGTGAGGGCACGGGTTAGTGTCAGCGTACGGGTTAGGATTAGGGGACGGCTGAGGGTCAGGCTTCGGGGAAGGGTTAGGGTTAGGGTTCGGGCTAGGGTTAGGGTTAGGGGACGGGGACGGTTTAGGGTGCAGGTGAGGGTACGACAATGCTCTAGGGGGAGCGTACGTGTGAGGGCGCGGCTTAGTGTCAGCGTACGGGTTAGGATTAGGGGACGGGTGAGGGTCAGGCTTCGGGGAAGGGTTAGGGTTAGGGTTCGGGCTAGGGTTAGGGTTAGGGGACAGGGACGGTTTAGGGTCCAGGTGAGGGTACGACAACGCTCTAGGGGGAGCGTACGTGTGAGGGCGCGGGTTAGTGTCAGCGTACGGGTTAGGATTAGGTGACGGGTGAGGGTCAGGCTTCGGGGAAGTGTTAGGGTTAGGATTCGGGCTAGGGTTAGGGTTAGGGGACGGGGACGGTTTAGGGTCCAGGTGAGGGTACGACAACGCTCTAGGGGGAGCGTACGTGTGAGGGCGCGGGTTAGTGTCAGCGTACGGGTTAGGATTAGGGGACGGGTGAGGGTCAGGCTTCGGGGAAGGGTTAGGGTTAGGGTTCGGGCTAGGGTTAGGGTTAGGGGACGGGGAGGGTTTAGGGTCCAGGTGAGTGTACGACAACGCTGTAGGGGGAGCGTATGTGTGAGGGCGTGGGTTAGTGTCAGCGTACGGGTTAGGATTAGGGGACGGCTGAGGGTCACGCTTCGGGGAAGGTTTAGGGTTAGGGTTCGGGCTAGGGTTAGGGTTAGGGGACGGGGACGGTTTAGGGTCCAGGTGAGGGTACGACAATGCTCTAGGGGGAGCGTACGTGTGATGGCGTGGGTTAGTGTCAGCGTACGGGTTAGGATTAGGGGACGGGTGAGGGTCAGGCTTCGGGGAAGGGTTAGGGTTAGGGTTCGGGCTAGGGTTAGGGTTAGGGGACGGGGACGGTTTAGGGTCCAGGTGAGGGTACGACAACGCTCTAGGGGGAGCGTACGTGTGAGGGCGCAGGTTAGTGTCAGCGTACGGGTTAGGATTAGGGGACGGCTGAGGGTCAGGCTTCGGGGAATGGTTAGGGTTAGGGTTCGGGCTAGGGTTAGGGTTAGGGGACGGGGACGGTTTAGGGTCCAGGTGAGGGTACGACAACGCTCTAGGGGGAGCGTACGTGTGAGGGCGCGGGTTAGTGTCAGCGTACGGGTTAGGATTAGGGGACGGCTGTGTGTCAGGCTTCGGGGAAGGGTTAGGGTTAGGGTTCGGGCTAGGGTTAGGGTTAGGGGACGGGGACGGTTTAGGGTCCAGGTGAGGGTACGACAATGCTCTAGGGGGAGCGTACGTGTGAGGGCGCGGGTTAGTGTCAGCGTACGGGTTAGGATTAGGGGACGGCTGAGGGTCAGGCTTCGGGGAAGTGTTAGGGTTAGGCTTCGGGCTAGGGTTAGGGTTAGGGGACGGGGACGGTTTAGGGTCCAGGTGAGGGTACGACAACGCTCTAGGGGGAGCGTACGTGTGAGGGCGCGGGTTAGTGTCAGCGTACGGGTTAGGATTAGGGGACGGCTGAGGGTCAGGCTTCGGGGAAGGGTTAGGGTTAGGGTCCGGGCTAGGGTTAGGGTTAGGGGACGGGGACGGTTTAGGGTCCAGGTGAGGGTACGACAACGCTCTAGGGGGAGCGTACGTGTGAGGGCGCGGGTTAGTGTCAGCGTACGGGTTAGGATTAGGGGACGGCTGAGGGTCAGGCTTCGGGGAAGGGTTAGGGTTAGGGTTCGGGCTAGGGTTAGGGTTAGGGGACGGGGACGGTTTAGGGTCCAGGTGAGGGTACGACAACGCTCTAGGGGGAGCGTACGTGTGAGGGCGCGGGTTAGTGTCAGGGTACGGGTTAGGATTAGGGGACGGCTGAGGGTCAGGCTTCGGGGAAGGGTTAGGGTTAGGGTTCGGGCTAGGGTTAGGGTTCGGGGACGGGGACGGTTTAGGGTCCAGGTGAGGGTACGACAGCGCTCTAGGGGGAGCGTACGTGTGAGGGCGCGGGTTAGTGTCAGCGTACGGGTTAGGATTAGGGGACGGCTGAGGGTCAGGCTTCGGGGAAGGGTTAGGGTTAGGCTTCGGGCTAGGGTTAGGGTTAGGGGACGGGGACGGTTTAGGGTCCAGGTGAGGGTACGACAACGCTCTAGGGGGAGCGTACGTGTGAGGGCGCGGGTTAGTGTCAGCGTACGGGTTAGGATTAGGGGACGGCTGAGGGTCAGGCTTCGGGGAAGGGTTAGGGTTAGGCTTCGGGCTAGGGTTAGGGTTAGGGGACGGGGACGGTTTAGGGTCCAGGTGAGGGTACGACAACGCTCTAGGGGGAGCGTACGTGTGAGGGCGCGGGTTAGTGTCAGCGTACGGGTTAGGATTAGGGGACGGCTGAGGGTCAGGCTTCGGGGAAGGGTTAGGGTTAGGGTTCGGGCTAGGGTTAGGGTTAGGGGACGGGGACGGTTTAGGGTCCAGGTGAGGGTACGACAACGCTCTAGGGGGAGCGTACGTGTGAGGGCGCGGGTTAGTGTCAGCGTACGGGTTAGGATTAGGGGACGGCTGAGGGTCAGGCTTCGGGGAAGGGTTAGGGTTAGGGTTCGGGCTAGGGTTAGGGTTAGGGGACGGGGACGGTTTAGGGTCCAGGTAAGGGTACGACAACGCTCTAGGGGGAGCGTACGTGCGAGGGCGCGGGTTAGTGTCAGCGTACGGGTTAGGATTAGGGGACGGCTGAGGGTCAGGCTTCGGGGAAGGGTTAGGGTTAGGCTTCGGGCTAGGGTTAGGGTTAGGGGACGGGGACGGTTTAGGGTCCAGGTGAGGGTACGACAACGCTCTAGGGGGAGCGTACGTGCGAGGGCGCGGGTTAGTGTCAGCGTACGGGTTAGGATTAGGGGACGGCTGAGGGTCAGGCTTCGGGGAAGGGTTAGGGTTAGGCTTCGAGCTAGGGTTAGGGTTAGGGGACGGGGACGGTTTAGGGTCCAGGTGAGGGTACGACAACGCTCTAGGGGGAGCGTACGTGTGAGGGCGCGGGTTAGTGTCAGCGTACGGGTTAGGATTAGGGGACGGCTGAGGGTCAGGCTTCGGGGAAGGGTTAGGGTTAGGCTTCGGGCTAGGGTTAGGGTTAGGGGACGGGGACGGTTTAGGGTCCAGGTGAGGGTACGACAACGCTCTAGGGGGAGCGTACGTGTGAGGGCGCGGGTTAGTGTCAGCGTACGGTTTAGGATTAGGGGACGGCTGAGGGTCAGGCTTCGGGGAAGGGTTAGGGTTAGGCTTCGGGCTAGGGTTAGGGTTAGGGGACGGGGACGGTTTAGGGTCCAGGTGAGGGTACGACAACGCTCTACGGGGAGCGTACGTGTGAGGGCGCGGGTTAGTGTCAGCGTACGGGTTAGGATTAGGGGACGGCTGAGGGTCAGGCTTCGGGGAAGGGTTAGGGTTAGGCTTCGGGCTAGGGTTAGGGTTAGGGGACGGGGACGGTTTAGGGTCCAGGTGAGGGTACGACAACGCTCTAGGGGGAGCGTACGTGTGAGGGCGCGGGTTAGTGTCAGCGTACGGGTTAGGATTAGGGGACGGCTGAGGGTCAGGCTTCGGGGAAGGGTTAGGGTTAGGCTTCGGGCTAGGGTTAGGGTTAGGGGACGGACACGGTTTAGGGTCCAGGTGAGGGTACGACAACGCTCTAGGGGGAGCGTACGTGTGAGGGCGCGGGTTAGTGTCAGCGTACGGGTTAGGATTAGGGGACGGCTGAGGGTCAGGCTTCGGGGAAGGGTTAGGGTTAGGCTTCGGGCTAGGGTTAGGGTTAGGGGACGGGGACGGTTTAGGGTCCAGGTGAGGGTACGACAACGCTCTAGGGGGAGCGTACGTGTGAGGGCACGGGTTAGTGTCAGCGTACGGGTTAGGATTAGGGGACGGCTGAGGGTCAGGCTTCGGGGAAGGGTTAGGGTTAGGGTTCGGGCTAGGGTTAGGGTTAGGGGACGGGGACGGTTTAGGGTGCAGGTGAGGGTACGACAATGCTCTAGGGGGAGCGTACGTGTGAGGGCGCGGCTTAGTGTCAGCGTACGGGTTAGGATTAGGGGACGGGTGAGGGTCAGGCTTCGGGGAAGGGTTAGGGTTAGGGTTCGGGCTAGGGTTAGGGTTAGGGGACAGGGACGGTTTAGGGTCCAGGTGAGGGTACGACAACGCTCTAGGGGGAGCGTACGTGTGAGGGCGCGGGTTAGTGTCAGCGTACGGGTTAGGATTAGGTGACGGGTGAGGGTCAGGCTTCGGGGAAGTGTTAGGGTTAGGATTCGGGCTAGGGTTAGGGTTAGGGGACGGGGACGGTTTAGGGTCCAGGTGAGGGTACGACAACGCTCTAGGGGGAGCGTACGTGTGAGGGCGCGGGTTAGTGTCAGCGTACGGGTTAGGATTAGGGGACGGGTGAGGGTCAGGCTTCGGGGAAGGGTTAGGGTTAGGGTTCGGGCTAGGGTTAGGGTTAGGGGACGGGGAGGGTTTAGGGTCCAGGTGAGGGTACGACAACGCTGTAGGGGGAGCGTATGTGTGAGGGCGTGGGTTAGTGTCAGCGTACGGGTTAGGATTAGGGGACGGCTGAGGGTCACGCTTCGGGGAAGGTTTAGGGTTAGGGTTCGGGCTAGGGTTAGGGTTAGGGGACGGGGACGGTTTAGGGTCCAGGTGAGAGTACGACAATGCTCTAGGGGGAGCGTACGTGTGATGGCGTGGGTTAGTGTCAGCGTACGGGTTAGGATTAGGGGACGGCTGAGGGTCAGGCTTCGGGGAAGGGTTAGGGTTAGGGTTCGGGCTAGGGTTAGGGTTAGGGGACGGGGACGGTTTAGGGTCCAGGTGAGGGTACGACAACGCTCTAGGGGGAGCGTACGTGTGAGGGCGCAGGTTAGTGTCAGCGTACGGGTTAGGATTAGGGGACGGCTGAGGGTCAGGCTTCGGGGAATGGTTAGGGTTAGGGTTCGGGCTAGGGTTAGGGTTAGGGGACGGGGACGGTTTAGGGTCCAGGTGAGGGTACGACAACGCTCTAGGGGGAGCGTACGTGTGAGGGCGCGGGTTAGTGTCAGCGTACGGGTTAGGATTAGGGGACGGCTGAGGGTCAGGCTTCGGGGAAGGGTTAGGGTTAGGGTTCGGGCTAGGGTTAGGGTTAGGGGACGGGGACGGTTTAGGGTCCAGGTGAGGGTACGACAATGCTCTAGGGGGAGCGTACGTGTGAGGGCGCGGGTTAGTGTCAGCGTACGGGTTAGGATTAGGGGACGGCTGAGGGTCAGGCTTCGGGGAAGTGTTAGGGTTAGGCTTCGGGCTAGGGTTAGGGTTAGGGGACGGGGACGGTTTAGGGTCCAGGTGAGGGTACGACAACGCTCTAGGGGGAGCGTACGTGTGAGGGCGCGGGTTAGTGTCAGCGTACGGGTTAGGATTCGGGGACGGCTGAGGGTCAGGCTTCGGGGAAGGGTTAGGGTTAGGGTTCGGGCTAGGGTTAGGGTTAGGGGACGGGGACGGTTTAGGGTCCAGGTGAGGGTACGACAACGCTCTAGGGGGAGCGTACGTGTGAGGGCGCGGGTTAGTGTCAGCGTACGGGTTAGGATTAGGGGACGGCTGAGGGTCAGGCTTCGGGGAAGGGTTAGGGTTAGGGTTCGGGCTAGGGTTAGGGTTAGGGGACGGGGACGGTTTAGGGTCCAGGTGAGGGTACGACAACGCTCTAGGGGGAGCGTACGTGTGAGGGCGCGGGTTAGTGTCAGGGTACGGGTTAGGATTAGGGGACGGCTGAGGGTCAGGCTTCGGGGAAGGGTTAGGGTTAGGGTTCGGGCTAGGGTTAGGGTTCGGGGACGGGGACGGTTTAGGGTCCAGGTGAGGGTACGACAGCGCTCTAGGGGGAGCGTACGTGTGAGGGCGCGGGTTAGTGTCAGCGTACGGGTTAGGATTAGGTGACGGGTGAGGGTCAGGCTTCGGGGAAGTGTTAGGGTTAGGATTCGGGCTAGGGTTAGGGTTAGGGGACGGGGACGGTTTAGGGTCCAGGTGAGGGTACGACAACGCTCTAGGGGGAGCGTACGTGTGAGGGCGCGGGTTAGTGTCAGCGTACGGGTTAGGATTAGGGGACGGGTGAGGGTCAGGCTTCGGGGAAGGGTTAGGGTTAGGGTTCGGGCTAGGGTTAGGGTTAGGGGACGGGGAGGGTTTAGGGTCCAGGTGAGTGTACGACAACGCTGTAGGGGGAGCGTATGTGTGAGGGCGTGGGTTAGTGTCAGCGTACGGGTTAGGATTAGGGGACGGCTGAGGGTCACGCTTCGGGGAAGGTTTAGGGTTAGGGTTCGGGCTAGGGTTAGGGTTAGGGGACGGGGACGGTTTAGGGTCCAGGTGAGGGTACGACAATGCTCTAGGGGGAGCGTACGTGTGATGGCGTGGGTTAGTGTCAGCGTACGGGTTAGGATTAGGGGACGGGTGAGGGTCAGGCTTCGGGGAAGGGTTAGGGTTAGGGTTCGGGCTAGGGTTAGGGTTAGGGGACGGGGACGGTTTAGGGTCCAGGTGAGGGTACGACAACGCTCTAGGGGGAGCGTACGTGTGAGGGCGCAGGTTAGTGTCAGCGTACGGGTTAGGATTAGGGGACGGCTGAGGGTCAGGCTTCGGGGAATGGTTAGGGTTAGGGTTCGGGCTAGGGTTAGGGTTAGGGGACGGGGACGGTTTAGGGTCCAGGTGAGGGTACGACAACGCTCTAGGGGGAGCGTACGTGTGAGGGCGCGGGTTAGTGTCAGCGTACGGGTTAGGATTAGGGGACGGCTGTGTGTCAGGCTTCGGGGAAGGGTTAGGGTTAGGGTTCGGGCTAGGGTTAGGGTTAGGGGACGGGGACGGTTTAGGGTCCAGGTGAGGGTACGACAATGCTCTAGGGGGAGCGTACGTGTGAGGGCGCGGGTTAGTGTCAGCGTACGGGTTAGGATTAGGGGACGGCTGAGGGTCAGGCTTCGGGGAAGTGTTAGGGTTAGGCTTCGGGCTAGGGTTAGGGTTAGGGGACGGGGACGGTTTAGGGTCCAGGTGAGGGTACGACAACGCTCTAGGGGGAGCGTACGTGTGAGGGCGCGGGTTAGTGTCAGCGTACGGGTTAGGATTAGGGGACGGCTGAGGGTCAGGCTTCGGGGAAGGGTTAGGGTTAGGGTCCGGGCTAGGGTTAGGGTTAGGGGACGGGGACGGTTTAGGGTCCAGGTGAGGGTACGACAACGCTCTAGGGGGAGCGTACGTGTGAGGGCGCGGGTTAGTGTCAGCGTACGGGTTAGGATTAGGGGACGGCTGAGGGTCAGGCTTCGGGGAAGGGTTAGGGTTAGGGTTCGGGCTAGGGTTAGGGTTAGGGGACGGGGACGGTTTAGGGTCCAGGTGAGGGTACGACAACGCTCTAGGGGGAGCG
The DNA here is from genome assembly GCF_963455315.2 of Globicephala melas. NCBI lineage: Eukaryota > Metazoa > Chordata > Mammalia > Artiodactyla > Delphinidae > Globicephala > Globicephala melas. The sequence goes on along the minus strand of NW_027207435.1, from coordinate 204,220 downwards.
TACGTGTGAGGGCGCGGGTTAGTGTCAGGGTACGGGTTAGGATTAGGGGACGGCTGAGGGTCAGGCTTCGGGGAAGGGTTAGGGTTAGGGTTCGGGCTAGGGTTAGGGTTCGGGGACGGGGACGGTTTAGGGTCCAGGTGAGGGTACGACAGCGCTCTAGGGGGAGCGTACGTGTGAGGGCGCGGGTTAGTGTCAGCGTACGGGTTAGGATTAGGGGACGGCTGAGGGTCAGGCTTCGGGGAAGGGTTAGGGTTAGGCTTCGGGCTAGGGTTAGGGTTAGGGGACGGGGACGGTTTAGGGTCCAGGTGAGGGTACGACAACGCTCTAGGGGGAGCGTACGTGTGAGGGCGCGGGTTAGTGTCAGCGTACGGGTTAGGATTAGGGGACGGCTGAGGGTCAGGCTTCGGGGAAGGGTTAGGGTTAGGCTTCGGGCTAGGGTTAGGGTTAGGGGACGGGGACGGTTTAGGGTCCAGGTGAGGGTACGACAACGCTCTAGGGGGAGCGTACGTGTGAGGGCGCGGGTTAGTGTCAGCGTACGGGTTAGGATTAGGGGACGGCTGAGGGTCAGGCTTCGGGGAAGGGTTAGGGTTAGGGTTCGGGCTAGGGTTAGGGTTAGGGGACGGGGACGGTTTAGGGTCCAGGTGAGGGTACGACAACGCTCTAGGGGGAGCGTACGTGTGAGGGCGCGGGTTAGTGTCAGCGTACGGGTTAGGATTAGGGGACGGCTGAGGGTCAGGCTTCGGGGAAGGGTTAGGGTTAGGGTTCGGGCTAGGGTTAGGGTTAGGGGACGGGGACGGTTTAGGGTCCAGGTAAGGGTACGACAACGCTCTAGGGGGAGCGTACGTGCGAGGGCGCGGGTTAGTGTCAGCGTACGGGTTAGGATTAGGGGACGGCTGAGGGTCAGGCTTCGGGGAAGGGTTAGGGTTAGGCTTCGGGCTAGGGTTAGGGTTAGGGGACGGGGACGGTTTAGGGTCCAGGTGAGGGTACGACAACGCTCTAGGGGGAGCGTACGTGCGAGGGCGCGGGTTAGTGTCAGCGTACGGGTTAGGATTAGGGGACGGCTGAGGGTCAGGCTTCGGGGAAGGGTTAGGGTTAGGCTTCGAGCTAGGGTTAGGGTTAGGGGACGGGGACGGTTTAGGGTCCAGGTGAGGGTACGACAACGCTCTAGGGGGAGCGTACGTGTGAGGGCGCGGGTTAGTGTCAGCGTACGGGTTAGGATTAGGGGACGGCTGAGGGTCAGGCTTCGGGGAAGGGTTAGGGTTAGGCTTCGGGCTAGGGTTAGGGTTAGGGGACGGGGACGGTTTAGGGTCCAGGTGAGGGTACGACAACGCTCTAGGGGGAGCGTACGTGTGAGGGCGCGGGTTAGTGTCAGCGTACGGTTTAGGATTAGGGGACGGCTGAGGGTCAGGCTTCGGGGAAGGGTTAGGGTTAGGCTTCGGGCTAGGGTTAGGGTTAGGGGACGGGGACGGTTTAGGGTCCAGGTGAGGGTACGACAACGCTCTACGGGGAGCGTACGTGTGAGGGCGCGGGTTAGTGTCAGCGTACGGGTTAGGATTAGGGGACGGCTGAGGGTCAGGCTTCGGGGAAGGGTTAGGGTTAGGCTTCGGGCTAGGGTTAGGGTTAGGGGACGGGGACGGTTTAGGGTCCAGGTGAGGGTACGACAACGCTCTAGGGGGAGCGTACGTGTGAGGGCGCGGGTTAGTGTCAGCGTACGGGTTAGGATTAGGGGACGGCTGAGGGTCAGGCTTCGGGGAAGGGTTAGGGTTAGGCTTCGGGCTAGGGTTAGGGTTAGGGGACGGACACGGTTTAGGGTCCAGGTGAGGGTACGACAACGCTCTAGGGGGAGCGTACGTGTGAGGGCGCGGGTTAGTGTCAGCGTACGGGTTAGGATTAGGGGACGGCTGAGGGTCAGGCTTCGGGGAAGGGTTAGGGTTAGGCTTCGGGCTAGGGTTAGGGTTAGGGGACGGGGACGGTTTAGGGTCCAGGTGAGGGTACGACAACGCTCTAGGGGGAGCGTACGTGTGAGGGCACGGGTTAGTGTCAGCGTACGGGTTAGGATTAGGGGACGGCTGAGGGTCAGGCTTCGGGGAAGGGTTAGGGTTAGGGTTCGGGCTAGGGTTAGGGTTAGGGGACGGGGACGGTTTAGGGTGCAGGTGAGGGTACGACAATGCTCTAGGGGGAGCGTACGTGTGAGGGCGCGGCTTAGTGTCAGCGTACGGGTTAGGATTAGGGGACGGGTGAGGGTCAGGCTTCGGGGAAGGGTTAGGGTTAGGGTTCGGGCTAGGGTTAGGGTTAGGGGACAGGGACGGTTTAGGGTCCAGGTGAGGGTACGACAACGCTCTAGGGGGAGCGTACGTGTGAGGGCGCGGGTTAGTGTCAGCGTACGGGTTAGGATTAGGTGACGGGTGAGGGTCAGGCTTCGGGGAAGTGTTAGGGTTAGGATTCGGGCTAGGGTTAGGGTTAGGGGACGGGGACGGTTTAGGGTCCAGGTGAGGGTACGACAACGCTCTAGGGGGAGCGTACGTGTGAGGGCGCGGGTTAGTGTCAGCGTACGGGTTAGGATTAGGGGACGGGTGAGGGTCAGGCTTCGGGGAAGGGTTAGGGTTAGGGTTCGGGCTAGGGTTAGGGTTAGGGGACGGGGAGGGTTTAGGGTCCAGGTGAGGGTACGACAACGCTGTAGGGGGAGCGTATGTGTGAGGGCGTGGGTTAGTGTCAGCGTACGGGTTAGGATTAGGGGACGGCTGAGGGTCACGCTTCGGGGAAGGTTTAGGGTTAGGGTTCGGGCTAGGGTTAGGGTTAGGGGACGGGGACGGTTTAGGGTCCAGGTGAGAGTACGACAATGCTCTAGGGGGAGCGTACGTGTGATGGCGTGGGTTAGTGTCAGCGTACGGGTTAGGATTAGGGGACGGCTGAGGGTCAGGCTTCGGGGAAGGGTTAGGGTTAGGGTTCGGGCTAGGGTTAGGGTTAGGGGACGGGGACGGTTTAGGGTCCAGGTGAGGGTACGACAACGCTCTAGGGGGAGCGTACGTGTGAGGGCGCAGGTTAGTGTCAGCGTACGGGTTAGGATTAGGGGACGGCTGAGGGTCAGGCTTCGGGGAATGGTTAGGGTTAGGGTTCGGGCTAGGGTTAGGGTTAGGGGACGGGGACGGTTTAGGGTCCAGGTGAGGGTACGACAACGCTCTAGGGGGAGCGTACGTGTGAGGGCGCGGGTTAGTGTCAGCGTACGGGTTAGGATTAGGGGACGGCTGAGGGTCAGGCTTCGGGGAAGGGTTAGGGTTAGGGTTCGGGCTAGGGTTAGGGTTAGGGGACGGGGACGGTTTAGGGTCCAGGTGAGGGTACGACAATGCTCTAGGGGGAGCGTACGTGTGAGGGCGCGGGTTAGTGTCAGCGTACGGGTTAGGATTAGGGGACGGCTGAGGGTCAGGCTTCGGGGAAGTGTTAGGGTTAGGCTTCGGGCTAGGGTTAGGGTTAGGGGACGGGGACGGTTTAGGGTCCAGGTGAGGGTACGACAACGCTCTAGGGGGAGCGTACGTGTGAGGGCGCGGGTTAGTGTCAGCGTACGGGTTAGGATTCGGGGACGGCTGAGGGTCAGGCTTCGGGGAAGGGTTAGGGTTAGGGTTCGGGCTAGGGTTAGGGTTAGGGGACGGGGACGGTTTAGGGTCCAGGTGAGGGTACGACAACGCTCTAGGGGGAGCGTACGTGTGAGGGCGCGGGTTAGTGTCAGCGTACGGGTTAGGATTAGGGGACGGCTGAGGGTCAGGCTTCGGGGAAGGGTTAGGGTTAGGGTTCGGGCTAGGGTTAGGGTTAGGGGACGGGGACGGTTTAGGGTCCAGGTGAGGGTACGACAACGCTCTAGGGGGAGCGTACGTGTGAGGGCGCGGGTTAGTGTCAGGGTACGGGTTAGGATTAGGGGACGGCTGAGGGTCAGGCTTCGGGGAAGGGTTAGGGTTAGGGTTCGGGCTAGGGTTAGGGTTCGGGGACGGGGACGGTTTAGGGTCCAGGTGAGGGTACGACAGCGCTCTAGGGGGAGCGTACGTGTGAGGGCGCGGGTTAGTGTCAGCGTACGGGTTAGGATTAGGGGACGGCTGAGGGTCAGGCTTCGGGGAAGGGTTAGGGTTAGGCTTCGGGCTAGGGTTAGGGTTAGGGGACGGGGACGGTTTAGGGTCCAGGTGAGGGTACGACAACGCTCTAGGGGGAGCGTACGTGTGAGGGCGCGGGTTAGTGTCAGCGTACGGGTTAGGATTAGGGGACGGCTGATGGTCAGGCTTCGGGGAAGGGTTAGGGTTAGGCTTCGGGCTAGGGTTAGGGTTAGGGGACGGGGACGGTTTAGGGTCCAGGTGAGGGTACGACAACGCTCTAGGGGGAGCGTACGTGTGAGGGCGCGGGTTAGTGTCAGCGTACGGGTTAGGATTAGGGGACGGCTGAGGGTCAGGCTTCGGGGAAGGGTTAGGGTTAGGGTTCGGGCTAGGGTTAGGGTTAGGGGACGGGGACGGTTTAGGGTCCAGGTGAGGGTACGACAACGCTCTAGGGGGAGCGTACGTGTGAGGGCGCGGGTTAGTGTCAGCGTACGGGTTAGGATTAGGGGACGGCTGAGGGTCAGGCTTCGGGGAAGGGTTAGGGTTAGGGTTCGGGCTAGGGTTAGGGTTAGGGGACGGGGACGGTTTAGGGTCCAGGTAAGGGTACGACAACGCTCTAGGGGGAGCGTACGTGCGAGGGCGCGGGTTAGTGTCAGCGTACGGGTTAGGATTAGGGGACGGCTGAGGGTCAGGCTTCGGGGAAGGGTTAGGGTTAGGCTTCGGGCTAGGGTTAGGGTTAGGGGACGGGGACGGTTTAGGGTCCAGGTGAGGGTACGACAACGCTCTAGGGGGAGCGTACGTGCGAGGGCGCGGGTTAGTGTCAGCGTACGGGTTAGGATTAGGGGACGGCTGAGGGTCAGGCTTCGGGGAAGGGTTAGGGTTAGGCTTCGAGCTAGGGTTAGGGTTAGGGGACGGGGACGGTTTAGGGTCCAGGTGAGGGTACGACAACGCTCTAGGGGGAGCGTACGTGTGAGGGCGCGGGTTAGTGTCAGCGTACGGGTTAGGATTAGGGGACGGCTGAGGGTCAGGCTTCGGGGAAGGGTTAGGGTTAGGCTTCGGGCTAGGGTTAGGGTTAGGGGACGGGGACGGTTTAGGGTCCAGGTGAGGGTACGACAACGCTCTAGGGGGAGCGTATGTGTGAGGGCGCGGGTTAGTGTCAGCGTACGGTTTAGGATTAGGGGACGGCTGAGGGTCAGGCTTCGGGGAAGGGTTAGGGTTAGGCTTCGGGCTAGGGTTAGGGTTAGGGGACGGGGACGGTTTAGGGTCCAGGTGAGGGTACGACAACGCTCTAGGGGGAGCGTACGTGTGAGGGCGCGGGTTAGTGTCAGCGTACGGGTTAGGATTAGGGGACGGCTGAGGGTCAGGCTTCGGGGAAGGGTTAGGGTTAGGCTTCGGGCTAGGGTTAGGGTTAGGGGACGGGGACGGTTTAGGGTCCAGGTGAGGGTACGACAACGCTCTAGGGGGAGCGTACGTGTGAGGGCGCGGGTTAGTGTCAGCGTACGGGTTAGGATTAGGGGACGGCTGAGGGTCAGGCTTCGGGGAAGGGTTAGGGTTAGGCTTCGGGCTAGGGTTAGGGTTAGGGGACGGACACGGTTTAGGGTCCAGGTGAGGGTACGACAACGCTCTAGGGGGAGCGTACGTGTGAGGGCGCGGGTTAGTGTCAGCGTACGGGTTAGGATTAGGGGACGGCTGAGGGTCAGGCTTCGGGGAAGGGTTAGGGTTAGGCTTCGGGCTAGGGTTAGGGTTAGGGGACGGGGACGGTTTAGGGTCCAGGTGAGGGTACGACAACGCTCTAGGGGGAGCGTACGTGTGAGGGCGCGGGTTAGTGTCAGCGTACGGGTTAGGATTAGGGGACGGCTGAGGGTCAGGCTTCGGGGAAGGGTTAGGGTTAGGGTTCGGGCTAGGGTTAGGGTTAGGGGACGGGGACGGTTTAGGGTCCAGGTGAGGGTACGACAACGCTCTAGGGGGAGCGTACGTGTGAGGGCGCGGGTTAGTGTCAGCGTACGGGTTAGGATTAGGGGACGGCTGAGGGTCAGGCTTCGGGGAAGGGTTAGGGTTAGGCTTCGGGCTAGGGTTAGGGTTAGGGGACGGGGACGGTTTAGGGTCCAGGTGAGGTTACGACAACGCTCTAGGGGGAGCGTACGTGTGAGGGCGCGGGTTAGTGTCAGCGTACGGGTTAGGATTAGGGGACGGCTGAGGGTCAGGCTTCGGGGAAGGGTTAGGGTTAGGGTTCGGGCTAGGGTTAGGGTTAGGGGACGGGGACGGTTTAGGGTCCAGGTGAGGGTACGACAACGCTCTAGGGGGAGCGTACGTGTGAGGGCGCGGGTTAGTGTCAGCGTACGGGTTAGGATTAGGGGACGGCTGAGGGTCAGGCTTCGGGGAAGGGTTAGGGTTAGGCTTCGGGCTAGGGTTAGGGTTAGGGGACGGGGACGGTTTAGGGTCCAGGTGAGGGTACGACAACGCTCTAGGGGGAGCGTACGTGTGAGGGCGCGGGTTAGTGTCAGCGTACGGGTTAGGATTAGGGGACGGCTGAGGGTCAGGCTTCGGGGAAGGGTTAGGGTTAGGCTTCGGGCTAGGGTTAGGGTTAGGGGACGGGGACGGTTTAGGGTCCAGGTGAGGGTACGACAACGCTCTAGGGGGAGCGTACGTGTGAGGGCGCGGGTTAGTGTCAGCGTACGGGTTAGGATTAGGGGACGGCTGAGGGTCAGGCTTCGGGGAAGGGTTAGGGTTAGGCTTCGGGCTAGGGTTAGGGTTAGGGGACGGGGACGGTTTAGGGTCCAGGTGAGGGTACGACAACGCTCTAGGGGGAGCGTACGTGTGAGGGCGCGGGTTAGTGTCAGCGTACGGGTTAGGATTAGGGGACGGCTGAGGGTCAGGCTTCGGGGAAGGGTTAGGGTTAGGCTTCGGGCTAGGGTTAGGGTTAGGGGACGGGGACGGTTTAGGGTCCAGGTGAGGGTACGACAACGCTCTAGGGGGAGCGTACGTGTGAGGGCGCGGGTTAGTGTCAGCATACGGGTTAGGATTAGGGGACGGCTGAGGGTCAGGCTTCGGGGAAGGGTTAGGGTTAGGCTTCGGGCTAGGGTTAGGGTTAGGGGACGGGGACGGTTTAGGGTCCAGGTGAGGTTACGACAACGCTCTAGGGGGAGCGTACGTGTGAGGGCGCGGGTTAGTGTCAGCGTACGGGTTAGGATTAGGGGACGGCTGAGGGTCAGGCTTCGGGGAAGGGTTAGGGTTAGGGTTCGGGCTAGGGTTAGGGTTAGGGGACGGGGACGGTTTAGGGTCCAGGTGAGGGTACGACAACGCTCTAGGGGGAGCGTACGTGTGAGGGCGCGGGTTAGTGTCAGCGTACGGGTTAGGATTAGGGGACGGCTGAGGGTCAGGCTTCGGGGAAGGGTTAGGGTTAGGCTTCGGGCTAGGGTTAGGGTTAGGGGACGGGGACGGTTTAGGGTCCAGGTGAGGGTACGACAACGCTCTAGGGGGAGCGTACGTGTGAGGGCGCGGGTTAGTGTCAGCGTACGGGTTAGGATTAGGGGACGGCTGAGGGTCAGGCTTCGGGGAAGGGTTAGGGTTAGGCTTCGGGCTAGGGTTAGGGTTAGGGGACGGGGACGGTTTAGGGTCCAGGTGAGGGTACGACAACGCTCTAGGGGGAGCGTACGTGTGAGGGCGCGGGTTAGTGTCAGCGTACGGGTTAGGATTAGGGGACGGCTGAGGGTCAGGCTTCGGGGAAGGGTTAGGGTTAGGCTTCGGGCTAGGTTTAGGGTTAGGGGACGGGGACGGTTTAGGGTCCAGGTGAGGGTACGACAACGCTCTAGGGGGAGCGTACGTGTGAGGGCGCGGGTTAGTGTCAGCGTACGGGTTAGGATTAGGGGACGGCTGAGGGTCAGGCTTCGGGGAAGGGTTAGGGTTAGGCTTCGGGCTAGGGTTAGGGTTAGGGGACGGGGACGGTTTAGGGTCCAGGTGAGGGTACGACAACGCTCTAGGGGGAGCGCATGTGTGAGGGCGCGGGTTAGTGTCAGCGTACGGGTTAGGATTAGGGGACGGCTGAGGGTCAGGCTTCGGGGAAGGGTTAGGGTTAGGGTTCGGGCTAGGGTTAGGGTTAGGGGACGGGGACGGTTTAGGGTCCAGGTGAGGATACGACAACGCTCTAGGGGGAGCGTACGTGTGAGGGCGCGGGTTAGTGTCAGCGTACGGGTTAGGATTAGGGGACGGCTGAGGGTCAGGCTTCGGGGAAGGGTTAGGGTTAGGGTTCGGGCTAGGGTTAGGGTTAGGGGACGGGGACGGTTTAGGGTCCAGGTGAGGGTACGACAACGCTCTAGGGGGAGCGTACGTGTGAGGGCGCGGGTTAGTGTCAGCGTACGGGTTAGCATTAGGGGACGGCTGAGGGTCAGGCTTCGGGGAAGGGTTAGGGTTAGGCTTCGGGCTAGGGTTAGGGTTAGGGGACGGGGACGGTTTAGGGTCCAGGTGAGGGTACGACAACGCTCTAGGGGGAGCGTACGTGTGAGGGCGCGGGTTAGTGTCAGCGTACGGGTTAGCATTAGGGGACGGCTGAGGGTCAGGCTTCGGGGAAGGGTTAGGGTTAGGCTTCGGGCTAGGGTTAGGGTTAGGGGACGGGGACGGTTTAGGGTCCAGGTGAGGGTACGACAACGCTCTAGGGGGAGCGCACGTGTGAGGGCGCGGGTTAGTGTCAGCGTACGGGTTAGGATTAGGGGACGGCTGAGGGTCAGGCTTCGGGGAAGGGTTAGGGTTAGGGTTCGGGCTAGGGTTAGGGTTAGGGGACGGGGACGGTTTAGGGTCCAGGTGAGGGTACGACAACGCTCTAGGGGGAGCGTATGTGTGAGGGCACGGGTTAGTGTCAGCGTACGGGTTAGGATTAGGGGACGGCTGAGGGTCAGGCTTCGGGGAAGGGTTAGGGTTAGGCTTCGGGCTAGGGTTAGGGTTAGGGGACGGGGACGGTTTAGGGTCCAGGTGAGGGTACGACAACGCTCTAGGGGGAGCGTACGTGCGAGGGCGCGGGTTAGTGTCAGCGTAAGGGTTAGGATTAGGGGACGGCTGAGGGTCAGGCTTCGGGGAAGGGTTAGGGTTAGGCTTCGAGCTAGGGTTAGGGTTAGGGGACGGGGACGGTTTAGGGTCCAGGTGAGGGTACGACAACGCTCTAGGGGGAGCGTACGTGCGAGGGCGCGGGTTAGTGTCAGCGTACGGGTTAGGATTAGGGGACGGCTGAGGGTCAGGCTTCGGGGAAGGGTTAGGGTTAGGCTTCGGGCTAGGGTTAGGGTTAGGGGACGGGGACGGTTTAGGGTCCAGGTGAGGGTACGACAACGCTCTAGGGGGAGCGTACGTGTGAGGGCGCGGGTTAGTGTCAGCGTACGGGTTAGGATTAGGGGACGGCTGAGGGTCAGGCTTCGGGGAAGGGTTAGGGTTAGGCTTCGGGCTAGGGTTAGGGTTAGGGGACGGGGACGGTTTAGGGTCCAGGTGAGGGTACGACAACGCTCTAGGGGGAGCGTACGTGTGAGGGCGCGGGTTAGTGTCAGCGTACGGGTTAGGATTAGGGGACGGCTGAGGGTCAGGCTTCGGGGAAGGGTTAGGGTTAGGCTTCGGGCTAGGGTTAGGGTTAGGGGACGGGGACGGTTTAGGGTCCAGGTGAGGGTACGACAACGCTCTAGGGGGAGCGTACGTGTGAGGGCGCGGGTTAGTGTCAGCGTACGGGTTAGGATTAGGGGACGGCTGAGGGTCAGGCTTTGGGGAAGGGTTAGGGTTAGGCTTCGGGCTAGGGTTAGGGTTAGGGGACGGGGACGGTTTAGGGTCCAGGTGAGGGTACGACAATGCTCTAGGAGGAGCGTACGTGTGAGGGCGCGGGTTAGTGTCAGCGTACGGGTTAGGATTAGGGGACGGCTGAGGGTCAGGCTTCGGGGAAGGGTTAGGGTTAGGCTTCGGGCTAGGGTTAGGGTTAGGGGACGGGGACGGTTTAGGGTCCAGTTGAGGGTACGACAACGCTCTAGGGGGAGCGTACGTGTGAGGGCGCGGGTTAGTGTCAGCGTACGGGTTAGGATTAGGGGACGGCTGAGGGTCAGGCTTCGGGGAAGGGTTAGGGTTAGGGTTCGGGCTAGGGTTAGGGTTAGGGGACGGGGACGGTTTAGGGTCCAGGTGAGGGTATGACAACGCTCTAGGGGGAGCGTACGTGTGAGGGCGCGGGTTAGTGTCAGCGTACGGGTTAGGATTAGGGGACGGCTGAGGGTCAGGCTTCGGGGAAGGGTTAGGGTTAGGCTTCGGGCTAGGGTTAGGGTTAGGGGACGGGGACGGTTTAGGGTCCAGGTGAGGGTACGACAACGCTCTAGGGGGAGCGTATGTGTGAGGGCGCGGGTTAGTGTCAGCGTACGGGTTAGGATTAGGGGACGGCTGAGGGTCAGGCTTCGGGGAAGGGTTAGGGTTAGGCTTCGGGCTAGGGTTAGGGTTAGGGGACGGGGACGGTTTAGGGTCCAGGTGAGGGTACGACAACGCTCTAGGGGGAGCGCACGTGTGAGGGCGCGGGTTAGTGTCAGCGTACGGGTTAGGATTAGGGGACGGCTGAGGGTCAGGCTTCGGGGAAGGGTTAGGGTTAGGCTTCGGGCTAGGGTTAGGGTTAGGGGACGGGGACGGTTTAGGGTCCAGGTGAGGGTACGACAACGCTCTAGGGGGAGCGCACGTGTGAGGGCGCGGGTTAGTGTCAGCGTACGGGTTAGGATAAGGGGACGGCTGAGGGTCAGGCTTCGGGGAAGTGTTAGGGTTAGGGTTCGGGCTAGGGTTAGGGTTAGGGGACGGGGACGGTTTAGGGTCCAGGTGAGGGTACGACAACGCTCTAGGGGGAGCGTACGTGTGAGGGCGCGGGTTAGTGTCAGCGTACGGGTTAGGATTAGGGGACGGCTGAGGGTCAGGCTTCGGGGAAGGGTTAGGGTTAGGCTTCGGGCTAGGGTTAGGGTTAGGGGACGGGGACGGTTTAGGGTCCAGGTGAGGGTACGACAACGCTCTAGGGGGAGCGTACGTGTGAGGGCGCGGGTTAGTGTCAGCGTACGGGTTAGGATTAGGGGACGGCTGAGGGTCAGGCTTCGGGGAAGGGTTAGGGTTAGGGTTCGGGCTAGGGTTAGGGTTAGGGGACGGGGACGGTTTAGGGTCCAGGTGAGGGTATGACAACGCTCTAGGGGGAGCGTACGTGTGAGGGCGCGGGTTAGTGTCAGCGTACGGGTTAGCATTAGGGGACGGCTGAGGGTCAGGCTTCGGGGAAGGGTTAGGGTTAGGCTTCGGGCTAGGGTTAGGGTTAGGGGACGGGGACGGTTTAGGGTCCAGGTGAGGGTACGACAACGCTCTAGGGGGAGCGTACGTGTGAGGGCGCGGGTTAGTGTCAGCGTACGGGTTAGCATTAGGGGACGGCTGAGGGTCAGGCTTCGGGGAAGGGTTAGGGTTAGGCTTCGGGCTAGGGTTAGGGTTAGGGGACGGGGACGGTTTAGGGTCCAGGTGAGGGTACGACAACGCTCTAGGGGGAGCGCACGTGTGAGGGCGCGGGTTAGTGTCAGCGTACGGGTTAGGATTAGGGGACGGCTGAGGGTCAGGCTTCGGGGAAGGGTTAGGGTTAGGGTTCGGGCTAGGGTTAGGGTTAGGGGACGGGGACGGTTTAGGGTCCAGGTGAGGGTACGACAACGCTCTAGGGGGAGCGCACGTGTGAGGGCGCGGGTTAGTGTCAGCGTACGGGTTAGGATTAGGGGACGGCTGAGGGTCAGGCTTCGGGGAAGGGTTAGGGTTAGGGTTCGGGCTAGGGTTAGGGTTAGGGGACGGGGACGGTTTAGGGTCCAGGTGAGGGTACGACAACGCTCTAGGGGGAGCGTACGTGTGAGGGCGCGGGTTAGTGTCAGCGTACGGGTTAGGATTAGGGGACGGCTGAGGGTCAGGCTTCGGGGAAGGGTTAGGGTTAGGGTTCGGGCTAGGGTTAGGGTTAGGGGACGGGGACGGTTTAGGGTCCAGGTGAGGGTACGACAACGCTCTAGGGGGAGCGTACGTGTGAGGGCGCGGGTTAGTGTCAGCGTACGGGTTAGGATTAGGGGACGGCTGAGGGTCAGGCTTCGGGGAAGGGTTAGGGTTAGGCTTTGGGCTAGGGTTAGGGTTAGGGGACGGGGACGGTTTAGGGTCCAGGTGAGGGTACGACAACGCTCTAGGGGGATCGTACGTGCGAGGGCGCGGGTTAGTGTTAGCGTACGGGTTAGGATTAGGGGACGGCTGAGGGTCAGGCTTCGGGGAAGGGTTAGGGTTAGGGTTCGGGCTAGGGTTAGGGTTAGGGGACGGGGGGACGGTTTAGGGTCCAGGTGAGGGTACGACAACGCTCTAGGGGGAGCGTACGTGCGAGGGCGCGGGTTAGTGTCAGCGTACGGGTTAGGATTAGGGGACGGCTGAGGGTCAGGCTTCGGGGAAGGGTTAGGGTTAGGCTTCGGGCTAGGGTTAGGGTTACGGGACGGGGACGGTTTAGGGTCCAGGTGAGGGTACGACAACGCTCTAGGGGGAGCGTACGTGTGAGGGCGCGGGTTAGTGTCAGCGTACGGGTTAGGATTAGGGGACGGCTGAGGGTCAGGCTTCGGGGAAGTGTTAGGGTTAGGCTTCGGGCTAGGGTTAGGGTTAGGGGACGGGGACGGTTTAGGGTCCAGGTGAGGGTACGACAACGCTCTAGGGGGAGCGTACGTGTGAGGGCGCGGGTTAGTGTCATTGTACGGGTTAGGATTAGGGGACGGCTGAGGGTCAGGCTTCGGGGAAGGGTTAGGGTTAGGGTTCGGGCTAGGGTTAGGGTTAGGGGACGGGGACGGTTTAGGGTCCAGGTGAGGGTACGACAACGCTCTAGGGGGAGCGTACGTGTGAGGGCGCGGGTTAGTGTCAGCGTACGGGTTAGGATTAGGGGACGGCTGAGGGTCAGGCTTCGGGGAAGGGTTAGGGTTAGGGTTCGGGCTAGGGTTAGGGTTAGGGGACGGGGACGGTTTAGGGTCCAGGTGAGGGTACGACAACGCTCTAGGGGGAGCGTACGTGTGAGGGCGCGGGTTAGTGTCAGCGTACGGGTTAGGATTAGGGGACGGCTGAGGGTCAGGCTTCGGGGAAGGGTTAGGTTTAGGGTTCGGGCTAGGGTTAGGGTTCGGGGACAGGGACGGTTTAGGGTCCAGGTGAGGGTACGACAGCGCTCTAGGGGGAGCGTACGTGTGAGGGCGCGGGTTAGTGTCAGCGTACGGGTTAGGATTAGGGGACGGCTGAGGGTCAGGCTTCGGGGAAGGGTTAGGGTTAGGCTTCGGGCTAGGGTTAGGGTTAGGGGACGGGGACGGTTTAGGGTCCTGGTGAGGGTACGACAACGCTCTAGGGGGAGCGTACGTGTGAGGGCGCGGGTTAGTGTCAGCGTACGGGTTAGGATTAGGGGACCGCTGAGGGTCAGGCTTCGGGGAAGGGTTAGGGTTAGGCTTCGGGCTAGGGTTAGGGTTAGGGGACGGGGACGGTTTAGGGTCCAGGTGAGGGTACGACAACGCTCTAGGGGGAGCGTACGTGTGAGGGCGCGGGTTAGTGTCAGCGTACGGGTTAGGATTAGGGGACGGCTGAGGGTCAGGCTTCGGGGAAGGGTTAGGGTTAGGGTTCGGGTTAGGGTTAGGGTTAGGGGACGGGGACGGTTTAGGGTCCAGGTGAGGGTACGACAACGCTCTAGGGGGAGCGTACGTGTGAGGGCGCGGGTTAGTGTCAGCGTACGGATTAGGATTAGGGGACGGCTGAGGGTCAGGCTTTGGGGAAGGGTTAGGGTTAGGGTTCGGGCTAGGGTTAGGGTTAGGGGACGGGGACGGTTTAGGGTCCAGGTGAGGGTACGACAACGCTCTAGGGGGAGCGTACGTGCGAGGGCGCGGGTTAGTGTCAGCGTACGGGTTAGGATTAGGGGACGGCTGAGGGTCAGGCTTCGGGGAAGGGTTAGGGTTAGGCTTCGGGCTAGGGTTAGGGTTAGGGGACGGGGACGGTTTAGGGTCCAGGTGAGGGTACGACAACGCTCTAGGGGGAGCGTACGTGCGAGGGCGCGGGTTAGTGTCAGCGTACGGGTTAGGATTAGGGGACGGCTGAGGGTCAGGCTTCGGGGAAGGGTTAGGGTTAGGCTTCGAGCTAGGGTTAGGGTTAGGGGACGGGGACGGTTTAGGGTCCAGGTGAGGGTACGACAACGCTCTAGGGGGAGCGTACGTGTGAGGGCGCGGGTTAGTGTCAGCGTACGGGTTAGGATTAGGGGACGGCTGAGGGTCAGGCTTCGGGGAAGTGTTAGGGTTAGGCTTCGGGCTAGGGTTAGGGTTAGGGGACGGGGACGGTTTAGGGTCCAGGTGAGGGTACGACAACGCTCTAGGGGGAGCGTACGTGTGAGGGCGCGGGTTAGTGTCAGCGTACGGTTTAGGATTAGGGGACGGCTGAGGGTCAGGCTTCGGGGAAGGGTTAGGGTTAGGCTTCGGGCTAGGGTTAGGGTTAGGGGACGGGGACGGTTTAGGGTCCAGGTGAGGGTACGACAACGCTCTAGGGGGAGCGTACGTGTGAGGGCGTGGGTTAGTGTCAGCGTACGGGTTAGGATTAGGGGACGGCTGAGGGTCAGGCTTCGGGGAAGGGTTAGGGTTAGGCTTCGGGCTAGGGTTAGGGTTAGGGGACGGGGACGGTTTAGGGTCCAGGTGAGGGTACGACAACGCTCTAGGGGGAGCGTACGTGTGAGGGCGCGGGTTAGTGTCAGCGTACGGGTTAGGATTAGGGGACGGCTGAGGGTCAGGCTTCGGGGAAGGGTTAGGGTTAGGCTTCGGGCTAGGGTTAGGGTTAGGGGACGGGGACGGTTTAGGGTCCCAGGTGAGGGTACGACAACGCTCTAGGGGGAGCGTACGTGTGAGGGCGCGGGTTAGTGTCAGCGTACGGGTTAGGATTAGGGGACGGCTGAGGGTCAGGCTTCGGAGAAGGGTTAGGGTTAGGCTTCGGGCTAGGGTTAGGGTTAGGGGACGGGGACGGTTTAGGGTCCAGGTGAGGGTACGACAACGCTCTAGGGGGAGCGTACGTGTGAGGGCGCGGGTTAGTGTCAGCGTACGGGTTAGGATTAGGGGACGGCTGAGGGTCAGGCTTCGGGGAAGGGTTAGGGTTAGGCTTCGGGCTAGGGTTAGGGTTAGGGGACGGGGACGGTTTAGGGTCCAGGTGAGGGTACGACAACGCTCTAGGGGAGCGTACGTGTGAGGGCGCGGGTTAGTGTCAGCGTACGGGTTAGGATTAGGGGACGGCTGAGGGTCAGGCTTCGGGGAAGGGTTAGGGTTAGGCTTCGGGCTAGGGTTAGGGTTAGGGGACGGGGACGGTTTAGGGTCCAGGTGAGGGTACGACAACGCTCTAGGGGGAGCGTACGTGTGAGGGCGCGGGTTAGTGTCAGCGTACGGGTTAGGATTAGGGGACGGCTGAGGGTCAGGCTTCGGGGAAGGGTTAGGGTTAGGCTTCGGGCTAGGGTTAGGGTTAGGGGACGGGGACGGTTTAGGGTCCAGGTGAGGGTACGACAACGCTCTAGGGGGAGCGTACGTGTGAGGGCGCGGGTTAGTGTCAGCGTACGGGTTAGGATTAGGGGACGGCTGAGGGTCAGGCTTCGGGGAAGGGTTAGGGTTAGGCTTCGGGCTAGGGTTAGGGTTAGGGGACGGGGACGGTTTAGGGTCCAGGTGAGGGTACGACAACGCTCTAGGGGGAGCGTACGTGTGAGGGCGCGGGTTAGTGTCAGCGTACGGGTTAGGATTAGGGGACGGCTGAGGGTCAGGCTTCGGGGAAGGGTTAGGGTTAGGCTTCGGGCTAGGGTTAGGGTTAGGGGACGGGGACGGTTTAGGGTCCAGGTGAGGGTACGACAACGCTCTAGGGGGAGCGTACGTGTGAGGGCGCGGGTTAGTGTCAGCGTACGGGTTAGGATTAGGGGACGGCTGAGGGTCAGGCTTCGGGGAAGGGTTAGGGTTAGGCTTCGGGCTAGGGTTAGGGTTAGGGGACGGGGACGGTTTAGGGTCCAGGTGAGGGTACGACAACGCTCTAGGGGGAGCGTACGTGTGAGGGCGCGGGTTAGTGTCAGCGTACGGGTTAGGATTAGGGGACGGCTGAGGGTCAGGCTTCGGGGAAGGGTTAGGGTTAGGCTTCGGGCTAGGGTTAGGGTTAGGGGACGGGGACGGTTTAGGGTCCAGGTGAGGGTACGACAACGCTCTAGGGGGAGCGTACGTGTGAGGGCGCGGGTTAGTGTCAGCGTACGGGTTAGGATTAGGGGACGGCTGAGGGTCAGGCTTCGGGGAAGGGTTAGGGTTAGGCTTCGGGCTAGGGTTAGGGTTAGGGGACGGGGACGGTTTAGGGTCCAGGTGAGGGTACGACAACGCTCTAGGGGGAGCGTACGTGTGAGGGCGCGGGTTAGTGTCAGCGTACGGGTTAGGATTAGGGGACGGCTGAGGGTCAGGCTTCGGAGAAGGGTTAGGGTTAGGCTTCGGGCTAGGGTTAGGGTTAGGGGACGGGGACGGTTTAGGGTCCAGGTGAGGGTACGACAACGCTCTAGGGGGAGCGTACGTGTGAGGGCGCGGGTTAGTGTCAGCGTACGGGTTAGGATTAGGGGACGGCTGAGGGTCAGGCTTCGGGGAAGGGTTAGGGTTAGGCTTCGGGCTAGGGTTAGGGTTAGGGGACGGGGACGGTTTAGGGTCCAGGTGAGGGTACGACAACGCTCTAGGGGGAGCGTACGTGTGAGGGCGCGGGTTAGTGTCAGCGTACGGGTTAGGATTAGGGGACGGCTGAGGGTCAGGCTTCGGGGAAGGGTTAGGGTTAGGGTTCGGGCTAGGGTTAGGGTTAGGGGACGGGGACGGTTTAGGGTCCAGGTGAGGGTACGACAACGCTCTAGGGGGAGCGTACGTGCGAGGGCGCGGGTTAGTGTCAGCGTACGGGTTAGGATTAGGGGACGGCTGAGGGTCAGGCTTCGGGGAAGGGTTAGGGTTAGGCTTCGGGCTAGGGTTAGGGTTAGGGGACGGGGACGGTTTAGGGTCCAGGTGAGGGTACGACAACGCTCTAGGGGGAGCGTACGTGTGAGGGCGCGGGTTAGTGTCAGCGTACGGGTTAGGATTAGGGGACGGCTGAGGGTCAGGCTTCGGGGAAGGGTTAGGGTTAGGCTTCGGGCTAGGGTTAGGGTTAGGGGACGGGGACGGTTTAGGGTCCAGGTGAGGGTACGACAACGCTCTAGGGGGAGCGTACGTGTGAGGGCGCGGGTTAGTGTCAGCGTACGGGTTAGGATTAGGGGACGGCTGAGGGTCAGGCTTCGGGGAAGGGTTAGGGTTAGGCTTCGGGCTAGGGTTAGGGTTAGGGGACGGGGACGGTTTAGGGTCCAGGTGAGGGTACGACAACGCTCTATGGGGAGCGCACGTGTGAGGGCGCGGGTTAGTGTCAGCGTACGGGTTAGGATTAGGGGACGGCTGAGGGTCAGGCTTCGGGGAAGGGTTAGGGTTAGGCTTCGGGCTAGGGTTAGGGTTAGGGGACGGGGACGGTTTAGGGTCCAGGTGAGGGTACGACAACGCTCTAGGGGGAGCGTACGTGTGAGGGCGCGGGTTAGTGTCAGCGTACAGGTTAGGATTAGGGGACGGCTGAGGGTCAGGCTTCGGGGAAGGGTTAGGGTTAGGCTTCGGGCTAGGGTTAGGGTTAGGGGACGGGGACGGTTTAGGGTCCAGGTGAGGGTACGACAACGCTCTAGGGGGAGCGTACGTGTGAGGGCGCGGGTTAGTGTCAGCGTACGGGTTAGGATTAGGGGACGGCTGAGGGTCAGGCTTCGGGGAAGGGTTAGGGTTAGGCTTCGGGCTAGGGTTAGGGTTAGGGGACGGGGACGGTTTAGGGTCCAGGTGAGGGTACGACAACGCTCTAGGGGGAGCGTACGTGTGAGGGCGCGGGTTAGTGTCAGCGTACAGGTTAGGATTAGGGGACGGCTGAGGGTCAGGCTTCGGGGAAGGGTTAGGGTTAGGCTTCGGGCTAGGGTTAGGGTTAGGGGACGGGGACGGTTTAGGGTCCAGGTGAGGGTACGACAACGCTCTAGGGGGAGCGTACGTGTGAGGGCGCGGGTTAGTGTCAGCGTACGGGTTAGGATTAGGGGACGGCTGAGGGTCAGGCTTCGGGGAAGGGTTAGGGTTAGGGTTCGGGTTAGGGTTAGGGTTAGGGGACGGGGACGGTTTAGGGTCCAGGTGAGGGTACGACAACGCTCTAGGGGGAGCGTACGTGTGAGGGCGCGGGTTAGTGTCAGCGTACGGATTAGGATTAGGGGACGGCTGAGGGTCAGGCTTCGGGGAAGGGTTAGGGTTAGGCTTCGGGCTAGGGTTAGGGTTAGGGGACGGGGACGGTTTAGGGTCCAGGTGAGGGTACGACAACGCTCTAGGGGGAGCGTACGTGCGAGGGCGCGGGTTAGTGTCAGCGTACGGGTTAGGATTAGGGGACGGCTGAGGGTCAGGCTTCGGGGAAGGGTTAGGGTTAGGCTTCGGGCTAGGGTTAGGGTTAGGGGACGGGGACGGTTTAGGGTCCAGGTGAGGGTACGACAACGCTCTAGGGGGAGCGTACGTGCGAGGGCGCGGGTTAGTGTCAGCGTACGGGTTAGGATTAGGGGACGGCTGAGGGTCAGGCTTCGGGGAAGGGTTAGGGTTAGGCTTCGAGCTAGGGTTAGGGTTAGGGGACGGGGACGGTTTAGGGTCCAGGTGAGGGTACGACAACGCTCTAGGGGGAGCGCACGTGTGAGGGCGCGGGTTAGTGTCAGCGTACGGGTTAGGATTAGGGGACGGCTGAGGGTCAGGCTTCGGGGAAGGGTTAGGGTTAGGCTTCGGGCTAGGGTTAGGGTTAGGGGACGGGGACGGTTTAGGGTCCAGGTGAGGGTACGACAACGCTCTAGGGGGAGCGTACGTGTGAGGGCGCGGGTTAGTGTCAGCGTACGGGTTAGGATTAGGGGACGGCTGAGGGTCAGGCTTCGGGGAAGGGTTAGGGTTAGGCTTCGGGCTAGGGTTAGGGTTAGGGGACGGGGACGGTTTAGGGTCCAGGTGAGGGTACGACAACGCTCTAGGGGGAGCGTACGTGTGAGGGCGCGGGTTAGTGTCAGCGTACGGGTTAGGATTAGGGGACGGCTGAGGGTCAGGCTTCGGGGAAGGGTTAGGGTTAGGCTTCGGGCTAGGGTTAGGGTTAGGGGACGGGGACGGTTTAGGGTCCAGGTGAGGGTACGACAACGCTCTAGGGGGAGCGCACGTGTGAGGGCGCGGGTTAGTGTCAGCGTACGGGTTAGGATTAGGGGACGGCTGAGGGTCAGGCTTCGGGGAAGGGTTAGGGTTAGGCTTCGGGCTAGGGTTAGGGTTAGGGGACGGGGACGGTTTAGGGTCCAGGTGAGGGTACGACAACGCTCTAGGGGGAGCGTACGTGCGAGGGCGCGGGTTAGTGTCAGCGTAAGGGTTAGGATTAGGGGACGGCTGAGGGTCAGGCTTCGGGGAAGGGTTAGGGTTAGGCTTCGAGCTAGGGTTAGGGTTAGGGGACGGGGACGGTTTAGGGTCCAGGTGAGGGTACGACAACGCTCTAGGGGGAGCGTACGTGCGAGGGCGCGGGTTAGTGTCAGCGTACGGGTTAGGATTAGGGGACGGCTGAGGGTCAGGCTTCGGGGAAGGGTTAGGGTTAGGCTTCGGGCTAGGGTTAGGGTTAGGGGACGGGGACGGTTTAGGGTCCAGGTGAGGGTACGACAACGCTCTAGGGGGAGCGTACGTGTGAGGGCGCGGGTTAGTGTCAGCGTACGGGTTAGGATTAGGGGACGGCTGAGGGTCAGGCTTCGGGGAAGGGTTAGGGTTAGGCTTCGGGCTAGGGTTAGGGTTAGGGGACGGGGACGGTTTAGGGTCCAGGTGAGGGTACGACAACGCTCTAGGGGGAGCGTACGTGTGAGGGCGCGGGTTAGTGTCAGCGTACGGGTTAGGATTAGGGGACGGCTGAGGGTCAGGCTTCGGGGAAGGGTTAGGGTTAGGCTTCGGGCTAGGGTTAGGGTTAGGGGACGGGGACGGTTTAGGGTCCAGGTGAGGGTACGACAACGCTCTAGGGGGAGCGTACGTGTGAGGGCGCGGGTTAGTGTCAGCGTACGGGTTAGGATTAGGGGACGGCTGAGGGTCAGGCTTCGGGGAAGGGTTAGGGTTAGGCTTCGGGCTAGGGTTAGGGTTAGGGGACGGGGACGGTTTAGGGTCCAGGTGAGGGTACGACAACGCTCTAGGGGGAGCGTACGTGTGAGGGCGCGGGTTAGTGTCAGCGTACGGGTTAGGATTAGGGGACGGCTGAGGGTCAGGCTTCGGGGAAGGGTTAGGGTTAGGGTTCGGGCTAGGGTTAGGGTTAGGGGACGGGGACGGTTTAGGCTCCAGGTGAGGGTACGACAACGCTCTAGGGGGAGCGTACGTGCGAGGGCGCGGGTTAGTGTCAGCGTAAGGGTTAGGATTAGGGGACGGCTGAGGGTCAGGCTTCGGGGAAGGGTTAGGGTTAGGCTTCGAGCTAGGGTTAGGGTTAGGGGACGGGGACGGTTTAGGGTCCAGGTGAGGGTACGACAACGCTCTAGGGGGAGCGTACGTGCGAGGGCGCGGGTTAGTGTCAGCGTACGGGTTAGGATTAGGGGACGGCTGAGGGTCAGGCTTCGGGGAAGGGTTAGGGTTAGGCTTCGGGCTAGGGTTAGGGTTAGGGGACGGGGACGGTTTAGGGTCCAGGTGAGGGTACGACAACGCTCTAGGGGGAGCGTACGTGTGAGGGCGCGGGTTAGTGTCAGCGTACGGGTTAGGATTAGGGGACGGCTGAGTGTCAGGCTTCGGGGAAGGGTTAGGGTTAGGCTTCGGGCTAGGGTTAGGGTTAGGGGACGGGGACGGTTTAGGGTCCAGGTGAGGGTACGACAACGCTCTAGGGGGAGCGTACGTGTGAGGGCGCGGGTTAGTGTCAGCGTACGGGTTAGGATTAGGGGACGGCTGAGGGTCAGGCTTCGGGGAAGGGTTAGGGTTAGGCTTCGGGCTAGGGTTAGGGTTAGGGGACGGGGACGGTTTAGGGTCCAGGTGAGGGTACGACAACGCTCTAGGGGGAGCGTACGTGTGAGGGCGCGGGTTAGTGTCAGCGTACGGGTTAGGATTAGGGGACGGCTGAGGGTCAGGCTTCGGGGAAGGGTTAGGGTTAGGCTTCGGGCTAGGGTTAGGGTTAGGGGACGGGGACGGTTTAGGGTCCAGGTGAGGGTACGACAACGCTCTAGGGGGAGCGTACGTGTGAGGGCGCGGGTTAGTGTCAGCGTACGGGTTAGGATTAGGGGACGGCTGAGGGTCAGGCTTCGGGGAAGGGTTAGGGTTAGGCTTCGGGCTAGGGTTAGGGTTAGGGGACGGGGACGGTTTAGGGTCCAGGTGAGGGTACGACAACGCTCTAGGGGGAGCGTACGTGTGAGGGCGCGGGTTAGTGTCAGCGTACGGGTTAGGATTAGGGGACGGCTGAGGGTCAGGCTTCGGGGAAGGGTTAGGGTTAGGGTTCGGGCTAGGGTTAGGGTTAGGGGACGGGGACGGTTTAGGGTCCAGGTGAGGGTACGACAACGCTCTAGGGGGAGCGTACGTGTGAGGGCGCGGGTTAGTGTCAGCGTACGGGTTAGGATTAGGGGACGGCTGAGGGTCAGGCTTCGGGGAAGTGTTAGGGTTAGGCTTCGGGCTAGGGTTAGGGTTAGGGGACGGGGACGGTTTAGGGTCCAGGTGAGGGTACGACAACGCTCTAGGGGGAGCGTATGTGTGAGGGCGCGGGTTAGTGTCAGCGTACGGGTTAGGATTAGGGGACGGCTGAGGGTCAGGCTTCGGGGAAGGGTTAGGGTTAGGCTTCGGGCTAGGGTTAGGGTTAGGGGACGGGGACGGTTTAGGGTCCAGGTGAGGGTACGACAACGCTCTAGGGGGAGCGCACGTGTGAGGGCGCGGGTTAGTGTCAGCGTACGGGTTAGGATTAGGGGACGGCTGAGGGTCAGGCTTCGGGGAAGGGTTAGGGTTAGGCTTCGGGATAGGGTTAGGGTTAGGGGACGGGGACGGTTTAGGGTCCAGGTGAGGGTACGACAACGCTCTAGGGGGAGCGCACGTGTGAGGGCGCGGGTTAGTGTCAGCGTACGGGTTAGGATTAGGGGACGGCTGAGGGTCAGGCTTCGGGGAAGGGTTAGGGTTAGGGTTCGGGCTAGGGTTAGGGTTAGGGGACGGGGACGGTTTAGGGTCCAGGTGAGGGTACGACAACGCTCTAGGGGGAGCGTACGTGTGAGGGCGCGGGTTAGTGTCAGCGTACGGGTTAGCATTAGGGGACGGCTGAGGGTCAGGCTTCGGGGAAGGGTTAGGGTTAGGCTTCGGGCTAGGGTTAGGGTTAGGGGACGGGGACGGTTTAGGGTCCAGGTGAGGGTACGACAACGCTCTAGGGGGAGCGTATGTGTGAGGGCGTGGGTTAGTGTCAGCGTACGGGTTAGGATTAGGGGACGGCTGAGGGTCAGGCTTCGGGGAAGGGTTAGGGTTAGGCTTCGGGCTAGGGTTAGGGTTAGGGGACGGGGACGGTTTAGGGTCCAGGTGAGGGTACGACAACGCTCTAGGGGGAGCGCACGTGTGAGGGCGCGGGTTAGTGTCAGCGTACGGGTTAGGATTAGGGGACGGCTGAGGGTCAGGCTTCGGGGAAGGGTTAGGGTTAGGCTTCGGGATAGGGTTAGGGTTAGGGGACGGGGACGGTTTAGGGTCCAGGTGAGGGTACGACAACGCTCTAGGGGGAGCGCACGTGTGAGGGCGCGGGTTAGTGTCAGCGTACGGGTTAGGATTAGGGGACGGCTGAGGGTCAGGCTTCGGGGAAGGGTTAGGGTTAGGGTTCGGGCTAGGGTTAGGGTTAGGGGACGGGGACGGTTTAGGGTCCAGGTGAGGGTACGACAACGCTCTAGGGGGAGCGTACGTGTGAGGGCGCGGGTTAGTGTCAGCGTACGGGTTAGCATTAGGGGACGGCTGAGGGTCAGGCTTCGGGGAAGGGTTAGGGTTAGGCTTCGGGCTAGGGTTAGGGTTAGGGGACGGGGACGGTTTAGGGTCCAGGTGAGGGTACGACAACGCTCTAGGGGGAGCGTACGTGTGAGGGCGCGGGTTAGTGTCAGCGTACGGGTTAGCATTAGGGGACGGCTGAGGGTCAGGCTTCGGGGAAGGGTTAGGGTTAGGCTTCGGGCTAGGGTTAGGGTTAGGGGACGGGGACGGTTTAGGGTCCAGGTGAGGGTACGACAACGCTCTAGGGGGAGCGCACGTGTGAGGGCGCGGGTTAGTGTCAGCGTACGGGTTAGGATTAGGGGACGGCTGAGGGTCAGGCTTCGGGGAAGGGTTAGGGTTAGGGTTCGGGCTAGGGTTAGGGTTAGGGGACGGGGACGGTTTAGGGTCCAGGTGAGGGTACGACAACGCTCTAGGGGGAGCGCACGTGTGAGGGCGCGGGTTAGTGTCAGCGTACGGGTTAGGATTAGGGGACGGCTGAGGGTCAGGCTTCGGGGAAGGGTTAGGGTTAGGGTTCGGGCTAGGGTTAGGGTTAGGGGACGGGGACGGTTTAGGGTCCAGGTGAGGGTACGACAACGCTCTAGGGGGAGCGTACGTGTGAGGGCGCGGGTTAGTGTCAGCGTACGGGTTAGGATTAGGGGACGGCTGAGGGTCAGGCTTCGGGGAAGTGTTAGGGTTAGGCTTCGGGCTAGGGTTAGGGTTAGGGGACGGGGACGGTTTAGGGTCCAGGTGAGGGTACGACAACGCTCTAGGGGGAGCGTACGTGTGAGGGCGCGAGTTAGTGTCAGCGTACGGGTTAGGATTAGGGGACGGCTGAGGGTCAGGCTTCGGGGAAGGGTTAGGGTTAGGCTTCGGGCTAGGGTTAGGGTTAGGGGACGGGGACGGTTTAGGGTCCAGGTGAGGGTACGACAACGCTCTAGGGGGAGCGTACGTGTGAGGGCGCGGGTTAGTGTCAGCGTACGGGTTAGGATTAGGGGACGGCTGAGGGTCAGGCTTCGGGGAAGGGTTAGGGTTAGGCTTCGGGCTAGGGTTAGGGTTAGGGGACGGGGACGGTTTAGGGTCCAGGTGAGGGTACGACAACGCTCTAGGGGGAGCGCACGTGTGAGGGCGCGGGTTAGTGTCAGCGTACGGGTTAGGATTAGGGGACGGCTGAGGGTCAGGCTTCGGGGAAGGGTTAGGGTTAGGGTTCGGGCTAGGGTTAGGGTTAGGGGACGGGGACGGTTTATGGTCCAGGTGAGGGTACGACAACGCTCTAGGGGGAGCGCACGTGTGAGGGCGCGGGTTAGTGTCAGCGTACGGGTTAGGATTAGGGGACGGCTGAGGGTCAGGCTTCGGGGAAGGGTTAGGGTTAGGGTTCGGGCTAGGGTTAGGGTTAGGGGACGGGGACGGTTGAGGGTCCAGGTGAGGGTACGACAACGCTCTAGGGGGAGCGCACGTGTGAGGGCGCGGGTTAGTGTCAGCGTACGGGTTAGGATTAGGGGACGGCTGAGGGTCAGGCTTCGGGGAAGTGTTAGGGTTAGGCTTCGGGCTAGGGTTAGGGTTAGGGGACGGGGACGGTTTAGGGTCCAGGTGAGGGTACGACAACGCTCTAGGGGGAGCGTACGTGTGAGGGCACGGGTTAGTGTCAGCGTACGGGTTAGGATTAGGGGACGGCTGAGGGTCAGGCTTCGGGGAAGGGTTAGGGTTAGGCTTTGGGCTAGGGTTAGGGTTAGGGGACGGGGACGGTTTAGGGTCCAGGTGAGGGTACGACAACGCTCTAGGGGGAGCGTACGTGTGAGGGCGCGGGTTAGTGTCAGCGTACGGGTTAGGATTAGGGGACGGCTGAGGGTCAGGCTTCGGGGAAGGGTTAGGGTTAGGCTTCGGGCTAGGGTTAGGGTTAGGGGACGGGGACGGTTTAGGGTCCAGGTGAGGGTACGACAACGCTCTAGGGGGAGCGTACGTGTGAGGGCGCGGGTTAGTGTCAGCGTACGGGTTAGGATTAGGGGACGGCTGAGGGTCAGGCTTCGGGGAAGGGTTAGGGTTAGGCTTCGGGCTAGGGTTAGGGTTAGGGGACGGGGACGGTTTAGGGTCCAGGTGAGGGTACGACAACGCTCTAGGGGGAGCGTACGTGTGAGGGCGCGGGTTAGTGTCAGCGTACGGGTTAGGATTAGGGGACGGCTGAGGGTCAGGCTTCGGGGAAGGGTTAGGGTTAGGCTTCGGGCTAGGGTTAGGGTTAGGGGACGGGGACGGTTTAGGGTCCAGGTGAGGGTACGACAACGCTCTAGGGGGAGCGTACGTGTGAGGGCGCGGGTTAGTGTCAGCGTACGGGTTAGGATTAGGGGACGGCTCAGGGTCAGGCTTCGGGGAAGGGGTAGGGTTAGGCTTCGGGCTAGGGTTAGGGTTAGGGGACGGGGACGGTTTAGGGTCCAGGTGAGGGTACGACAACGCTCTAGGGGGAGCGCACGTGTGAGGGCGCGGGTTAGTGTCAGCGTACGGGTTAGGATTAGGGGACGGCTGAGGGTCAGGCTTCGGGGAAGGGTTAGGGTTAGGGTTCGGGCTAGGGTTAGGGTTAGGGGACGGGGACGGTTTAGGGTCCAGGTGAGGGTACGACAACGCTCTAGGGGGAGCGTACGTGTGAGGGCGCGGGTTAGTGTCAGCGTACGGGTTAGGATTAGGGGACGGCTGAGGGTCAGGCTTCGGGGAAGGGTTAGGGTTAGGGTTCGGGCTAGGGTTAGGGTTAGGGGACGGGGACGGTTTAGAGTCCAGGTGAGGGTACGACAACGCTCTAGGGGGAGCGTACGTGTGAGGGCGCGGGTTAGTGTCAGCGTACGGGTTAGGATTAGGGGACGGCTGAGTGTCAGGCTTCGGGGAAGGGTTAGGGTTAGGCTTCGGGCTAGGGTTAGGGTTAGGGGACGGGGACGGTTTAGGGTCCAGGTGAGGGTACGACAACGCTCTAGGGGGAGCGTACGTGCAAGGGCGCGGGTTAGTGTCAGCGTACGGGTTAGGATTAGGGGACGGCTGAGGGTCAGGATTCGGGGAAGGGTTAGGGTTAGGCTTCGGGCTAGGGTTAGGGTTAGGGGACGGGGACGGTTTAGGGTCCAGGTGAGGGTACGACAACGCTCTAGGGGGAGCGTACGTGTGAGGGCGCGGGTTAGTGTCAGCGTACGGGTTAGGATTAGGGGACGGCTGAGGGTCAGGCTTCGGGGAAGGGTTAGGGTTAGGGTTCGGGCTAGGGTTAGGGTTAGGGGACGGGGACGGTTTAGGGTCCAGGTGAGGGTACGACAACGCTCTAGGGGGAGCGTACGTGTGAGGGCGCGGGTTAGTGTCAGCGTACGGGTTAGGATTAGGGGACGGCTGAGGGTCAGGCTTCGGGGAAGGGTTAGGGTTAGGGTTCGGGCTAGGGTTAGGGTTAGGGGACGGGGACGGTTTAGGGTCCAGGTGAGGGTACGACAACGCTCTAGGGGGAGCGTACGTGTGAGGGCGCGGGTTAGTGTCAGCGTACGGGTTAGGATTAGGGGACGGCTGAGGGTCAGGCTTCGGGGAAGGGTTAGGGTTAGGCTTCGGGCTAGGGTTAGGGTTAGGGGACGGGGACGGTTTAGGGTCCAGGTGAGGGTACGACAACGCTCTAGGGGGAGCGTACGTGTGAGGGCGCGGGTTAGTGTCAGCGTACGGGTTAGGATTAGGGGACGGCTGAGGGTCAGGCTTCGGGGAAGGGTTAGGGTTAGGCTTCGGGCTAGGGTTAGGGTTAGGGGACGGGGACGGTTTAGGGTCCAGGTGAGGGTACGACAACGCTCTAGGGGGAGCGTACGTGTGAGGGCGCGGGTTAGTGTCAGCGTACGGGTTAGGATTAGGGGACGGCTGAGGGTCAGGCTTCGGGGAAGGGTTAGGGTTAGGCTTCGGGCTAGGGTTAGGGTTAGGGGACGGGGACGGTTTAGGGTCCAGGTGAGGGTACGACAACGCTCTAGGGGGAGCGTACGTGTGAGGGCGCGGGTTAGTGTCAGCGTACGGGTTAGGATTAGGGGACGGCTGAGGGTCAGGCTTCGGGGAAGGGTTAGGGTTAGGCTTCGGGCTAGGGTTAGGGTTAGGGGACGGGGACGGTTTAGGGTCCAGGTGAGGGTACGACAACGCTCTAGGGGGAGCGTACGTGTGAGGGCGCGGGTTAGTGTCAGCGTACGGGTTAGGATTAGGGGACGGCTGAGGGTCAGGCTTCGGGGAAGGGTTAGGGTTAGGCTTCGGGCTAGGGTTAGGGTTAGGGGACGGGGACGGTTTAGGGTCCAGGTGAGGGTACGACAACGCTCTAGGTGGAGCGCACGTGTGAGGGCGCGGGTTAGTGTCAGCGTACGGGTTAGGATTAGGGGACGGCTGAGGGTCAGGCTTCGGGGAAGGGTTAGGGTTAGGGTTCGGGCTAGGGTTAGGGTTAGGGGACGGGGACGGTTTAGGGTCCAGGTGAGGGTACGACAACACTCTAGGGGGAGCGTACGTGTGAGGGCGCGGGTTAGTGTCAGCGTACGGGTTAGGATTAGGGGACGGCTGAGGGTCAGGCTTCGGGGAAGGGTTAGGGTTAGGGTTCGGGCTAGGGTTAGGGTTAGGGGACGGGGACGGTTTAGAGTCCAGGTGAGGGTACGACAACGCTCTAGGGGGAGCGTACGTGTGAGGGCGCGGGTTAGTGTCAGCGTACGGGTTAGGATTAGGGGACGGCTGAGTGTCAGGCTTCGGGGAAGGGTTAGGGTTAGGCTTCGGGCTAGGGTTAGGGTTAGGGGACGGGGACGGTTTAGGGTCCAGGTGAGGGTACGACAACGCTCTAGGGGGAGCGTACGTGCGAGGGCGCGGGTTAGTGTCAGCGTATGGGTTAGGATTAGTGGACGGCTGAGGGTCAGGATTCGGGGAAGGGTTAGGGTTAGGCTTCGGGCTAGGGTTAGGGTTAGGGGACGGGGACGGTTTAGGGTCCAGGTGAGGGTACGACAACGCTCTAGGGGGAGCGTACGTGTGAGGGCGCGGGTTAGTGTCAGCGTACGGGTTAGGATTAGGGGACGGCTGAGGGTCAGGCTTCGGGGAAGGGTTAGGGTTAGGGTTCGGGCTAGGGTTAGGGTTAGGGGACGGGGACGGTTTAGGGTCCAGGTGAGGGTACGACAACGCTCTAGGGGGAGCGTACGTGTGAGGGCGCGGGTTAGTGTCAGCGTACGGGTTAGGATTAGGGGACGGCTGAGGGTCAGGCTTCGGGGAAGGGTTAGGGTTAGGGTTCGGGCTAGGGTTAGGGTTAGGGGACGGGGACGGTTTAGGGTCCAGGTGAGGGTACGACAACGCTCTAGGGGGAGCGTACGTGTGAGGGCGCGGGTTAGTGTCAGCGTACGGGTTAGGATTAGGGGACGGCTGAGGGTCAGGCTTCGGGGAAGGGTTAGGGTTAGGCTTCGGGCTAGGGTTAGGGTTAGGGGACGGGGACGGTTTAGGGTCCAGGTGAGGGTACGACAACGCTCTAGGGGGAGCGTACGTGTGAGGGCGCGGGTTAGTGTCAGCGTACGGGTTAGGATTAGGGGACGGCTGAGGGTCAGGCTTCGGGGAAGTGTTAGGGTTAGGCTTCGGGCTAGGGTTAGGGTTAGGGGACGGGGACGGTTTAGGGTCCAGGTGAGGGTACGACAACGCTCTAGGGGGAGCGTACGTGTGAGGGCACGGGTTAGTGTCAGCGTACGGGTTAGGATTAGGGGACGGCTGAGGGTCAGGCTTCGGGGAAGGGTTAGGGTTAGGCTTCGGGCTAGGGTTAGGGTTAGGGGACGGGGACGGTTTAGGGTCCAGGTGAGGGTACGACAACGCTCTAGGGGGAGCGTACGTGTGAGGGCGCGGGTTAGTGTCAGCGTACGGGTTAGGATTAGGGGACGGCTGAGGGTCAGGCTTCGGGGAAGGGTTAGGGTTAGGCTTCGGGCTAGGGTTAGGGTTAGGGGACGGGGACGGTTTAGGGTCCAGGTGAGGGTACGACAACGCTCTAGGGGGAGCGTACGTGTGAGGGCGCGGGTTAGTGTCAGCGTACGGGTTAGGTTTAGGGGACGGCTGAGGGTCAGGCTTCGGGGAAGGGTTAGGGTTAGGCTTCGGGCTAGGGTTAGGGTTAGGGGACGGGGACGGTTTAGGGTCCAGGTGAGGGTACGACAACGCTCTAGGGGGAGCGTACGTGTGAGGGCGCGGGTTAGTGTCAGCGTACGGGTTAGGATTAGGGGACGGCTGAGGGTCAGGCTTCGGGGAAGGGTTAGGGTTAGGCTTCGGCCTAGGGTTAGGGTTAGGGGACGGGGACGGTTTAGGGTCCAGGTGAGGGTACGACAACGCTCTAGGGGGAGCGCACGTGTGAGGGCGCGGGTTAGTGTCAGCGTACGGGTTAGGATTAGGGGACGGCTGAGGGTCAGGCTTCGGGGAAGGGTTAGGGTTAGGGTTCGGGCTAGGGTTAGGGTTAGGGGACGGGGACGGTTTAGGGTCCAGGTGAGGGTACGACAACGCTCTAGGGGGAGCGTACGTGTGAGGGCGCGGGTTAGTGTCAGCGTACGGGTTAGGATTAGGGGACGGCTGAGGGTCAGGCTTCGGGGAAGGGTTAGGGTTAGGCTTCGGGCTAGGGTTAGGGTTAGGGGACGGGGACGGTTTAGGGTCCAGGTGAGGGTACGACAACGCTCTAGGGGGAGCGTACGTGTGAGGGCGCGGGTTAGTGTCAGCGTACGGGTTAGGATTAGGGGACGGCTGAGGGTCAGGCTTCGGGGAAGGGTTAGGGTTAGGCTTCGGGCTAGGGTTAGGGTTAGGGGACGGGGACGGTTTAGGGTCCAGGTGAGGGTACGACAATGCTCTAGGGGGAGCGCACGTGTGAGGGCGCGGGTTAGTGTCAGCGTACGGGTTAGGATTAGGGGACGGCTGAGGGTCAGGCTTCGGGGAAGGGTTAGGGTTAGGGTTCGGGCTAGGGTTAGGGTTAGGGGACGGGGACGGTTTAGGGTCCAGGTGAGGGTACGACAACGCTCTAGGGGGAGCGCACGTCTGAGGGCGCGGGTTAGTGTCAGCGTACGGGTTAGGATTAGGGGACGGCTGAGGGTCAGGCTTCGGGGAAGGGTTAGGTTTAGGGTTCGGGCTAGGGTTAGGGTTAGGGGACGGGGACGGTTTAGGGTCCAGGTGAGGGTACGACAACGCTCTAGGGGGAGCGCACGTGTGAGGGCGCGGGTTAGTGTCAGCGTACGGGTTAGGATTAGGGGACGGCTGAGGGTCAGGCTTCGGGGAAGTGTTAGGGTTAGGGTTCGGGCTAGGGTTAGGGTTAGGGGACGGGGACGGTTTAGGGTCCAGGTGAGGGTACGACAACGCTCTAGGGGGAGCGTACGTGTGAGGGCGCGGGTTAGTGTCAGCGTACGGGTTAGGATTAGGGGACGGCTGAGGGTCAGGCTTCGGGGAAGGGTTAGGGTTAGGCTTTGGGCGAGGGTTATGGTTAGGGGACGGGGACGGTTTAGGGTCCAGGTGAGGGTACGACAACGCTCTAGGGGGAGCGTACGTGTGAGGGCGCGGGTTAGTGTCAGCGTACGGGTTAGGATTAGGGGACGGCTGAGGGTCAGGCTTCGGGGAAGGGTTAGGGTTAGGCTTCGGGCTAGGGTTAGGGTTAGGGGACGGGGACGGTTTAGGGTCCAGGTGAGGGTACGACAACGCTCTAGGGGGAGCGTACGTGTGAGGGCGCGGGTTAGTGTCAGCGTACGGGTTAGGATTAGGGGACGGCTGAGGGTCAGGCTTCGGGGAAGGGTTAGGGTTAGGCTTCGGGCTAGGGTTAGGGTTAGGGGACGGGGACGGTTTAGGGTCCAGGTGAGGGTACGACAACGCTCTAGGGGGAGCGTACGTGTGAGGGCGCGGGTTAGTGTCAGCGTACGGGTTAGGATTAGGGGACGGCTGAGGGTCAGGCTTCGGGGAAGGGTTAGGGTTAGGCTTCGGGCTAGGGTTAGGGTTAGGGGACGGGGACGGTTTAGGGTCCAGGTGAGGGTACGACAACGCTCTAGGGGGAGCGTACGTGTGAGGGCGCGGGTTAGTGTCAGCGTACGGGTTAGGATTAGGGGACGGCTGAGGGTCAGGCTTCGGGGAAGGGTTAGGGTTAGGCTTCGGGCTAGGGTTAGGGATAGGGGACGGGGACGGTTTAGGGTCCAGGTGAGGGTACGACAACGCTCTAGGGGGAGCGTACGTGTGAGGGCGTGGGTTAGTGTCAGCGTACGGGTTAGGATTAGGGGACGGCTGAGGGTCAGGCTTCGGGGAAGGGTTAGGGTTAGGCTTCGGGCTAGGGTTAGGGTTAGGGGACGGGGACGGTTTAGGGTCCAGGTGAGGGTACGACAACGCTCTAGGGGGAGCGCACGTGTGAGGGCGCGGGTTAGTGTCAGCGTACGGGTTAGGATTAGGGGACGGCTGAGGGTCAGGCTTCGGGGAAGGGTTAGGGTTAGGGTTCGGGCTAGGGTTAGGGTTAGGGGACGGGGACGGTTTAGGGTCCAGGTGAGGGTACGACAACGCTCTAGGGGGAGCGTACGTGTGAGGGCGCGGGTTAGTGTCAGCGTACGGGTTAGGATTAGGGGACGGCTGAGGGTCAGGCTTCGGGGAAGGGTTAGGGTTAGGGTTCGGGCTAGGGTTAGGGTTAGGGGACGGGGACGGTTTAGGGTCCAGGTGAGGGTACGACAACGCTCTAGGGGGAGCGTACGTGTGAGGGCGCGGGTTAGTGTCAGCGTACGGGTTAGGATTAGGGGACGGCTGAGGGTCAGGCTTCGGGGAAGGGTTAGGGTTAGGTTTCGGGCTAGGGTTAGGGTTAGGGGACGGGGACGGTTTAGGGTCCAGGTGAGGGTACGACAACGCTCTAGGGGGAGCGTACGTGTGAGGGCGCGGGTTAGTGTCAGCGTACGGGTTAGGATTAGGGGACGGCTGAGGGTCAGGCTTCGGGGAAGGGTTAGGGTTAGGCTTCGGGCTAGGGTTAGGGTTAGGGGACGGGGACGGTTTAGGGTCCAGGTGAGGGTACGACAACGCTCTAGGGGGAGCGTACGTGTGAGGGCGCGGGTTAGTGTCAGCGTACGGGTTAGGATTAGGGGACGGCTGAGGGTCAGGCTTCGGGGAAGGGTTAGGGTTAGGCTTCGGGCTAGGGTTAGGGTTAGGGGACGGGGACGGTTTAGGGTCCAGGTGAGGGTACGACAACGCTCTAGGGGGAGCGTACGTGTGAGGGCGCGGGTTAGTGTCAGCGTACGGGTTAGGATTAGGGGACGGCTGAGGGTCAGGCTTCGGGGAAGGGTTAGGGTTAGGCTTCGGGCTAGGGTTAGGGTTAGGGGACGGGGACGGTTTAGGGTCCAGGTGAGGGTACGACAACGCTCTAGGGGGAGCGTACGTGTGAGGGCGCGGGTTAGTGTCAGCGTACGGGTTAGGATTAGGGGACGGCTGAGGGTCAGGCTTCGGGGAAGGGTTAGGGTTAGGGTTCGGGCTAGGGTTAGGGTTAGGGGACGGGGACGGTTTAGGGTCCAGGTGAGGGTACGACAACGCTCTAGGGGGAGCGTACGTGTGAGGGCGCGGGTTAGTGTCAGCGTACGGGTTAGGATTAGGGGACGGCTGAGGGTCAGGCTTCGGGGAAGGGTTAGGGTTAGGCTTCGGGCTAGGGTTAGGGTTAGGGGACGGGGACGGTTTAGGGTCCAGGTGAGGGTACGACAACGCTCTAGGGGGAGCGTATGTGTGAGGGCGCGGGTTAGTGTCAGCGTACGGGTTAGGATTAGGGGACGGCTGAGGGTCAGGCTTCGGGGAAGGGTTAGGGTTAGGCTTCGGGCTAGGGTTAGGGTTAGGGGACGGGGACGGTTTAGGGTCCAGGTGAGGGTACGACAACGCTCTAGGGGGAGCGCACGTGTGAGGGCGCGGGTTAGTGTCAGCGTACGGTTTAGGATTAGGGGACGGCTGAGGGTCAGGCTTCGGGGAAGGGTTAGGGTTAGGCTTCGGGCTAGGGTTAGGGTTAGGGGACGGGGACGGTTTAGGGTCCAGGTGAGGGTACGACAACGCTCTAGGGGGAGCGCACGTGTGAGGGCGCGGGTTAGTGTCAGCGTACGGGTTAGGATTAGGGGACGGCTGAGGGTCAGGCTTCGGGGAAGGGTTAGGGTTAGGGTTCGGGCTAGGGTTAGGGTTAGGGGACGGGGACGGTTTAGGGTCCAGGTGAGGGTACGACAACGCTCTAGGGGGAGCGTACGTGTGAGGGCGCGGGTTAGTGTCAGCGTACGGGTTAGGATTAGGGGACGGCTGAGGGTCAGGCTTCGGGGAAGGGTTAGGGTTAGGCTTCGGGCTAGGGTTAGGGTTAGGGGACGGGGACGGTTTAGGGTCCAGGTGAGGGTACGACAACGCTCTAGGGGGAGCGTACGTGTGAGGGCGCGGGTTAGTGTCAGCGTACGGGTTAGGATTAGGGGACGGCTGAGGGTCAGGCTTCGGGGAAGGGTTAGGGTTAGGGTTCGGGCTAGGGTTAGGGTTAGGGGACGGGGACGGTTTAGGGTCCAGGTGAGGGTACGACAACGCTCTAGGGGGAGCGTACGTGTGAGGGCGCGGGTTAGTGTCAGCGTACGGGTTAGCATTAGGGGACGGCTGAGGGTCAGGCTTCGGGGAAGGGTTAGGGTTAGGCTTCGGGCTAGGGTTAGGGTTAGGGGACGGGGACGGTTTAGGGTCCAGGTGAGGGTACGACAACGCTCTAGGGGGAGCGTACGTGTGAGGGCGCGGGTTAGTGTCAGCGTACGGGTTAGCATTAGGGGACGGCTGAGGGTCAGGCTTCGGGGAAGGGTTAGGGTTAGGCTTCGGGCTAGGGTTAGGGTTAGGGGACGGGGACGGTTTAGGGTCCAGGTGAGGGTACGACAACGCTCTAGGGGGAGCGCACGTGTGAGGGCGCGGGTTAGTGTCAGCGTACGGGTTAGGATTAGGGGACGGCTGAGGGTCAGGCTTCGGGGAAGGGTTAGGGTTAGGGTTCGGGCTAGGGTTAGGGTTAGGGGACGGGGACGGTTTAGGGTCCAGGTGAGGGTACGACAACGCTCTAGGGGGAGCGCACGTGTGAGGGCGCGGGTTAGTGTCAGCGTACGGGTTAGGATTAGGGGACGGCTGAGGGTCAGGCTTCGGGGAAGGGTTAGGGTTAGGGTTCGGGCTAGGGTTAGGGTTAGGGGACGGGGACGGTTTAGGGTCCAGGTGAGGGTACGACAACGCTCTAGGGGGAGCGTACGTGTGAGGGCGCGGGTTAGTGTCAGCGTACGGGTTAGGATTAGGGGACGGCTGAGGGTCAGGCTTCGGGGAAGGGTTAGGGTTAGGGTTCGGGCTAGGGTTAGGGTTAGGGGACGGGGACGGTTTAGGGTCCAGGTGAGGGTACGACAACGCTCTAGGGGGAGCGTACGTGTGAGGGCGCGGGTTAGTGTCAGCGTACGGGTTAGGATTAGGGGACGGCTGAGGGTCAGGCTTCGGGGAAGGGTTAGGGTTAGGCTTTGGGCTAGGGTTAGGGTTAGGGGACGGGGACGGTTTAGGGTCCAGGTGAGGGTACGACAACGCTCTAGGGGGAGCGCACGTGTGAGGGCGCGGGTTAGTGTCAGCGTACGGGTTAGGATTAGGGGACGGCTGAGGGTCAGGCTTCGGGGAAGTGTTAGGGTTAGGGTTCGGGCTAGGGTTAGGGTTAGGGGACGGGGACGGTTTAGGGTCCAGGTGAGGGTACGACAACGCTCTAGGGGGAGCGTACGTGTGAGGGCGCGGGTTAGTGTCAGCGTACGGGTTAGGATTAGGGGACGGCTGAGGGTCAGGCTTCGGGGAAGGGTTAGGGTTAGGCTTTGGGCGAGGGTTATGGTTAGGGGACGGGGACGGTTTAGGGTCCAGGTGAGGGTACGACAACGCTCTAGGGGGAGCGTACGTGTGAGGGCGCGGGTTAGTGTCAGCGTACGGGTTAGGATTAGGGGACGGCTGAGGGTCAGGCTTCGGGGAAGGGTTAGGGTTAGGCTTCGGGCTAGGGTTAGGGTTAGGGGACGGGGACGGTTTAGGGTCCAGGTGAGGGTACGACAACGCTCTAGGGGGAGCGTACGTGTGAGGGCGCGGGTTAGTGTCAGCGTACGGGTTAGGATTAGGGGACGGCTGAGGGTCAGGCTTCGGGGAAGGGTTAGGGTTAGGCTTCGGGCTAGGGTTAGGGTTAGGGGACGGGGACGGTTTAGGGTCCAGGTGAGGGTACGACAACGCTCTAGGGGGAGCGTACGTGTGAGGGCGCGGGTTAGTGTCAGCGTACGGGTTAGGATTAGGGGACGGCTGAGGGTCAGGCTTCGGGGAAGGGTTAGGGTTAGGCTTCGGGCTAGGGTTAGGGTTAGGGGACGGGGACGGTTTAGGGTCCAGGTGAGGGTACGACAACGCTCTAGGGGGAGCGTACGTGTGAGGGCGCGGGTTAGTGTCAGCGTACGGGTTAGGATTAGGGGACGGCTGAGGGTCAGGCTTCGGGGAAGGGTTAGGGTTAGGCTTCGGGCTAGGGTTAGGGATAGGGGACGGGGACGGTTTAGGGTCCAGGTGAGGGTACGACAACGCTCTAGGGGGAGCGTACGTGTGAGGGCGTGGGTTAGTGTCAGCGTACGGGTTAGGATTAGGGGACGGCTGAGGGTCAGGCTTCGGGGAAGGGTTAGGGTTAGGCTTCGGGCTAGGGTTAGGGTTAGGGGACGGGGACGGTTTAGGGTCCAGGTGAGGGTACGACAACGCTCTAGGGGGAGCGCACGTGTGAGGGCGCGGGTTAGTGTCAGCGTACGGGTTAGGATTAGGGGACGGCTGAGGGTCAGGCTTCGGGGAAGGGTTAGGGTTAGGGTTCGGGCTAGGGTTAGGGTTAGGGGACGGGGACGGTTTAGGGTCCAGGTGAGGGTACGACAACGCTCTAGGGGGAGCGTACGTGTGAGGGCGCGGGTTAGTGTCAGCGTACGGGTTAGGATTAGGGGACGGCTGAGGGTCAGGCTTCGGGGAAGGGTTAGGGTTAGGGTTCGGGCTAGGGTTAGGGTTAGGGGACGGGGACGGTTTAGGGTCCAGGTGAGGGTACGACAACGCTCTAGGGGGAGCGTACGTGTGAGGGCGCGGGTTAGTGTCAGCGTACGGGTTAGGATTAGGGGACGGCTGAGGGTCAGGCTTCGGGGAAGGGTTAGGGTTAGGTTTCGGGCTAGGGTTAGGGTTAGGGGACGGGGACGGTTTAGGGTCCAGGTGAGGGTACGACAACGCTCTAGGGGGAGCGTACGTGTGAGGGCGCGGGTTAGTGTCAGCGTACGGGTTAGGATTAGGGGACGGCTGAGGGTCAGGCTTCGGGGAAGGGTTAGGGTTAGGCTTCGGGCTAGGGTTAGGGTTAGGGGACGGGGACGGTTTAGGGTCCAGGTGAGGGTACGACAACGCTCTAGGGGGAGCGTACGTGTGAGGGCGCGGGTTAGTGTCAGCGTACGGGTTAGGATTAGGGGACGGCTGAGGGTCAGGCTTCGGGGAAGGGTTAGGGTTAGGCTTCGGGCTAGGGTTAGGGTTAGGGGACGGGGACGGTTTAGGGTCCAGGTGAGGGTACGACAACGCTCTAGGGGGAGCGTACGTGTGAGGGCGCGGGTTAGTGTCAGCGTACGGGTTAGGATTAGGGGACGGCTGAGGGTCAGGCTTCGGGGAAGGGTTAGGGTTAGGCTTCGGGCTAGGGTTAGGGTTAGGGGACGGGGACGGTTTAGGGTCCAGGTGAGGGTACGACAACGCTCTAGGGGGAGCGTACGTGTGAGGGCGCGGGTTAGTGTCAGCGTACGGGTTAGGATTAGGGGACGGCTGAGGGTCAGGCTTCGGGGAAGGGTTAGGGTTAGGGTTCGGGCTAGGGTTAGGGTTAGGGGACGGGGACGGTTTAGGGTCCAGGTGAGGGTACGACAACGCTCTAGGGGGAGCGTACGTGTGAGGGCGCGGGTTAGTGTCAGCGTACGGGTTAGGATTAGGGGACGGCTGAGGGTCAGGCTTCGGGGAAGGGTTAGGGTTAGGCTTCGGGCTAGGGTTAGGGTTAGGGGACGGGGACGGTTTAGGGTCCAGGTGAGGGTACGACAACGCTCTAGGGGGAGCGTATGTGTGAGGGCGCGGGTTAGTGTCAGCGTACGGGTTAGGATTAGGGGACGGCTGAGGGTCAGGCTTCGGGGAAGGGTTAGGGTTAGGCTTCGGGCTAGGGTTAGGGTTAGGGGACGGGGACGGTTTAGGGTCCAGGTGAGGGTACGACAACGCTCTAGGGGGAGCGCACGTGTGAGGGCGCGGGTTAGTGTCAGCGTACGGTTTAGGATTAGGGGACGGCTGAGGGTCAGGCTTCGGGGAAGGGTTAGGGTTAGGCTTCGGGCTAGGGTTAGGGTTAGGGGACGGGGACGGTTTAGGGTCCAGGTGAGGGTACGACAACGCTCTAGGGGGAGCGCACGTGTGAGGGCGCGGGTTAGTGTCAGCGTACGGGTTAGGATTAGGGGACGGCTGAGGGTCAGGCTTCGGGGAAGGGTTAGGGTTAGGGTTCGGGCTAGGGTTAGGGTTAGGGGACGGGGACGGTTTAGGGTCCAGGTGAGGGTACGACAACGCTCTAGGGGGAGCGTACGTGTGAGGGCGCGGGTTAGTGTCAGCGTACGGGTTAGGATTAGGGGACGGCTGAGGGTCAGGCTTCGGGGAAGGGTTAGGGTTAGGCTTCGGGCTAGGGTTAGGGTTAGGGGACGGGGACGGTTTAGGGTCCAGGTGAGGGTACGACAACGCTCTAGGGGGAGCGTACGTGTGAGGGCGCGGGTTAGTGTCAGCGTACGGGTTAGGATTAGGGGACGGCTGAGGGTCAGGCTTCGGGGAAGGGTTAGGGTTAGGGTTCGGGCTAGGGTTAGGGTTAGGGGACGGGGACGGTTTAGGGTCCAGGTGAGGGTACGACAACGCTCTAGGGGGAGCGTACGTGTGAGGGCGCGGGTTAGTGTCAGCGTACGGGTTAGCATTAGGGGACGGCTGAGGGTCAGGCTTCGGGGAAGGGTTAGGGTTAGGCTTCGGGCTAGGGTTAGGGTTAGGGGACGGGGACGGTTTAGGGTCCAGGTGAGGGTACGACAACGCTCTAGGGGGAGCGTACGTGTGAGGGCGCGGGTTAGTGTCAGCGTACGGGTTAGCATTAGGGGACGGCTGAGGGTCAGGCTTCGGGGAAGGGTTAGGGTTAGGCTTCGGGCTAGGGTTAGGGTTAGGGGACGGGGACGGTTTAGGGTCCAGGTGAGGGTACGACAACGCTCTAGGGGGAGCGCACGTGTGAGGGCGCGGGTTAGTGTCAGCGTACGGGTTAGGATTAGGGGACGGCTGAGGGTCAGGCTTCGGGGAAGGGTTAGGGTTAGGGTTCGGGCTAGGGTTAGGGTTAGGGGACGGGGACGGTTTAGGGTCCAGGTGAGGGTACGACAACGCTCTAGGGGGAGCGCACGTGTGAGGGCGCGGGTTAGTGTCAGCGTACGGGTTAGGATTAGGGGACGGCTGAGGGTCAGGCTTCGGGGAAGGGTTAGGGTTAGGGTTCGGGCTAGGGTTAGGGTTAGGGGACGGGGACGGTTTAGGGTCCAGGTGAGGGTACGACAACGCTCTAGGGGGAGCGTACGTGTGAGGGCGCGGGTTAGTGTCAGCGTACGGGTTAGGATTAGGGGACGGCTGAGGGTCAGGCTTCGGGGAAGGGTTAGGGTTAGGGTTCGGGCTAGGGTTAGGGTTAGGGGACGGGGACGGTTTAGGGTCCAGGTGAGGGTACGACAACGCTCTAGGGGGAGCGTACGTGTGAGGGCGCGGGTTAGTGTCAGCGTACGGGTTAGGATTAGGGGACGGCTGAGGGTCAGGCTTCGGGGAAGGGTTAGGGTTAGGCTTTGGGCTAGGGTTAGGGTTAGGGGACGGGGACGGTTTAGGGTCCAGGTGAGGGTACGACAACGCTCTAGGGGGATCGTACGTGCGAGGGCGCGGGTTAGTGTTAGCGTACGGGTTAGGATTAGGGGACGGCTGAGGGTCAGGCTTCGGGGAAGGGCTAGGGTTAGGGTTCGGGCTAGGGTTAGGGTTAGGGGACGGGGGGACGGTTTAGGGTCCAGGTGAGGGTACGACAACGCTCTAGGGGGAGCGTACGTGCGAGGGCGCGTGTTAGTGTCAGCGTACGGGTTAGGATTAGGGGACGGCTGAGGGTCAGGCTTCGGGGAAGGGTTAGGGTTAGGCTTCGGGCTAGGGTTAGGGTTACGGGACGGGGACGGTTTAGGGTCCAGGTGAGGGTACGACAACGCTCTAGGGGGAGCGTACGTGCGAGGGCGCGGGTTAGTGTCAGCGTACGGGTTAGGATTAGGGGACGGCTGAGGGTCAGGCTTCGGGGAAGGGTTAGGGTTAGGCTTCGGGCTAGGGTTAGGGTTAGGGGACGGGGACGGTTTAGGGTCCAGGTGAGGGTACGACAACGCTCTAGGGGGAGCCTACGTGCGAGGGCGCGGGTTAGTGTCAGCGTACGGGTTAGGATTAGGGGACGGCTGAGGGTCAGGCTTCGGGGAAGGGTTAGGGTTAGGGTTCGGGCTAGGGTTAGGGTTAGGGGACGGGGACGGTTTAGGGTCCAGGTGAGGGTACGACAACGCTCTAGGGGGAGCGTACGTGCGAGGGAGCGGGTTAGTGTCAGCGTACGGGTTAGGATTAGGGGACGGCTGAGGGTCAGGATTCGGGGAAGGGTTAGGGTTAGGCTTCGGGCTAGGGTTAGGGTTAGGGGACGGGGACGGTTTAGGGTCCAGGTGAGGGTACGACAACGCTCTAGGGGGAGCGTACGTGTGAGGGCGCGGGTTAGTGTCAGCGTACGGGTTAGGATTAGGGGACGGCTGAGGGTCAGGCTTCGGGGAAGGGTTAGGGTTAGGCTTTGGGCTAGGGTTAGGGTTAGGGGACGGGGACGGTTTAGGGTCCAGGTGAGGGTACGACAACGCTCTAGGGGGAGCGTACGTGCGAGGGCGCGGGTTAGTGTTAGCGTACGGGTTAGGATTAGGGAACGGCTGAGGGTCAGGCTTCGGGGAAGGGTTAGGGTTAGGGTTCGGGCTAGGGTTAGGGTTAGGGGACGGGGGGACGGTTTAGGGTCCAGGTGAGGGTACGACAACGCTCTAGGGGGAGCGTACGTGCGAGGGCGCGGGTTAGTGTCAGCGTACGGGTTAGGTTTAGGGGACGGGTGAGGGTCAGGCTTCGGGGAAGGGTTAGGGTTAGACTTCGGGCTAGGGTTAGGGTTAGGGGACGGGGACGGTTTAGGGTCCAGGTGTGGGTACGACAACGCTCTAGGGGGAGCGTACGTGTGAGGGCGCGGGTTAGTGTCAGCGTACGGGTTAGGATTAGGGGACGGCTGAGCGTCAGGCTTCGGGGAAGGGTTAGCGTTAGGGTTCGGGCTAGGGTTAGGGTTAGGGGACGGGGACGGTTTAGGGTCCAGGTGAGGGTACGTCAATGCTCTAGGGGGAGCGTACGTGTGAGGGCGCGGGTTAGTTTCAGCGTACGGGTTAGGATTAGGGGACGGATGAGGGTCAGGCTTCGGGGAAGGGTTAGGGTTAGGGTTCGGGCTAGGGTTAGGGTTAGGGGACGGGGATGGTTTAGGGTCCAGGTGAGGGTACGACAACGCTCTAGGGGGAGCGTACGTGTGAGGGCGCGGGTTAGTGTCAGCGTACGGGTTAGGATTAGGGGACGGCTGAGGGTCAGGCTTCGGAGAAGGGTTAGGGTTAGGGTTCGGGCTAGGGTTAGGGTTAGGGGACGGGGACGGTTTAGGGTCCAGGTGAGGGTACGACAACGCTCTAGGGGGAGCGTACGTGTGAGGGCGCGGGTTAGTGTCAGCGTACGGGTTAGGATTAGGGGACGGCTGAGGGTCAGGCTTCGGGGAAGTGTTAGGGTTAGGCTTCGGGCTAGGGTTAGGGTTAGGGGACGGGGACGGTTTAGGGTCCAGGTGAGGGTACGACAACGCTCTAGGGGGAGCGTACGTGTGAGGGCGCGGGTTAGTGTCAGCGTACGGGTTAGGATTAGGGGACGGCTGAGGGTCAGGCTTCGGGGAAGGTTTAGGGTTAGGGTTCGGGCTAGGGTTAGGGTTAGGGGACGGGGACGGTTTAGGGTCCAGGTGAGGGTACGACAACGCTCTAGGGGGAGCGTACGTGTGAGGGCGCGGGTTAGTGTCAGCGTACGGGTTAGGATTAGGGGACGGCTGAGGGTCAGGCTTCGGGGAAGGGTTAGGGTTAGGGTTCGGGCTAGGGTTAGGGTTAGGGGACGGGGACGGTTTAGGGTCCAGGTGAGGGTACGACAACGCTCTAGGGGGAGCGTACGTGTGAGGGCGCGGGTTAGTGTCAGCGTACGGGTTAGGATTAGGGGACGGCTGAGGGTCAGGCTTCGGGGAAGGGTTAGGGTTAGGGTTCGGGCTAGGGTTAGGGTTCGGGGACGGGGACGGTTTAGGGTCCAGGTGAGGGTACGACAGCGCTCTAGGGGGAGCGTACGTGTGAGGGCGCGGGTTAGTGTCAGCGTACGGGTTAGGATTAGGGGACGGCTGAGGGTCAGGCTTCGGGGAAGTGTTAGGGTTAGGCTTCGGGCTAGGGTTAGGGTTAGGGGACGGGGACGGTTTAGGGTCCAGGTGAGGGTACGACAACGCTCTAGGGGGAGCGTACGTGTGAGGGCGCGGGTTAGTGTCAGCGTACGGGTTAGGATTAGGGGACGGCTGAGGGTCAGGCTTCGGGGAAGGGTTAGGGTTAGGCTTCGGGCTAGGGTTAGGGTTAGGGGACGGGGACGGTTTAGGGTCCAGGTGAGGGTACGACAACGCTCTAGGGGGAGCGTACGTGTGAGGGCGCGGGTTAGTGTCAGCGTACGGGTTAGGATTAGGGGACCGCTGAGGGTCAGGCTTCGGGGAAGGGTTAGGGTTAGGCTTCGGGCTAGGGTTAGGGTTAGGGGACGGGGACGGTTTAGGGTCCAGGTGAGGGTACGACAACGCTCTAGGGGGAGCGTACGTGTGAGGGCGCGGGTCAGTGTCAGCGTACGGGTTAGGATTAGGGGACGGCTGAGGGTCAGGCTTCGGGGAAGGGTTAGGGTTAGGGTTCGGGCTAGGGTTAGGGTTAGGGGACGGGGACGGTTTAGGGTCCAGGTGAGGGTACGACAACGCTCTAGGGGGAGCGTACGTGTGAGGGCGCGGGTTAGTGTCAGCGTACGGATTAGGATTAGGGGACGGCTGAGGGTCAGGCTTCGGGGAAGGGTTAGGGTTAGGGTTCGGGCTAGGGTTAGGGTTAGGGGACGGGGACGGTTTAGGGTCCAGGTGAGGGTACGACAACGCTCTAGGGGGAGCGTACGTGCGAGGGCGCGGGTTAGTGTCAGCGTACGGGTTAGGATTAGGGGACGGCTGAGGGTCAGGCTTCGGGGAAGGGTTAGGGTTAGGCTTCGGGCTAGGGTTAGGGTTAGGGGACGGGGACGGTTTAGGGTCCAGGTGAGGGTACGACAACGCTCTAGGGGGAGCGTACGTGCGAGGGCGCGGGTTAGTGTCAGCGTACGGGTTAGGATTAGGGGACGGCTGAGGGTCAGGCTTCGGGGAAGGGTTAGGGTTAGGCTTCGAGCTAGGGTTAGGGTTAGGGGACGGGGACGGTTTAGGGTCCAGGTGAGGGTACGACAACGCTCTAGGGGGAGCGTACGTGTGAGGGCGCGGGTTAGTGTCAGCGTACGGGTTAGGATTAGGGGACGGCTGAGGGTCAGGCTTCGGGGAAGGGTTAGGGTTAGGCTTCGGGCTAGGGTTAGGGTTAGGGGACGGGGACGGTTTAGGGTCCAGGTGAGGGTACGACAACGCTCTAGGGGGAGCGTACGTGTGAGGGCGTGGGTTAGTGTCAGC
The DNA here is from genome assembly GCF_963455315.2 of Globicephala melas. Taxonomy (NCBI): domain Eukaryota; kingdom Metazoa; phylum Chordata; class Mammalia; order Artiodactyla; family Delphinidae; genus Globicephala; species Globicephala melas. Next base: position 161,345 of record NW_027207435.1, on the reverse strand, counting down.
GTACGGGTTAGGATTAGGGGACGGCTGAGGGTCAGGCTTCGGGGAAGGGTTAGGGTTAGGCTTCGGGCTAGGGTTAGGGTTAGGGGACGGGGACGGTTTAGGGTCCAGGTGAGGGTACGACAACGCTCTAGGGGGAGCGTACGTGTGAGGGCGCGGGTTAGTGTCAGCGTACGGGTTAGGATTAGGGGACGGCTGAGGGTCAGGCTTCGGGGAAGGGTTAGGGTTAGGCTTCGGGCTAGGGTTAGGGTTAGGGGACGGGGACGGTTTAGGGTCCAGGTGAGGGTACGACAACGCTCTAGGGGGAGCGTACGTGTGAGGGCGCGGGTTAGTGTCAGCGTACGGGTTAGGATTAGGGGACGGCTGAGGGTCAGGCTTCGGGGAAGGGTTAGGGTTAGGCTTCGGGCTAGGGTTAGGGTTAGGGGACGGGGACGGTTTAGGGTCCAGGTGAGGGTATGACAACGCTCTAGGGGGAGCGTACGTGTGAGGGCACGGGTTAGTGTCAGTGTACGGGTTAGGATTAGGGGACGGCTGAGGGTCAGGCTTCGGGGAAGGGTTAGGGTTAGGGTTCGGGCTAGGGTTAGGGTTAGGGGACGGGGACGGTTTAGGGTCCAGGTGAGGGTACGACAACGCTCTAGGGGGAGCGTACGTGTGAGGGCGCGGGTTAGTGTCAGCGTACGGGTTAGGATTAGGGGACGGCTGAGGGTCAGGCTTCGGGGAAGGATTAGGGTTAGGCTTCGGGCTAGGGTTAGGGTTAGGGGACGGGGACGGTTTAGGGTCCAGGTGAGGGTACGACAACGCTCTAGGGGGAGCGTACGTGTGAGGGCGCGGGTTAGTGTCGGCGTACGGGTTAGGATTAGGGGACGGCTGAGGGTCAGGCTTCGGGGAAGGGTTAGGGTTAGGCTTCGGGCTAGGGTTAGGGTTAGGGGACGGGGACGGTTTAGGGTCCAGGTGAGGGTACGACAACGCTCTAGGGGGAGCGTACGTGTGAGGGCGTGGGTTAGTGTCAGCGTACGGGTTAGGATTAGGGGACGGCTGAGGGTCAGGCTTCGGGGAAGTGTTAGGGTTAGGCTTCGGGCTAGGGTTAGGGTTAGGGGACGGGGACGGTTTAGGGTCCAGGTGAGGGTACGACAACGCTCTATGGGGAGCGCACGTGTGAGGGCGCGGGTTAGTGTCAGCGTACGGGTTAGGATTAGGGGACGGCTGAGGGTCAGGCTTCGGGGAAGGGTTAGGGTTAGGCTTCGGGCTAGGGTTAGGGTTAGGGGACGGGGACGGTTTAGGGTCCAGGTGAGGGTACGACAACGCTCTAGGGGGAGCGCACGTGTGAGGGCGCGGGTTAGTGTCAGCGTACGGGTTAGGATTAGGGGACGGCTGAGGGTCAGGCTTCGGGGAAGGGTTAGGGTTAGGCTTCGGGCTAGGGTTAGGGTTAGGGGACGGGGACGGTTTAGGGTCCAGGTGAGGGTACGACAACGCTCTAGGGGGAGCGTACGTGTGAGGGCGCGGGTTAGTGTCAGCGTACGGGTTAGGATTAGGGGACGGCTGAGGGTCAGGCTTCGGGGAAGGGTTAGGGTTAGGCTTCGGGCTAGGGTTAGGGTTAGGGGACGGGGACGGTTTAGGGTCCAGGTGAGGGTACGACAACGCTCTAGGGGGAGCGTACGTGTGAGGGCGCGGGTTAGTGTCAGCGTACGGGTTAGGATTAGGGGACGGCTGAGGGTCAGGCTTCGGGGAAGGGTTAGGGTTAGGCTTCGGGCTAGGGTTAGGGTTAGGGGACGGGGACGGTTTAGGGTCCAGGTGAGGGTACGACAACGCTCTAGGGGGAGCGTACGTGTGAGGGCACGGGTTAGTGTCAGCGTACGGGTTAGGATTAGGGGACGGCTGAGGGTCAGGCTTCGGGGAAGGGTTAGGGTTAGGGTTCGGGCTAGGGTTAGGGTTAGGGGACGGGGACGGTTTAGGGTCCAGGTGAGGGTACGACAACGCTCTAGGGGGAGCGTACGTGTGAGGGCGCGGGTTAGTGTCAGCGTACGGGTTAGGATTAGGGGACGGCTGAGGGTCAGGCTTCGGGGAAGGGTTAGGGTTAGGCTTCGGGCTAGGGTTAGGGTTAGGGGACGGGGACGGTTTAGGGTCCAGGTGAGGGTACGACAACGCTCTAGGGGGAGCGTATGTGTGAGGGCGCGGGTTAGTGTCAGCGTACGGGTTAGGATTAGGGGACGGCTGAGGGTCAGGCTTCGGGGAAGGGTTAGGGTTAGGCTTCGGGCTAGGGTTAGGGTTAGGGGACGGGGACGGTTTAGGGTCCAGGTGAGGGTACGACAACGCTCTAGGGGGAGCGCACGTGTGAGGGCGCAGGTTATTGTCAGCGTACGGGTTAGGATTAGGGGACGGCTGAGGGTCAGGCTTCGGGGAAGGGTTAGGGTTAGGCTTCGGGCTAGGGTTAGGGTTAGGGGACGGGGACGGTTTAGGGTCCAGGTGAGGGTACGACAACGCTCTAGGGGGAGCGCACGTGTGAGGGCGCGGGTTAGTGTCAGCGTACGGGTTAGGATTAGGGGACGGCTGAGGGTCAGGCTTCGGGGAAGGGTTAGGGTTAGGGTTCGGGCTAGGGTTAGGGTTAGGGGACGGGGACGGTTTAGGGTCCAGGTGAGGGTACGACAACGCTCTAGGGGGAGCGTACGTGTGAGGGCGCGGGTTAGTGTCAGCGTACGGGTTAGGATTAGGGGACGGCTGAGGGTCAGGCTTCGGGGAAGGGTTAGGGTTAGGCTTCGGGCTAGGGTTAGGGTTAGGGGACGGGGACGGTTTAGGGTCCAGGTGAGGGTACGACAACGCTCTAGGGGGAGCGTACGTGTGAGGGCGCGGGTTAGTGTCAGCGTACGGGTTAGGATTAGGGGACGGCTGAGGGTCAGGCTTCGGGGAAGGGTTAGGGTTAGGGTTCGGGCTAGGGTTAGGGTTAGGGGACGGGGACGGTTTAGGGTCCAGGTGAGGGTACGACAACGCTCTAGGGGGAGCGTACGTGTGAGGGCGCGGGTTAGTGTCAGCGTACGGGTTAGCATTAGGGGACGGCTGAGGGTCAGGCTTCGGGGAAGGGTTAGGGTTAGGCTTCGGGCTAGGGTTAGGGTTAGGGGACGGGGACGGTTTAGGGTCCAGGTGAGGGTACGACAACGCTCTAGGGGGAGCGTACGTGTGAGGGCGCGGGTTAGTGTCAGCGTACGGGTTAGCATTAGGGGACGGCTGAGGGTCAGGCTTCGGGGAAGGGTTAGGGTTAGGCTTCGGGCTAGGGTTAGGGTTAGGGGACGGGGACGGCTTAGGGTCCAGGTGAGGGTACGACAACGCTCTAGGGGGAGCGCACGTGTGAGGGCGCGGGTTAGTGTCAGCGTACGGGTTAGGATTAGGGGACGGCTGAGGGTCAGGCTTCGGGGAAGGGTTAGGGTTAGGGTTCGGGCTAGGGTTAGGGTTAGGGGACGGGGACGGTTTAGGGTCCAGGTGAGGGTACGACAACGCTCTAGGGGGAGCGCACGTGTGAGGGCGCGGGTTAGTGTCAGCGTACGGGTTAGGATTAGGGGACGGCTGAGGGTCAGGCTTCGGGGAAGGGTTAGGGTTAGGGTTCGGGCTAGGGTTAGGGTTAGGGGACGGGGACGGTTTAGGGTCCAGGTGAGGGTACGACAACGCTCTAGGGGGAGCGTACGTGTGAGGGCGCGGGTTAGTGTCAGCGTACGGGTTAGGATTAGGGGACGGCTGAGGGTCAGGCTTCGGGGAAGGGTTAGGGTTAGGGTTCGGGCTAGGGTTAGGGTTAGGGGACGGGGACGGTTTAGGGTCCAGGTGAGGGTACGACAACGCTCTAGGGGGAGCGTACGTGTGAGGGCGCGGGTTAGTGTCAGCGTACGGGTTAGGATTAGGGGACGGCTGAGGGTCAGGCTTCGGGGAAGGGTTAGGGTTAGGCTTTGGGCTAGGGTTAGGGTTAGGGGACGGGGACGGTTTAGGGTCCAGGTGAGGGTACGACAACGCTCTAGGGGGAGCGTACGTGCGAGGGCGCGGGTTAGTGTTAGCGTACGGGTTAGGATTAGGGGACGGCTGAGGGTCAGGCTTCGGGGAAGGGTTAGGGTTAGGGTTCGGGCTAGGGTTAGGGTTAGGGGACGGGGGGACGGTTTAGGGTCCAGGTGAGGGTACGACAACGCTCTAGGGGGAGCGTACGTGCGAGGGCGCGGGTTAGTGTCAGCGTACGGGTTAGGATTAGGGGACGGCTGAGGGTCAGGCTTCGGGGAAGGGTTAGGGTTAGGCTTCGGGCTAGGGTTAGGGTTAGGGGACGGGGACGGTTTAGGGTCCAGGTGAGGGTACGACAACGCTCTAGGGGGAGCGTACGTGTGAGGGCGCGGGTTAGTGTCAGCGTACGGGTTAGGATTAGGGGACGGCTGAGGGTCAGGCTTCGGGGAAGGGTTAGGGTTAGGCTTCGGGCTAGGGTTAGGGTTAGGGGACGGGGACGGTTTAGGGTCCAGGTGAGGGTACGACAACGCTCTAGGTGGAGCGCACGTGTGAGGGCGCGGGTTAGTGTCAGCGTACGGGTTAGGATTAGGGGACGGCTGAGGGTCAGGCTTCGGGGAAGGGTTAGGGTTAGGCTTCGGGCTAGGGTTAGGGTTAGGGGACGGGGACGGTTTAGGGTCCAGGTGAGGGTACGACAACGCTCTAGGGGGAGCGTACGTGTGAGGGCGCGGGTTAGTGTCAGCGTACGGGTTAGGATTAGGGGACGGCTGAGGGTCAGGCTTCGGGGAAGGGTTAGGGTTAGGCTTCGGGCTAGGGTTAGGGTTAGGGGACGGGGACGGTTTAGGGTCCAGGTGAGGGTACGACAACGCTCTAGGGGGAGCGTACGTGTGAGGGCGCGGGTTAGTGTCAGCGTACGGGTTAGGATTAGGGGACGGCTGAGGGTCAGGCTTCGGGGAAGGGTTAGGGTTAGGCTTCGGGCTAGGGTTAGGGTTAGGGGACGGGGACGGTTTAGGGTCCAGGTGAGGGTACGACAACGCTCTAGGGGGAGCGTACGTGTGAGGGCGCGGGTTAGTGTCAGCGTACGGGTTAGGATTAGGGGACGGCTGAGGGTCAGGCTTCGGGGAAGGGTTAGGGTTAGGCTTCGGGCTAGGGTTAGGGTTAGGGGACGGGGACGGTTTAGGGTCCAGGTGAGGGTACGACAACGCTCTAGGGGGAGCGTACGTGTGAGGGCGCGGGTTAGTGTCAGCGTACGGGTTAGGATTAGGGGACGGCTGAGGGTCAGGCTTCGGGGAAGGGTTAGGGTTAGGCTTCGGGCTAGGGTTAGGGTTAGGGGACGGGGACGGTTTAGGGTCCAGGTGAGGGTACGACAACGCTCTAGGGGGAGCGTACGTGTGAGGGCGCGGGTTAGTGTCAGCGTACGGGTTAGGATTAGGGGACGGCTGAGGGTCAGGCTTCGGGGAAGGGTTAGGGTTAGGCTTCGGGCTAGGGTTAGGGTTAGGGGACGGGGACGGTTTAGGGTCCAGGTGAGGGTACGACAACACTCTAGGGGGAGCGTATGTGTGAGGGCGCGGGTTAGTGTCAGCGTACGGGTTAGGATTAGGGGACGGCTGAGGGTCAGGCTTCGGGGAAGGGTTAGGGTTAGGCTTCGGGCTAGGGTTAGGGTTAGGGGACGGGGACGGTTTAGGGTCCAGGTGAGGGTACGACAACGCTCTAGGGGGAGCGCACGTGTGAGGGCGCAGGTTAGTGTCAGCGTACGGGTTAGGATTAGGGGACGGCTGAGGGTCAGGCTTCGGGGAAGGGTTAGGGTTAGGCTTCGGGCTAGGGTTAGGGTTAGGGGACGGGGACGGTTTAGGGTCCAGGTGAGGGTACGACAACGCTCTAGGGGGAGCGCACGTGTGAGGGCGCGGGTTAGTGTCAGCGTACGGGTTAGGATTAGGGGACGGCTGAGGGTCAGGCTTCGGGGAAGGGTTAGGGTTAGGGTTCGGGCTAGGGTTAGGGTTAGGGGACGGGGACGGTTTAGGGTCCAGGTGAGGGTACGACAACGCTCTAGGGGGAGCGTACGTGTGAGGGCGCGGGTTAGTGTCAGCGTACGGGTTAGGATTAGGGGACGGCTGAGGGTCAGGCTTCGGGGAAGGGTTAGGGTTAGGCTTCGGGCTAGGGTTAGGGTTAGGGGACGGGGACGGTTTAGGGTCCAGGTGAGGGTACGACAGCGCTCTAGGGGGAGCGTACGTGTGAGGGCGCGGGTTAGTGTCAGCGTACGGGTTAGGATTAGGGGACGGCTGAGGGTCAGGCTTCGGGGAAGGGTTAGGGTTAGGGTTCGGGCTAGGGTTAGGGTTAGGGGACGGGGACGGTTTAGGGTCCAGGTGAGGGTACGACAACGCTCTAGGGGGAGCGTACGTGTGAGGGCGCGGGTTAGTGTCAGCGTACGGGTTAGGATTAGGGGACGGCTGAGGGTCAGGCTTCGGGGAAGGGTTAGGGTTAGGGTTCGGGCTAGGGTTAGGGTTAGGGGACGGGGACGGTTTAGGGTCCAGGTGAGGGTACGACAACGCTCTAGGGGGAGCGTACGTGTGAGGGCGCGGGTTAGTGTCAGCGTACGGGTTAGGATTAGGGGACGGCTGAGGGTCAGGCTTCGGGGAAGGGTTAGGGTTAGGCTTCGGGCTAGGGTTAGGGTTAGGGGACGGGGACGGTTTAGGGTCCAGGTGAGGGTACGACAACGCTCTAGGGGGAGCGTACGTGTGAGGGCGCGGGTTAGTGTCAGCGTACGGGTTAGGATTAGGGGACGGCTGAGGGTCAGGCTTCGGGGAAGGGTTAGGGTTAGGCTTCGGCCTAGGGTTAGGGTTAGGGGACGGGGACGGTTTAGGGTCCAGGTGAGGGTACGACAACGCTCTAGGGGGAGCGCACGTGTGAGGGCGCGGGTTAGTGTCAGCGTACGGGTTAGGATTAGGGGACGGCTGAGGGTCAGGCTTCGGGGAAGGGTTAGGGTTAGGGTTCGGACTGGGGTTAGGGTTAGGGGACGGGGACGGTTTAGGGTCCAGGTGAGGGTACGACAATGCTCTAGGGGGAGCGTACGTGTGAGGGCGCGGTTTAGTGTCAGCGTACGGGTTAGGATTAGGGGACGGCTGAGGGTCAGGCTTCGGGGAAGGGTTAGGGTTAGGCTTCGGGCTAGGGTTAGGGTTAGGGGACGGGGACGGTTTAGGGTCCAGGTGAGGGTACGACAACGCTCTAGGGGGAGCGTACGTGTGAGGGCGCGGGTTAGTGTCAGCGTACGGGTTAGGATTAGGGGACGGCTGAGGGTCAGGCTTCGGGGAAGGGTTAGGGTTAGGCTTCGGGCTAGGGTTAGGGTTAGGGGACGGGGACGGTTTAGGGTCCAGGTGAGGGTACGACAACGCTCTAGGGGGAGCGTACGTGTGAGGGCGCGGGTTAGTGTCAGCGTACGGGTTAGGATTAGGGGACGGCTGAGGGTCAGGCTTCGGGGAAGGGTTAGGGTTAGGCTTCGGGCTAGGGTTAGGGTTAGGGGACGGGGACGGTTTAGGGTCCAGGTGAGGGTACGACAATGCTCTAGGGGGAGCGCACGTGTGAGGGCGCGGGTTAGTGTCAGCGTACGGGTTAGGATTAGGGGACGGCTGAGGGTCAGGCTTCGGGGAAGGGTTAGGGTTAGGGTTCGGGCTAGGGTTAGGGTTAGGGGACGGGGACGGTTTAGGGTCCAGGTGAGGGTACGACAACGCTCTAGGGGGAGCGCACGTCTGAGGGCGCGGGTTAGTGTCAGCGTACGGGTTAGGATTAGGGGACGGCTGAGGGTCAGGCTTCGGGGAAGGGTTAGGGTTAGGGTTCGGGCTAGGGTTAGGGTTAGGGGACGGGGACGGTTTAGGGTCCAGGTGAGGGTACGACAACGCTCTAGGGGGAGCGCACGTGTGAGGGCGCGGGTTAGTGTCAGCGTACGGGTTAGGATTAGGGGACGGCTGAGGGTCAGGCTTCGGGGAAGTGTTAGGGTTAGGGTTCGGGCTAGGGTTAGGGTTAGGGGACGGGGACGGTTTAGGGTCCAGGTGAGGGTACGACAACGCTCTAGGGGGAGCGTACGTGTGAGGGTGCGGGTTAGTGTCAGCGTACGGGTTAGGATTAGGGGACGGCTGAGGGTCAGGCTTCGGGGAAGGGTTAGGGTTAGGCTTCGGGCTAGGGTTATGGTTAGGGGACGGGGACGGTTTAGGGTCCAGGTGAGGGTACGACAACGCTCTAGGGGGAGCGTACGTGTGAGGGCGCGGGTTAGTGTCAGCGTACGGGTTAGGATTAGGGGACGGCTGAGGGTCAGGCTTCGGGGAAGGGTTAGGGTTAGGCTTCGGGCTAGGGTTAGGGTTAGGGGACGGGGACGGTTTAGGGTCCAGGTGAGGGTACGACAACGCTCTAGGGGGAGCGTACGTGTGAGGGCGCGGGTTAGTGTCAGCGTACGGGTTAGGATTAGGGGACGGCTGAGGGTCAGGCTTCGGGGAAGGGTTAGGGTTAGGCTTCGGGCTAGGGTTAGGGTTAGGGGACGGGGACGGTTTAGGGTCCAGGTGAGGGTACGACAACGCTCTAGGGGGAGCGTACGTGTGAGGGCGCGGGTTAGTGTCAGCGTACGGGTTAGGATTAGGGGACGGCTGAGGGTCAGGCTTCGGGGAAGGGTTAGGGTTAGGCTTCGGGCTAGGGTTAGGGTTAGGGGACGGGGACGGTTTAGGGTCCAGGTGAGGGTACGACAACGCTCTAGGGGGAGCGTACGTGTGAGGGCGCGGGTTAGTGTCAGCGTACGGGTTAGGATTAGGGGACGGCTGAGGGTCAGGCTTCGGGGAAGGGTTAGGGTTAGGCTTCGGGCTAGGGTTAGGGTTAGGGGACGGGGACGGTTTAGGGTCCAGGTGAGGGTACGACAACGCTCTAGGGGGAGCGTACGTGTGAGGGCGCGGGTTAGTGTCAGCGTACGGGTTAGGATTAGGGGACGGCTGAGGGTCAGGCTTCGGGGAAGGGTTAGGGTTAGGGTTCGGGCTAGGGTTAGGGTTAGGGGACGGGGACGGTTTAGGGTCCAGGTGAGGGTACGACAACGCTCTAGGGGGAGCGTACGTGTGAGGGCGCGGGTTAGTGTTAGCGTACGGGTTAGGATTAGGGGACGGCTGAGGGTCAGGCTTCGGGGAAGGGTTAGGGTTAGGGTTCGGGCTAGGGTTAGGGTTAGGGGACGGGGACGGTTTAGGGTCCAGGTGAGGGTACGACAACGCTCTAGGGGGAGCGTACGTGTGAGGGCGCGGGTTAGTGTCAGCGTACGGGTTAGGATTAGGGGACGGCTGAGGGTCAGGCTTCGGGGAAGGGTTAGGGTTAGGCTTCGGGCTAGGGTTAGGGTTAGGGGACGGGGACGGTTTAGGGTCCAGGTGAGGGTACGACAACGCTCTAGGGGGAGCGTACGTGTGAGGGCGCGGGTTAGTGTCAGCGTACGGGTTAGGATTAGGGGACGGCTGAGGGTCAGGCTTCGGGGAAGTGTTAGGGTTAGGCTTCGGGCTAGGGTTAGGGTTAGGGGACGGGGACGGTTTAGGGTCCAGGTGAGGGTACGACAACGCTCTAGGGGGAGCGTACGTGTGAGGGCGCGGGTTAGTGTCAGCGTACGGGTTAGGATTAGGGGACGGCTGAGGGTCAGGCTTCGGGGAAGGGTTAGGGTTAGGCTTCGGGCTAGGGTTAGGGTTAGGGGACGGGGACGGTTTAGGGTCCAGGTGAGGGTACGACAACGCTCTAGGGGGAGCGTACGTGTGAGGGCGCGGGTTAGTGTCAGCGTACGGGTTAGGATTAGGGGACGGCTGAGGGTCAGGCTTCGGGGAAGGGTTAGGTTTAGGGTTCGGGCTAGGGTTAGGGTTAGGGGACGGGGACGGTTTAGGGTCCAGGTGAGGGTACGACAACGCTCTAGGGGGAGCGCACGTCTGAGGGCGCGGGTTAGTGTCAGCGTACGGGTTAGGATTAGGGGACGGCTGAGGGTCAGGCTTCGGGGAAGGGTTAGGGTTAGGGTTCGGGCTAGGGTTAGGGTTAGGGGACGGGGACGGTTTAGGGTCCAGGTGAGGGTACGACAACGCTCTAGGCGGAGCGCACGTGTGAGGGCGCGGGTTAGTGTCAGCGTACGGGTTAGGATTAGGGGACGGCTGAGGGTCAGGCTTCGGGGAAGTGTTAGGGTTAGGGTTCGGGCTAGGGTTAGGGTTAGGGGACGGGGACGGTTTAGGGTCCAGGTGAGGGTACGACAACGCTCTAGGGGGAGCGTACGTGTGAGGGCGCGGGTTAGTGTCAGCGTACGGGTTAGGATTAGGGGACGGCTGAGGGTCAGGCTTCGGGGAAGGGTTAGGGTTAGGCTTCGGGCTAGGGTTAGGGTTAGGGGACGGGGACGGTTTAGGGTCCAGGTGAGGGTACGACAACGCTCTAGGGGGAGCGTACGTGTGAGGGCGCGGGTTAGTGTCAGCGTACGGGTTAGGATTAGGGGACGGCTGAGGGTCAGGCTTCGGGGAAGGGTTAGGGTTAGGCTTCGGGCTAGGGTTAGGGTTAGGGGACGGGGACGGTTTAGGGTCCAGGTGAGGGTACGACAACGCTCTAGGGGGAGCGTACGTGTGAGGGCGCGGGTTAGTGTCAGCGTACGGGTTAGGATTAGGGGACGGCTGAGGGTCAGGCTTCGGGGAAGGGTTAGGGTTAGGCTTCGGGCTAGGGTTAGGGTTAGGGGACGGGGACGGTTTAGGGTCCAGGTGAGGGTACGACAACGCTCTAGGGGGAGCGTACGTGTGAGGGCGCGGGTTAGTGTCAGCGTACGGGTTAGGATTAGGGGACGGCTGAGGGTCAGGCTTCGGGGAAGGGTTAGGGTTAGGCTTCGGGCTAGGGTTAGGGTTAGGGGACGGGGACGGTTTAGGGTCCAGGTGAGGGTACGACAACGCTCTAGGGGGAGCGTACGTGTGAGGGCGCGGGTTAGTGTCAGCGTACGGGTTAGGATTAGGGGACGGCTGAGGGTCAGGCTTCGGGGAAGGGTTAGGGTTAGGCTTCGGGCTAGGGTTAGGGTTAGGGGACGGGGACGGTTTAGGGTCCAGGTGAGGGTACGACAACGCTCTAGGGGGAGCGCACGTGTGAGGGCGCGGGTTAGTGTCAGCGTACGGGTTAGGATTAGGGGACGGCTGAGGGTCAGGCTTCGGGGAAGGGTTAGGGTTAGGGTTCGGGCTAGGGTTAGGGTTAGGGGACGGGGACGGTTTAGGGTCCAGGTGAGGGTACGACAACGCTCTAGGGGGAGCGTACGTGTGAGGGCGCGGGTTAGTGTCAGCGTACGGGTTAGGATTAGGGGACGGCTGAGGGTCAGGCTTCGGGGAAGGGTTAGGGTTAGGGTTCGGGCTAGGGTTAGGGTTAGGGGACGGGGACGGTTTAGGGTCCAGGTGAGGGTACGACAACGCTCTAGGGGGAGCGTACGTGTGAGGGCGCGGGTTAGTGTCAGCGTACGGGTTAGGATTAGGGGACGGCTGAGGGTCAGGCTTCGGGGAAGGGTTAGGGTTAGGCTTCGGGCTAGGGTTAGGGTTAGGGGACGGGGACGGTTTAGGGTCCAGGTGAGGGTACGACAACGCTCTAGGGGGAGCGTACGTGTGAGGGCGCGGGTTAGTGTCAGCGTACGGGTTAGGATTAGGGGACGGCTGAGGGTCAGGCTTCGGGGAAGGGTTAGGGTTAGGCTTCGGGCTAGGTTTAGGGTTAGGGGACGGGGACGGTTTAGGGTCCAGGTGAGGGTACGACAACGCTCTAGGGGGAGCGTACGTGTGAGGGCGCGGGTTAGTGTCAGCGTACGGGTTAGGATTAGGGGACGGCTGAGGGTCAGGCTTCGGGGAAGGGTTAGGGTTAGGCTTTGGGCTAGGGTTAGGGTTAGGGGACGGGGACGGTTTAGGGTCCAGGTGAGGGTACGACAACGCTCTAGGGGGAGCGTACGTGTGAGGGCGCGGGTTAGTGTCAGCGTACGGGTTAGGATTAGGGGACGGCTGAGGGTCAGGCTTCGGGGAAGGGTTAGGGTTAGGGTTCGGGCTAGGGTTAGGGTTAGGGGACGGGGACGGTTTAGGGTCCAGGTGAGGGTACGACAACGCTCTAGGGGGAGCGTACGTGTGAGGGCGCGGGTTAGTGTCAGCGTACGGGTTAGGATTAGGGGACGGCTGAGGGTCAGGCTTCGGGGAAGGGTTAGGGTTAGGCTTCGGGCTAGGGTTAGGGTTAGGGGACGGGGACGGTTTAGGGTCCAGGTGAGGGTACGACAACGCTCTAGGGGGAGCGTACGTGTGAGGGCGCGGGTTAGTGTCAGCGTACGGGTTAGGATTAGGGGACGGCTGAGGGTCAGGCTTCGGGGAAGGGTTAGGGTTAGGCTTCGGGCTAGGGTTAGGGTTAGGGGACGGGGACGGTTTAGGGTCCAGGTGAGGGTACGACAACGCTCTAGGGGGAGCGTACGTGTGAGGGCGCGGGTTAGTGTCAGCGTACGGGTTAGGATTAGGGGACGGCTGAGGGTCAGGCTTCGGGGAAGGGTTAGGGTTAGGCTTCGGGCTAGGGTTAGGGTTAGGGGACGGGGACGGTTTAGGGTCCAGGTGAGGGTACGACAACGCTCTAGGGGGAGCGTACGTGCGACGGCGCGGGTTAGTGTCAGCGTACGGGTTAGGATTAGGGGACGGCTGAGGGTCAGGCTTCGGGGAAGGGTTAGGGTTAGGCTTCGGGCTAGGGTTAGGGTTAGTGGACCGGGACGGTTTAGGGTCCAGGTGAGGGTACGTCAACGCTCTAGGGGGAGCGTACGTGCGAGGGCGCGGGTTAGTGTCAGCGTACGGGTTAGGATTAGGGGACGGCTGAGGGTCAGGCTTCGGGGAAGGGTTAGGGTTAGGCTTCGGGCTAGGGTTAGGGTTAGGGGACGGGAACGGTTTAGGGTCCAGGTGAGGGTACGACAACGCTCTAGGGGGAGCGTACGTGTGAGGCCGTGGGTTAGTGTCAGCGTACGGGTTAGGATTAGGGGACGGCTGAGGGTCAGGCTTCGGGGAAGGGTTAGGGTTAGGCTTCGGGCTAGGGTTAGGGTTAGGGGACGGGGACGGTTTAGGGTCCAGGTGAGGGTACGACAACGCTCTAGGGGGAGCGTACGTGCGAGGGCGCGGGTTAGTGTCAGCGTACGGGTTAGGATTAGGGGACGGCTGAGGGTCAGGCTTCGGGGAAGGGTTAGGGTTAGGCTTCGGGCTAGGGTTAGGGTTAGGGGACGGGGACGGTTTAGGGTCCAGGTGAGGGTACGACAACGCTCTAGGGGGAGCGTACGTGCGAGGGCGCGGGTTAGTGTCAGCGTACGGGTTAGGATTAGGGGACGGCTGAGGGTCAGGCTTCGGGGAAGGGTTAGGGTTAGGCTTCGGGCTAGGGTTAGGGTTAGGGGACGGGGACGGTTTAGGGTCCAGGTGAGGGTACGACAACGCTCTAGGGGGAGCGTACGTGTGAGGGCGCGGGTTAGTGTCAGCGTACGGGTTAGGATTAGGGGAAGGCTGAGGGTCAGGCTTCGGGGAAGGGTTAGGGTTAGGGTTCGGGCTAGGGTTAGGGTTAGGGGACGCGGACGGTTTAGGGTCCAGGTGAGGGTACGACAACGCTCTAGGGGGAGCGTACGTGTGAGGGCGCGGGTTAGTGTCAGCGTACGGGTTAGGATTAGGGGACGGCTGAGGGTCAGGCTTCGGGGAAGGGTTAGGGTTAGGCTTCGGGCTAGGGTTAGGGTTAGGGGACGGGGACGGTTTAGGGTCCAGGTGAGGGTACGACAACGCTCTAGGGGGAGCGTACGTGCGACGGCGCGGGTTAGTGTCAGCGTACGGGTTAGGATTAGGGGACGGCTGAGGGTCAGGCTTCGGGGAAGGGTTAGGGTTAGGCTTCGGGCTAGGGTTAGGGTTAGTGGACCGGGACGGTTTAGGGTCCAGGTGAGGGTACGTCAACGCTCTAGGGGGAGCGTACGTGCGAGGGCGCGGGTTAGTGTCAGCGTACGGGTTAGGATTAGGGGACGGCTGAGGGTCAGGCTTCGGGGAAGGGTTAGGGTTAGGCTTCGGGCTAGGGTTAGGGTTAGGGGACGGGAACGGTTTAGGGTCCAGGTGAGGGTACGACAACGCTCTAGGGGGAGCGTACGTGTGAGGCCGTGGGTTAGTGTCAGCGTACGGGTTAGGATTAGGGGACGGCTGAGGGTCAGGCTTCGGGGAAGGGTTAGGGTTAGGCTTCGGGCTAGGGTTAGGGTTAGGGGACGGGGACGGTTTAGGGTCCAGGTGAGGGTACGACAACGCTCTAGGGGGAGCGTACGTGCGAGGGCGCGGGTTAGTGTCAGCGTACGGGTTAGGATTAGGGGACGGCTGAGGGTCAGGCTTCGGGGAAGGGTTAGGGTTAGGCTTCGGGCTAGGGTTAGGGTTAGGGGACGGGGACGGTTTAGGGTCCAGGTGAGGGTACGACAACGCTCTAGGGGGAGCGTACGTGCGAGGGCGCGGGTTAGTGTCAGCGTACGGGTTAGGATTAGGGGACGGCTGAGGGTCAGGCTTCGGGGAAGTGTTAGGGTTAGGCTTCGGGCTAGGGTTAGGGTTAGGGGACGGGGACGGTTTAGGGTCCAGGTGAGGGTACGACAACGCTCTAGGGGGAGCGTACGTGTGAGGGCGCGGGTTAGTGTCAGCGTACGGGTTAGGATTAGGGGACGGCTGAGGGTCAGGCTTCGGGGAAGGGTTAGGGTTAGGCTTGGGGCTAGGGTTAGGGTTAGGGGACGGGGACGGTTTAGGGTCCAGGTGAGGGTACGACAACGCTCTAGGGGGAGCGTACGTGTGAGGGCGCGGGTTAGTGTCAGCGTACGGGTTAGGATTAGGGGACAGCTGAGGGTCAGGCTTCGGGGAAGGGTTAGGGTTAGGCTTCGGGCTAGGGTTAGGGTTAGGGGACGGGGACGGTTTAGGGTCCAGGTGAGGGTACGACAACGCTCTAGGGGGAGCGTACGTGTCAGGCCGCGGGTTAGGGTCAGCGTACGGGTTAGGATTAGGGGACGGCTGAGGGTCAGGCTTCGGGGAAGGGTTAGGGTTAGGCTTCGGGCTAGGGTTAGGGTTAGGGGACGGGGACGGTTTAGGGTCCAGGTGAGGGTACGACAACGCTCTAGGGGGAGCGTACGTGTGAGGGCGCGGGTTAGTGTCAGCGTACGGGTTAGGATTAGGGGACGGCTGAGGGTCAGGCTTCGGGGAAGGGTTAGGGTTAGGCTTCGGGCTAGGGTTAGGGTTAGGGGACGGGGACGGTTTAGGGTCCAGGTGAGGGTACGACAACGCTCTAGGGGGAGCGTACGTGCGAGGGCGCGGGTTAGTGTCAGCGTACGGGTTAGGATTAGGGGACGGCTGAGGGTCAGGCTTCGGGGAAGTGTTAGGGTTAGGGTTCGGGCTAGGGTTAGGGTTAGGGGACGGGGACGGTTTAGGGTCCAGGTGAGGGTACGACAACGCTCTAGGGGGAGCGTACGTGTGAGGGCGCGGTTAGTGTCAGCGTACGGGTTAGGATTAGGGGACGGCTGAGGGTCAGGCTTCGGGGAAGGGTTAGGGTTAGGCTTCGGGCTAGGGTTAGGGTTAGGGGACGGGGACGGTTTAGGGTTCAGGTGAGGGTACGACCACGCTCTAGGGGGAGCGTACGTGCGAGGGCGCGGGTTAGTGTCAGCGTACGGGTTAGGATTAGGGGACGGCTGAGGGTCAGGCTTCGGGGAAGGGTTAGGGTTAGGCTTCGGGCTAGGGTTAGGGTTAGGGGACGGGGACGGTTTAGGGTCCAGGTGAGGGTACGACAACGCTCTAGGGGGAGCGTACGTGCGAGGGCGCGGGTTAGTGTCAGCGTACGGGTTAGGATTAGGGGACGGCTGAGGGTCAGGCTTCGGGGAAGTGTTAGGGTTAGGGTTCGGGCTAGGGTTAGGGTTAGGCGACGGGGACGGTTTAGGGTCCAGGTGAGGGTACGACAACGCTCTAGGGGGAGCATACGTGTGAGGGCGCGGGTTAGTGTCAGCGTACGGGTTAGGATTAGGGGACGGCTGAGGGTCAGGCTTCGGGGAAGGTTTAGGGTTAGGCTTTGGGCTAGGGTTAGGGTTAGGGGACGGGGACGGTTTAGGGTCCAGGTGAGGGTACGACAACGCTCTAGGGGGAGCGTACGTGTGAGGGCGCGGGTTAGTGTCAGCGTACGGGTTAGGATTAGGGGACGGCTGAGGGTCAGGCTTCGGGGAAGGGTTAGGGTTAGGCTTCGGGCTAGGGTTAGGGTTAGGGGACGGGGACGGTTTAGGGTCCAGGTGAGGGTACGACCACGCTCTAGGGGGAGCGTACGTGCGAGGGCGCGGGTTAGTGTCAGCGTACGGGTTAGGATTAGGGGACGGCTGAGGGTCAGGCTTCGGGGAAGGGTTAGGGTTAGGCTTCGGGCTAGGGTTAGGGTTAGGGGACGGGGACGGTTTAGGGTCCAGGTGAGGGTACGACAACGCTCTAGGGGGAGCGTACGTGCGAGGGCGCGGGTTAGTGTCAGCGTACGGGTTAGGATTAGGGGACGGCTGAGGGTCAGGCTTCGGGGAAGGGTTAGGGTTAGGCTTCGGGCTAGGGTTAGGGTTAGTGGACCGGGACGGTTTAGGGTCCAGGTGAGGGTACGTCAACGCTCTAGGGGGAGCGTACGTGCGAGGGCGCGGGTTAGTGTCAGCGTACGGGTTAGGATTAGGGGACGGCTGAGGGTCAGGCTTCGGGGAAGGGTTAGGGTTAGGCTTCGGGTTAGGGTTAGGGTTATGGGACGGGAACGGTTTAGGGTCCAGGTGAGGGTACGACAACGCTCTAGGGGGAGCGTACGTGTGAGGCCGCGGGTTAGTGTCAGCGTACGGGTTAGGATTAGGGGACGGCTGAGGGTCAGGCTTCGGGGAAGGGTTAGGGTTAGGCTTCGGGCTAGGGTTAGGGTTAGGGGACGGGGACGGTTTAGGGTCCAGGTGAGGGTACGACAACGCTCTAGGGGGAGCGTACGTGCGAGGGCGCGGGTTAGTGTCAGCGTACGGGTTAGGATTAGGGGACGGCTGAGGGTCAGGCTTCGGGGAAAGGTTAGGGTTAGGCTTCGGGCTAGGGTTAGGGTTAGGGGACGGGGACGGTTTAGGGTCCAGGTGAGGGTACGACAACGCTCTAGGGGGAGCGTACGTGCGAGGGTGCGGGTTAGTGTCAGCGTACGGTTTAGGATTAGGGGACGGCTGAGGGTCAGGCTTCGGGGAAGGGTTAGGGTTAGGCTTCGGGCTAGGGTTAGGGTTAGGGGACGGGGACGGTTTAGGGTCCAGGTGAGGGTACGACAACGCTCTAGGGGGAGCGTACGTGTGAGGGCGCGGGTTAGTGTCAGCGTTCGGGTTAGGATTAGGGGACGGCTGAGGGTCAGGCTTCGGGGAAGGGTTAGGGTTAGGCTTCGGGCTAGGGTTAGGGTTAGGGGACGGGGACGGTTTAGGGTCCAGGTGAGGGTACGACAACGCTCTAGGGGGAGCGTACGTGTGAGGGCGCGGGTTAGTGTCAGCGTACGGGTTAGGATTAGGGGACGGCTGAGGGTCAGGCTTCGGGGAAGGGTTAGGGTTAGGCTTCGGGCTAGGGTTAGGGTTAGGGGACGGGGACGGTTTAGGGTCCAGGTGAGGGTACGACAATGCTCTAGGGGGAGCGTACGTGTGAGGGCGCGGGTTAGTGTCAGCGTACGGGTTAGGATTAGGGGACGGCTGAGGGTCAGGCTTCGGGGAAGGGTTAGGGTTAGGGTTCGGGCTAGGGTTAGGGTTAGGGGACGGGGACGGTTTAGGGTCCAGGTGAGGGTACGACAACGCTCTAGGGGGAGCGTACGTGTGAGGGCGCGGGTTAGTGTCAGCGTACGGGTTAGGATTAGGGGACGGCTGAGGGTCAGGCTTCGGGGAAGGGTTAGGTTTAGGGTTCGGGCTAGGGTTAGGGTTAGGGGACGGGGACGGTTTAGGGTCCAGGTGAGGGTACGACAACGCTCTAGGGGGAGCGCACGTCTGAGGGCGCGGGTTAGTGTCAGCGTACGGGTTAGGATTAGGGGACGGCTGAGGGTCAGGCTTCGGGGAAGGGTTAGGGTTAGGGTTCGGGCTAGGGTTAGGGTTAGGGGACGGGGACGGTTTAGGGTCCAGGTGAGGGTACGACAACGCTCTAGGCGGAGCGCACGTGTGAGGGCGCGGGTTAGTGTCAGCGTACGGGTTAGGATTAGGGGACGGCTGAGGGTCAGGCTTCGGGGAAGTGTTAGGGTTAGGGTTCGGGCTAGGGTTAGGGTTAGGGGACGGGGACGGTTTAGGGTCCAGGTGAGGGTACGACAACGCTCTAGGGGGAGCGTACGTGTGAGGGCGCGGGTTAGTGTCAGCGTACGGGTTAGGATTAGGGGACGGCTGAGGGTCAGGCTTCGGGGAAGGGTTAGGGTTAGGCTTCGGGCTAGGGTTAGGGTTAGGGGACGGGGACGGTTTAGGGTCCAGGTGAGGGTACGACAACGCTCTAGGGGGAGCGTACGTGTGAGGGCGCGGGTTAGTGTCAGCGTACGGGTTAGGATTAGGGGACGGCTGAGGGTCAGGCTTCGGGGAAGGGTTAGGGTTAGGCTTCGGGCTAGGGTTAGGGTTAGGGGACGGGGACGGTTTAGGGTCCAGGTGAGGGTACGACAACGCTCTAGGGGGAGCGTACGTGTGAGGGCGCGGGTTAGTGTCAGCGTACGGGTTAGGATTAGGGGACGGCTGAG
Organism: Globicephala melas; assembly: GCF_963455315.2. Taxonomy (NCBI): domain Eukaryota; kingdom Metazoa; phylum Chordata; class Mammalia; order Artiodactyla; family Delphinidae; genus Globicephala; species Globicephala melas. The sequence goes on along the minus strand of NW_027207435.1, from coordinate 142,667 downwards.
GGTCAGGCTTCGGGGAAGGGTTAGGGTTAGGCTTCGGGCTAGGGTTAGGGTTAGGGGACGGGGACGGTTTAGGGTCCAGGTGAGGGTACGACAACGCTCTAGGGGGAGCGTACGTGTGAGGGCGCGGGTTAGTGTCAGCGTACGGGTTAGGATTAGGGGACGGCTGAGGGTCAGGCTTCGGGGAAGGGTTAGGGTTAGGCTTCGGGCTAGGGTTAGGGTTAGGGGACGGGGACGGTTTAGGGTCCAGGTGAGGGTACGACAACGCTCTAGGGGGAGCGTACGTGTGAGGGCGCGGGTTAGTGTCAGCGTACGGGTTAGGATTAGGGGACGGCTGAGGGTCAGGCTTCGGGGAAGGGTTAGGGTTAGGCTTCGGGCTAGGGTTAGGGTTAGGGGACGGGGACGGTTTAGGGTCCAGGTGAGGGTACGACAACGCTCTAGGGGGAGCGCACGTGTGAGGGCGCGGGTTAGTGTCAGCGTACGGGTTAGGATTAGGGGACGGCTGAGGGTCAGGCTTCGGGGAAGGGTTAGGGTTAGGGTTCGGGCTAGGGTTAGGGTTAGGGGACGGGGACGGTTTAGGGTCCAGGTGAGGGTACGACAACGCTCTAGGGGGAGCGTACGTGTGAGGGCGCGGGTTAGTGTCAGCGTACGGGTTAGGATTAGGGGACGGCTGAGGGTCAGGCTTCGGGGAAGGGTTAGGGTTAGGGTTCGGGCTAGGGTTAGGGTTAGGGGACGGGGACGGTTTAGGGTCCAGGTGAGGGTACGACAACGCTCTAGGGGGAGCGTACGTGTGAGGGTGCGGGTTAGTGTCAGCGTACGGGTTAGGATTAGGGGACGGCTGAGGGTCAGGCTTCGGGGAAGGGTTAGGGTTAGGCTTCGGGCTAGGGTTAGGGTTAGGGGACGGGGACGGTTTAGGGTCCAGGTGAGGGTACGACAACGCTCTAGGGGGAGCGTACGTGTGAGGGCGCGGGTTAGTGTCAGCGTACGGGTTAGGATTAGGGGACGGCTGAGGGTCAGGCTTCGGGGAAGGGTTAGGGTTAGGCTTCGGGCTAGGTTTAGGGTTAGGGGACGGGGACGGTTTAGGGTCCAGGTGAGGGTACGACAACGCTCTAGGGGGAGCGTACGTGTGAGGGCGCGGGTTAGTGTCAGCGTACGGGTTAGGATTAGGGGACGGCTGAGGGTCAGGCTTCGGGGAAGGGTTAGGGTTAGGCTTTGGGCTAGGGTTAGGGTTAGGGGACGGGGACGGTTTAGGGTCCAGGTGAGGGTACGACAACGCTCTAGGGGGAGCGTACGTGTGAGGGCGCGGGTTAGTGTCAGCGTACGGGTTAGGATTAGGGGACGGCTGAGGGTCAGGCTTCGGGGAAGGGTTAGGGTTAGGGTTCGGGCTAGGGTTAGGGTTAGGGGACGGGGACGGTTTAGGGTCCAGGTGAGGGTACGACAACGCTCTAGGGGGAGCGTACGTGTGAGGGCGCGGGTTAGTGTCAGCGTACGGGTTAGGATTAGGGGACGGCTGAGGGTCAGGCTTCGGGGAAGGGTTAGGGTTAGGCTTCGGGCTAGGGTTAGGGTTAGGGGACGGGGACGGTTTAGGGTCCAGGTGAGGGTACGACAACGCTCTAGGGGGAGCGTACGTGTGAGGGCGCGGGTTAGTGTCAGCGTACGGGTTAGGATTAGGGGACGGCTGAGGGTCAGGCTTCGGGGAAGGGTTAGGGTTAGGCTTCGGGCTAGGGTTAGGGTTAGGGGACGGGGACGGTTTAGGGTCCAGGTGAGGGTACGACAACGCTCTAGGGGGAGCGTACGTGTGAGGGCGCGGGTTAGTGTCAGCGTACGGGTTAGGATTAGGGGACGGCTGAGGGTCAGGCTTCGGGGAAGGGTTAGGGTTAGGGTTCGGGCTAGGGTTAGGGTTAGGGGACGCGGACGGTTTAGGGTCCAGGTGAGGGTACGACAACGCTCTAGGGGGAGCGTACGTGTGAGGGCGCGGGTTAGTGTCAGCGTACGGGTTAGGATTAGGGGACGGCTGAGGGTCAGGCTTCGGGGAAGGGTTAGGGTTAGGCTTCGGGCTAGGGTTAGGGTTAGGGGACGGGGACGGTTTAGGGTCCAGGTGAGGGTACGACAACGCTCTAGGGGGAGCGTACGTGCGAGGGCGCGGGTTAGTGTCAGCGTACGGGTTAGGATTAGGGGACGGCTGAGGGTCAGGCTTCGGGGAAGGGTTAGGGTTAGGCTTCGGGCTAGGGTTAGGGTTAGGGGACGGGGACGGTTTAGGGTCCAGGTGAGGGTACGACAACGCTCTAGGGGGAGCGTACGTGTGAGGGCGCGGGTTAGTGTCAGCGTACGGGTTAGGATTAGGGGACGGCTGAGGGTCAGGCTTCGGGGAAGGGTTAGGGTTAGGGTTCGGGCTAGGGTTAGGTTTAGGGGACGCGGACGGTTTAGGGTCCAGGTGAGGGTACGACAACGCTCTAGGGGGAGCGTACGTGTGAGGGCGCGGGTTAGTGTCAGCGTACGGGTTAGGATTAGGGGACGGCTGAGGGTCAGGCTTCGGGGAAGGGTTAGGGTTAGGCTTCGGGCTAGGGTTAGGGTTAGGGGACGGGGACGGTTTAGGGTCCAGGTGAGGGTACGACAACGCTCTAGGGGGAGCGTACGTGCGACGGCGCGGGTTAGTGTCAGCGTACGGGTTAGGATTAGGGGACGGCTGAGGGTCAGGCTTCGGGGAAGGGTTAGGGTTAGGCTTCGGGCTAGGGTTAGGGTTAGTGGACCGGGACGGTTTAGGGTCCAGGTGAGGGTACGTCAACGCTCTAGGGGGAGCGTACGTGCGAGGGCGCGGGTTAGTGTCAGCGTACGGGTTAGGATTAGGGGACGGCTGAGGGTCAGGCTTCGGGGAAGGGTTAGGGTTAGGCTTCGGGCTAGGGTTAGGGTTAGGGGACGGGAACGGTTTAGGGTCCAGGTGAGGGTACGACAACGCTCTAGGGGGAGCGTACGTGTGAGGCCGTGGGTTAGTGTCAGCGTACGGGTTAGGATTAGGGGACGGCTGAGGGTCAGGCTTCGGGGAAGGGTTAGGGTTAGGCTTCGGGCTAGGGTTAGGGTTAGGGGACGGGGACGGTTTAGGGTCCAGGTGAGGGTACGACAACGCTCTAGGGGGAGCGTACGTGCGAGGGCGCGGGTTAGTGTCAGCGTACGGGTTAGGATTAGGGGACGGCTGAGGGTCAGGCTTCGGGGAAGGGTTAGGGTTAGGCTTCGGGCTAGGGTTAGGGTTAGGGGACGGGGACGGTTTAGGGTCCAGGTGAGGGTACGACAACGCTCTAGGGGGAGCGTACGTGCGAGGGCGCGGGTTAGTGTCAGCGTACGGGTTAGGATTAGGGGACGGCTGAGGGTCAGGCTTCGGGGAAGTGTTAGGGTTAGGCTTCGGGCTAGGGTTAGGGTTAGGGGACGGGGACGGTTTAGGGTCCAGGTGAGGGTACGACAACGCTCTAGGGGGAGCGTACGTGTGAGGGCGCGGGTTAGTGTCAGCGTACGGGTTAGGATTAGGGGACGGCTGAGGGTCAGGCTTCGGGGAAGGGTTAGGGTTAGGCTTCGGGCTAGGGTTAGGGTTAGGGGACGGGGACGGTTTAGGGTCCAGGTGAGGGTACGACAACGCTCTAGGGGGAGCGTACGTGTGAGGGCGCGGGTTAGTGTCAGCGTACGGGTTAGGATTAGGGGACAGCTGAGGGTCAGGCTTCGGGGAAGGGTTAGGGTTAGGCTTCGGGCTAGGGTTAGGGTTAGGGGACGGGGACGGTTTAGGGTCCAGGTGAGGGTACGACAACGCTCTAGGGGGAGCGTACGTGTGAGGCCGCGGGTTAGGGTCAGCGTACGGGTTAGGATTAGGGGACGGCTGAGGGTCAGGCTTCGGGGAAGGGTTAGGGTTAGGCTTCGAGCTAGGGTTAGGGTTAGGGGACGGGGACGGTTTAGGGTCCAGGTGAGGGTACGACAACGCTCTAGGGGGAGCGTACGTGTGAGGGCGCGGGTTAGTGTCAGCGTACGGGTTAGGATTAGGGGACGGCTGAGGGTCAGGCTTCGGGGAAGGGTTAGGGTTAGGCTTCGGGCTAGGGTTAGGGTTAGGGGACGGGGACGGTTTAGGGTCCAGGTGAGGGTACGACAACGCTCTAGGGGGAGCGTACGTGCGAGGGCGCGGGTTAGTGTCAGCGTACGGGTTAGGATTAGGGGACGGCTGAGGGTCAGGCTTCGGGGAAGTGTTAGGGTTAGGGTTCGGGCTAGGGTTAGGGTTAGGGGACGGGGACGGTTTAGGGTCCAGGTGAGGGTACGACAACGCTCTAGGGGGAGCGTACGTGTGAGGGCGCGGTTAGTGTCAGCGTACGGGTTAGGATTAGGGGACGGCTGAGGGTCAGGCTTCGGGGAAGGGTTAGGGTTAGGCTTCGGGCTAGGGTTAGGGTTAGGGGACGGGGACGGTTTAGGGTTCAGGTGAGGGTACGACCACGCTCTAGGGGGAGCGTACGTGCGAGGGCGCGGGTTAGTGTCAGCGTACGGGTTAGGATTAGGGGACGGCTGAGGGTCAGGCTTCGGGGAAGGGTTAGGGTTAGGCTTCGGGCTAGGGTTAGGGTTAGGGGACGGGGACGGTTTAGGGTCCAGGTGAGGGTACGACAACGCTCTAGGGGGAGCGTACGTGCGAGGGCGCGGGTTAGTGTCAGCGTACGGGTTAGGATTAGGGGACGGCTGAGGGTCAGGCTTCGGGGAAGTGTTAGGGTTAGGGTTCGGGCTAGGGTTAGGGTTAGGCGACGGGGACGGTTTAGGGTCCAGGTGAGGGTACGACAACGCTCTAGGGGGAGCATACGTGTGAGGGCGCGGGTTAGTGTCAGCGTACGGGTTAGGATTAGGGGACGGCTGAGGGTCAGGCTTCGGGGAAGGTTTAGGGTTAGGCTTTGGGCTAGGGTTAGGGTTAGGGGACGGGGACGGTTTAGGGTCCAGGTGAGGGTACGACAACGCTCTAGGGGGAGCGTACGTGTGAGGGCGCGGGTTAGTGTCAGCGTACGGGTTAGGATTAGGGGACGGCTGAGGGTCAGGCTTCGGGGAAGGGTTAGGGTTAGGCTTCGGGCTAGGGTTAGGGTTAGGGGACGGGGACGGTTTAGGGTCCAGGTGAGGGTACGACCACGCTCTAGGGGGAGCGTACGTGCGAGGGCGCGGGTTAGTGTCAGCGTACGGGTTAGGATTAGGGGACGGCTGAGGGTCAGGCTTCGGGGAAGGGTTAGGGTTAGGCTTCGGGCTAGGGTTAGGGTTAGGGGACGGGGACGGTTTAGGGTCCAGGTGAGGGTACGACAACGCTCTAGGGGGAGCGTACGTGCGAGGGCGCGGGTTAGTGTCAGCGTACGGGTTAGGATTAGGGGACGGCTGAGGGTCAGGCTTCGGGGAAAGGTTAGGGTTAGGCTTCGGGCTAGGGTTAGGGTTAGGGGACGGGGACGGTTTAGGGTCCAGGTGAGGGTACGACAACGCTCTAGGGGGAGCGTACGTGCGAGGGTGCGGGTTAGTGTCAGCGTACGGTTTAGGATTAGGGGACGGCTGAGGGTCAGGCTTCGGGGAAGGGTTAGGGTTAGGCTTCGGGCTAGGGTTAGGGTTAGGGGACGGGGACGGTTTAGGGTCCAGGTGAGGGTACGACAACGCTCTAGGGGGAGCGTACGTGTGAGGGCGCGGGTTAGTGTCAGCGTACGGGTTAGGATTAGGGGACGGCTGAGGGTCAGGCTTCGGGGAAGGGTTAGGGTTAGGCTTCGGGCTAGGGTTAGGGTTAGGGGACGGGGACGGTTTAGGGTCCAGGTGAGGGTACGACAACGCTCTAGGGGGAGCGTACGTGTGAGGGCGCGGGTTAGTGTCAGCGTACGTGTTAGGATTAGGGGACGGCTGAGGGTCAGGCTTCGGGGAAGGGTTAGGGTTAGGCTTCGGGCTAGGGTTAGGGTTAGGGGACGGGGACGGTTTAGGGTCCAGGTGAGGGTACGACAATGCTCTAGGGGGAGCGTACGTGTGAGGGCGCGGGTTAGTGTCAGCGTACGGGTTAGGATTAGGGGACGGCTGAGGGTCAGGCTTCGGGGAAGGGTTAGGGTTAGGCTTCGGGCTAGGGTTAGGGTTAGGGGACGGGGACGGTTTAGGGTCCAGGTGAGGGTACGACAACGCTCTAGGGGGAGCGTACGTGCGAGGGCGCGGGTTAGTGTCAGCGTACGGGTTAGGATTAGGGGACGGCTGAGGGTCAGGCTTCGGGGAAGGGTTAGGGTTAGGCTTCGGGCTAGGGTTAGGGTTAGTGGACCGGGACGGTTTAGGGTCCAGGTGAGGGTACGTCAACGCTCTAGGGGGAGCGTACGTGCGAGGGCGCGGGTTAGTGTCAGCGTACGGGTTAGGATTAGGGGACGGCTGAGGGTCAGGCTTCGGGGAAGGGTTAGGGTTAGGCTTCGGGTTATTGTTAGGGTTATGGGACGGGAACGGTTTAGGGTCCAGGTGAGGGTACGACAACGCTCTAGGGGGAGCGTACGTGCGAGGGCGCGGGTTAGTGTCAGCGTACGGGTTAGGATTAGGGGACGGCTGAGGGTCAGGCTTCGGGGAAAGGTTAGGGTTAGGCTTCGGGCTAGGGTTAGGGTTAGGGGACGGGGACGGTTTAGGGTCCAGGTGAGGGTACGACAACGCTCTAGGGGGAGCGTACGTGCGAGGGTGCGGGTTAGTGTCAGCGTACGGTTTAGGATTAGGGGACGGCTGAGGGTCAGGCTTCGGGGAAGGGTTAGGGTTAGGCTTCGGGCTAGGGTTAGGGTTAGGGGACGGGGACGGTTTAGGGTCCAGGTGAGGGTACGACAACGCTCTAGGGGGAGCGTACGTGTGAGGGCGCGGGTTAGTGTCAGCGTACGGGTTAGGATTAGGGGACGGCTGAGTGTCAGGCTTCGGGGAAGGGTTAGGGTTAGGCTTCGGGCTAGGGTTAGGGTTAGGGGACGGGGACGGTTTAGGGTCCAGGTGAGGGTACGACAATGCTCTAGGGGGAGCGTACGTGTGAGGGCGCGGGTTAGTGTCAGCGTACGGGTTAGGATTAGGGGACGGCTGAGGGTCAGGCTTCGGGGAAGGGTTAGGGTTAGGCTTCGGGCTAGGGTTAGGGTTAGGGGACGGGGACGGTTTAGGGTCCAGGTGAGGGTACGACAACGCTCTAGGGGGAGCGTACGTGTGAGGGCGCGGGTTAGTGTCAGCGTACGGGTTAGGATTAGGGGACGGCTGAGGGTCAGGCTTCGGGGAAGGGTTAGGGTTAGGCTTCGGGCTAGGGTTAGGGTTAGGGGACGGGGACGGTTTAGGGTCAAGGTGAGGGTACGACAACGCTCTAGGGGGAGCGTACGTGCGAGGGCGCGGGTTAGTGTCAGCGTACGGGTTAGGATTAGGGGACGGCTGAGGGTCAGGCTTCGGGGAAGGGTTAGGGTTAGGGTTCGGGCTAGGGTTAGGGTTAGGGGACGGGGACGGTTTAGGGTCTAGGTGAGGGTACGACAACGCTCTAGGGGGAGCGTACGTGTGAGGGCGCGGGTTAGTGTCAGCGTACGGGTTAGGATTAGGGGACGGCTGAGGGTCAGGCTTCGGGGAAGGGTTAGGGTTAGGCTTCGGGCTAGGGTTAGGGTTAGGGGACGGGGACGGTTTAGGGTCCAGGTGAGGGTACGACAACGCTCTAGAGGGAGCGTACGTGTGAGGGCGTGGGTTAGTGTCAGCGTACGGGTTAGGATTAGGGGACGGCTGAGGGTCAGGCTTCGGGGAAGGGTTAGGGTTAGGCTTCGGGCTAGGGTTAGGGTTAGGGGACGGGGACGGTTTAGGGTCCAGGTGAGGGTACGACAACGCTCTAGGGGGAGCGTACGTGCGAGGGCGCGGGTTAGTGTCAGCGTACGGGTTAGGATTAGGGGACGGCTGAGGGTCAGGCTTCGGGGAAGGGTTAGGGTTAGGCTTCGGGCTAGGGTTAGGGTTAGGGGACCGGGACGGTTTAGGGTCCAGGTGAGGGTACGTCAACGCTCTAGGGGGAGCGTACGTGCGAGGGCGCGGGTTAGTGTCAGCGTACGGGTTAGGATTAGGGGACGGCTGAGGGTCAGGCTTCGGGGAAGGGTTAGGGTTAGGCTTCGGGCTAGGGTTAGGGTTAGGGGACGGGGACGGTTTAGGGTCCAGGTGAGGGTACGACAACCCTCTAGGGGGAGCGTACGTGCGAGGGCGCGGGTTAGTGTCAGCGTACGGGTTAGGATTAGGGGACGGCTGAGGGTCAGGCTTCGGGGAAGGGTTAGGGTTAGGCTTCGGGCTAGGGTTAGGGTTAGGGGACGGGGACGGTTTAGGGTCCAGGTGAGGGTACGAAAACGCTCTAGGGGGAGCGTACGTGTGAGGGCGCGGGTTAGTGTCAGCGTACGGGTTAGGATTAGGGGACGGCTGAGGGTCAGGCTTCGGGGAAGGGTTAGGGTTAGGGTTCGGGCTAGGGTTAGGGTTAGGGGACGGGGACGGTTTAGGGTCCAGGTGAGGGTACGACAACGCTCTAGGGGGAGCGTACGTGTGAGGGCGCGGGTTAGTGTCAGCGTACGGGTTAGGATTAGGGGACGGCTGAGGGTCAGGCTTCGGGGAAGGGTTAGGGTTAGGCTTCGGGCTAGGGTTAGGGTTAGGGGACGGGGACGGTTTAGGGTCCAGGTGAGGGTACGACAACGCTCTAGGGGGAGCGTACGTGCGAGGGCGCGGGTTAGTGTCAGCGTACGGGTTAGGATTAGGGGACGGCTGAGGGTCAGGCTTCGGGGAAGTGTTAGGGTTAGGGTTCGGGCTAGGGTTAGGGTTAGGGGACGGGGACGGTTTAGGGTCCAGGTGAGGGTACGACAACGCTCTAGGGGGAGCGTACGTGTGAGGGCGCGGTTAGTGTCAGCGTACGGGTTAGGATTAGGGGACGGCTGAGGGTCAGGCTTCGGGGAAGGGTTAGGGTTAGGCTTCGGGCTAGGGTTAGGGTTAGGGGACGGGGACGGTTTAGGGTTCAGGTGAGGGTACGACCACGCTCTAGGGGGAGCGTACGTGCGAGGGCGCGGGTTAGTGTCAGCGTACGGGTTAGGATTAGGGGACGGCTGAGGGTCAGGCTTCGGGGAAGGGTTAGGGTTAGGCTTCGGGCTAGGGTTAGGGTTAGGGGACGGGGACGGTTTAGGGTCCAGGTGAGGGTACGACAACGCTCTAGGGGGAGCGTACGTGCGAGGGCGCGGGTTAGTGTCAGCGTACGGGTTAGGATTAGGGGACGGCTGAGGGTCAGGCTTCGGGGAAGTGTTAGGGTTAGGGTTCGGGCTAGGGTTAGGGTTAGGCGACGGGGACGGTTTAGGGTCCAGGTGAGGGTACGACAACGCTCTAGGGGGAGCATACGTGTGAGGGCGCGGGTTAGTGTCAGCGTACGGGTTAGGATTAGGGGACGGCTGAGGGTCAGGCTTCGGGGAAGGTTTAGGGTTAGGCTTTGGGCTAGGGTTAGGGTTAGGGGACGGGGACGGTTTAGGGTCCAGGTGAGGGTACGACAACGCTCTAGGGGGAGCGTACGTGTGAGGGCGCGGGTTAGTGTCAGCGTACGGGTTAGGATTAGGGGACGGCTGAGGGTCAGGCTTCGGGGAAGGGTTAGGGTTAGGCTTCGGGCTAGGGTTAGGGTTAGGGGACGGGGACGGTTTAGGGTCCAGGTGAGGGTACGACCACGCTCTAGGGGGAGCGTACGTGCGAGGGCGCGGGTTAGTGTCAGCGTACGGGTTAGGATTAGGGGACGGCTGAGGGTCAGGCTTCGGGGAAGGGTTAGGGTTAGGCTTCGGGCTAGGGTTAGGGTTAGGGGACGGGGACGGTTTAGGGTCCAGGTGAGGGTACGACAACGCTCTAGGGGGAGCGTACGTGCGAGGGCGCGGGTTAGTGTCAGCGTACGGGTTAGGATTAGGGGACGGCTGAGGGTCAGGCTTCGGGGAAGGGTTAGGGTTAGGCTTCGGGCTAGGGTTAGGGTTAGGGGACGGGGACGGTTTAGGGTCCAGGTGAGGGTACGACAACGCTCTAGGGGGAGCGTACGTGCGAGGGCGCGGGTTAGTGTCAGCGTACGGGTTAGGATTAGGGGACGGCTGAGGGTCAGGCTTCGGGGAAGGGTTAGGGTTAGGCTTCGGGCTAGGGTTAGGGTTAGGGGACCGGGACGGTTTAGGGTCCAGGTGAGGGTACGTCAACGCTCTAGGGGGAGCGTACGTGCGAGGGCGCGGGTTAGTGTCAGCGTACGGGTTAGGATTAGGGGACGGCTGAGGGTCAGGCTTCGGGGAAGGGTTAGGGTTAGGCTTCGGGCTAGGGTTAGGGTTAGGGGACGGGGACGGTTTAGGGTCCAGGTGAGGGTACGACAACGCTCTAGGGGGAGCGTACGTGCGAGGGCGCGGGTTAGTGTCAGCGTACGGGTTAGGATTAGGGGACGGCTGAGGGTCAGGCTTCGGGGAAGGGTTAGGGTTAGGCTTCGGGCTAGGGTTAGGGTTAGGGGACGGGGACGGTTTAGGGTCCAGGTGAGGGTACGAAAACGCTCTAGGGGGAGCGTACGTGTGAGGGCGCGGGTTAGTGTCAGCGTACGGGTTAGGATTAGGGGACGGCTGAGGGTCAGGCTTCGGGGAAGGGTTAGGGTTAGGGTTCGGGCTAGGGTTAGGGTTAGGGGACGGGGACGGTTTAGGGTCCAGGTGAGGGTACGACAACGCTCTAGGGGGAGCGTACGTGTGAGGGCGCGGGTTAGTGTCAGCGTACGGGTTAGGATTAGGGGACGGCTGAGGGTCAGGCTTCGGGGAAGGGTTAGGGTTAGGCTTCGGGCTAGGGTTAGGGTTAGGGGACGGGGACGGTTTAGGGTCCAGGTGAGGGTACGACAACGCTCTAGGGGGAGCGTACGTGCGAGGGCGCGGGTTAGTGTCAGCGTACGGGTTAGGATTAGGGGACGGCTGAGGGTCAGGCTTCGGGGAAGTGTTAGGGTTAGGGTTCGGGCTAGGGTTAGGGTTAGGGGACGGGGACGGTTTAGGGTCCAGGTGAGGGTACGACAACGCTCTAGGGGGAGCGTACGTGTGAGGGCGCGGTTAGTGTCAGCGTACGGGTTAGGATTAGGGGACGGCTGAGGGTCAGGCTTCGGGGAAGGGTTAGGGTTAGGCTTCGGGCTAGGGTTAGGGTTAGGGGACGGGGACGGTTTAGGGTTCAGGTGAGGGTACGACCACGCTCTAGGGGGAGCGTACGTGCGAGGGCGCGGGTTCGTGTCAGCGTACGGGTTAGGATTAGGGGACGGCTGAGGGTCAGGCTTCGGGGAAGGGTTAGGGTTAGGCTTCGGGCTAGGGTTAGGGTTAGGGGACGGGGACGGTTTAGGGTCCAGGTGAGGGTACGACAACGCTCTAGGGGGAGCGTACGTGCGAGGGCGCGGGTTAGTGTCAGCGTACGGGTTAGGATTAGGGGACGGCTGAGGGTCAGGCTTCGGGGAAGTGTTAGGGTTAGGGTTCGGGCTAGGGTTAGGGTTAGGCGACGGGGACGGTTTAGGGTCCAGGTGAGGGTACGACAACGCTCTAGGGGGAGCATACGTGTGAGGGCGCGGGTTAGTGTCAGCGTACGGGTTAGGATTAGGGGACGGCTGAGGGTCAGGCTTCGGGGAAGTGTTAGGGTTAGGCTTCGGGCTAGGGTTAGGGTTAGGGGACGGGGACGGTTTAGGGTCCAGGTGAGGGTACGACAACGCTCTAGGGGGAGCGTACGTGTGAGGGCGCGGGTTAGTGTCAGCGTACGGGTTAGGATTAGGGGACGGCTGAGGGTCAGGCTTCGGGGAAGGGTTAGGGTTAGGCTTGGGGCTAGGGTTAGGGTTAGGGGACGGGGACGGTTTAGGGTCCAGGTGAGGGTACGACAACGCTCTAGGGGGAGCGTACGTGTGAGGGCGCGGGTTAGTGTCAGCGTACGGGTTAGGATTAGGGGACAGCTGAGGGTCAGGCTTCGGGGAAGGGTTAGGGTTAGGCTTCGGGCTAGGGTTAGGGTTAGGGGACGGGGACGGTTTAGGGTCCAGGTGAGGGTACGACAACGCTCTAGGGGGAGCGTACGTGTCAGGCCGCGGGTTAGGGTCAGCGTACGGGTTAGGATTAGGGGACGGCTGAGGGTCAGGCTTCGGGGAAGGGTTAGGGTTAGGCTTCGGGCTAGGGTTAGGGTTAGGGGACGGGGACGGTTTAGGGTCCAGGTGAGGGTACGACAACGCTCTAGGGGGAGCGTACGTGTGAGGGCGCGGGTTAGTGTCAGCGTACGGGTTAGGATTAGGGGACGGCTGAGGGTCAGGCTTCGGGGAAGGGTTAGGGTTAGGCTTCGGGCTAGGGTTAGGGTTAGGGGACGGGGACGGTTTAGGGTCCAGGTGAGGGTACGACAACGCTCTAGGGGGAGCGTACGTGCGAGGGCGCGGGTTAGTGTCAGCGTACGGGTTAGGATTAGGGGACGGCTGAGGGTCAGGCTTCGGGGAAGTGTTAGGGTTAGGGTTCGGGCTAGGGTTAGGGTTAGGGGACGGGGACGGTTTAGGGTCCAGGTGAGGGTACGACAACGCTCTAGGGGGAGCGTACGTGTGAGGGCGCGGTTAGTGTCAGCGTACGGGTTAGGATTAGGGGACGGCTGAGGGTCAGGCTTCGGGGAAGGGTTAGGGTTAGGCTTCGGGCTAGGGTTAGGGTTAGGGGACGGGGACGGTTTAGGGTTCAGGTGAGGGTACGACCACGCTCTAGGGGGAGCGTACGTGCGAGGGCGCGGGTTAGTGTCAGCGTACGGGTTAGGATTAGGGGACGGCTGAGGGTCAGGCTTCGGGGAAGGGTTAGGGTTAGGCTTCGGGCTAGGGTTAGGGTTAGGGGACGGGGACGGTTTAGGGTCCAGGTGAGGGTACGACAACGCTCTAGGGGGAGCGTACGTGCGAGGGCGCGGGTTAGTGTCAGCGTACGGGTTAGGATTAGGGGACGGCTGAGGGTCAGGCTTCGGGGAAGTGTTAGGGTTAGGGTTCGGGCTAGGGTTAGGGTTAGGCGACGGGGACGGTTTAGGGTCCAGGTGAGGGTACGACAACGCTCTAGGGGGAGCATACGTGTGAGGGCGCGGGTTAGTGTCAGCGTACGGGTTAGGATTAGGGGACGGCTGAGGGTCAGGCTTCGGGGAAGGTTTAGGGTTAGGCTTTGGGCTAGGGTTAGGGTTAGGGGACGGGGACGGTTTAGGGTCCAGGTGAGGGTACGACAACGCTCTAGGGGGAGCGTACGTGTGAGGGCGCGGGTTAGTGTCAGCGTACGGGTTAGGATTAGGGGACGGCTGAGGGTCAGGCTTCGGGGAAGGGTTAGGGTTAGGCTTCGGGCTAGGGTTAGGGTTAGGGGACGGGGACGGTTTAGGGTCCAGGTGAGGGTACGACCACGCTCTAGGGGGAGCGTACGTGCGAGGGCGCGGGTTAGTGTCAGCGTACGGGTTAGGATTAGGGGACGGCTGAGGGTCAGGCTTCGGGGAAGGGTTAGGGTTAGGCTTCGGGCTAGGGTTAGGGTTAGGGGACGGGGACGGTTTAGGGTCCAGGTGAGGGTACGACAACGCTCTAGGGGGAGCGTACGTGCGAGGGCGCGGGTTAGTGTCAGCGTACGGGTTAGGATTAGGGGACGGCTGAGGGTCAGGCTTCGGGGAAGGGTTAGGGTTAGGCTTCGGGCTAGGGTTAGGGTTAGTGGACCGGGACGGTTTAGGGTCCAGGTGAGGGTACGTCAACGCTCTAGGGGGAGCGTACGTGCGAGGGCGCGGGTTAGTGTCAGCGTACGGGTTAGGATTAGGGGACGGCTGAGGGTCAGGCTTCGGGGAAGGGTTAGGGTTAGGCTTCGGGTTAGGGTTAGGGTTATGGGACGGGAACGGTTTAGGGTCCAGGTGAGGGTACGACAACGCTCTAGGGGGAGCGTACGTGTGAGGCCGCGGGTTAGTGTCAGCGTACGGGTTAGGATTAGGGGACGGCTGAGGGTCAGGCTTCGGGGAAGGGTTAGGGTTAGGCTTCGGGCTAGGGTTAGGGTTAGGGGACGGGGACGGTTTAGGGTCCAGGTGAGGGTACGACAACGCTCTAGGGGGAGCGTACGTGCGAGGGCGCGGGTTAGTGTCAGCGTACGGGTTAGGATTAGGGGACGGCTGAGGGTCAGGCTTCGGGGAAAGGTTAGGGTTAGGCTTCGGGCTAGGGTTAGGGTTAGGGGACGGGGACGGTTTAGGGTCCAGGTGAGGGTACGACAACGCTCTAGGGGGAGCGTACGTGCGAGGGTGCGGGTTAGTGTCAGCGTACGGTTTAGGATTAGGGGACGGCTGAGGGTCAGGCTTCGGGGAAGGGTTAGGGTTAGGCTTCGGGCTAGGGTTAGGGTTAGGGGACGGGGACGGTTTAGGGTCCAGGTGAGGGTACGACAACGCTCTAGGGGGAGCGTACGTGTGAGGGCGCGGGTTAGTGTCAGCGTACGGGTTAGGATTAGGGGACGGCTGAGGGTCAGGCTTCGGGGAAGGGTTAGGGTTAGGCTTCGGGCTAGGGTTAGGGTTAGGGGACGGGGACGGTTTAGGGTCCAGGTGAGGGTACGACAACGCTCTAGGGGGAGCGTACGTGTGAGGGCGCGGGTTAGTGTCAGCGTACGGGTTAGGATTAGGGGACGGCTGAGGGTCAGGCTTCGGGGAAGGGTTAGGTTTAGGGTTCGGGCTAGGGTTAGGGTTAGGGGACGGGGACGGTTTAGGGTCCAGGTGAGGGTACGACAACGCTCTAGGGGGAGCGCACGTCTGAGGGCGCGGGTTAGTGTCAGCGTACGGGTTAGGATTAGGGGACGGCTGAGGGTCAGGCTTCGGGGAAGGGTTAGGGTTAGGGTTCGGGCTAGGGTTAGGGTTAGGGGACGGGGACGGTTTAGGGTCCAGGTGAGGGTACGACAACGCTCTAGGCGGAGCGCACGTGTGAGGGCGCGGGTTAGTGTCAGCGTACGGGTTAGGATTAGGGGACGGCTGAGGGTCAGGCTTCGGGGAAGTGTTAGGGTTAGGGTTCGGGCTAGGGTTAGGGTTAGGGGACGGGGACGGTTTAGGGTCCAGGTGAGGGTACGACAACGCTCTAGGGGGAGCGTACGTGTGAGGGCGCGGGTTAGTGTCAGCGTACGGGTTAGGATTAGGGGACGGCTGAGGGTCAGGCTTCGGGGAAGGGTTAGGGTTAGGCTTCGGGCTAGGGTTAGGGTTAGGGGACGGGGACGGTTTAGGGTCCAGGTGAGGGTACGACAACGCTCTAGGGGGAGCGTACGTGTGAGGGTGCGGGTTAGTGTCAGCGTACGGGTTAGGATTAGGGGACGGCTGAGGGTCAGGCTTCGGGGAAGGGTTAGGGTTAGGCTTCGGGCTAGGGTTAGGGTTAGGGGACGGGGACGGTTTAGGGTCCAGGTGAGGGTACGACAACGCTCTAGGGGGAGCGTACGTGTGAGGGCGCGGGTTAGTGTCAGCGTACGGGTTAGGATTAGGGGACGGCTGAGGGTCAGGCTTCGGGGAAGGGTTAGGGTTAGGCTTCGGGCTAGGGTTAGGGTTAGGGGACGGGGACGGTTTAGGGTCCAGGTGAGGGTACGACAACGCTCTAGGGGGAGCGTACGTGTGAGGGCGCGGGTTAGTGTCAGCGTACGGGTTAGGATTAGGGGACGGCTGAGGGTCAGGCTTCGGGGAAGGGTTAGGGTTAGGCTTCGGGCTAGGGTTAGGGTTAGGGGACGGGGACGGTTTAGGGTCCAGGTGAGGGTACGACAACGCTCTAGGGGGAGCGTACGTGTGAGGGCGCGGGTTAGTGTCAGCGTACGGGTTAGGATTAGGGGACGGCTGAGGGTCAGGCTTCGGGGAAGGGTTAGGGTTAGGCTTCGGGCTAGGGTTAGGGTTAGGGGACGGGGACGGTTTAGGGTCCAGGTGAGGGTACGACAACGCTCTAGGGGGAGCGCACGTGTGAGGGCGCGGGTTAGTGTCAGCGTACGGGTTAGGATTAGGGGACGGCTGAGGGTCAGGCTTCGGGGAAGGGTTAGGGTTAGGGTTCGGGCTAGGGTTAGGGTTAGGGGACGGGGACGGTTTAGGGTCCAGGTGAGGGTACGACAACGCTCTAGGGGGAGCGTACGTGTGAGGGCGCGGGTTAGTGTCAGCGTACGGGTTAGGATTAGGGGACGGCTGAGGGTCAGGCTTCGGGGAAGGGTTAGGGTTAGGGTTCGGGCTAGGGTTAGGGTTAGGGGACGGGGACGGTTTAGGGTCCAGGTGAGGGTACGACAACGCTCTAGGGGGAGCGTACGTGTGAGGGTGCGGGTTAGTGTCAGCGTACGGGTTAGGATTAGGGGACGGCTGAGGGTCAGGCTTCGGGGAAGGGTTAGGGTTAGGCTTCGGGCTAGGGTTAGGGTTAGGGGACGGGGACGGTTTAGGGTCCAGGTGAGGGTACGACAACGCTCTAGGGGGAGCGTACGTGTGAGGGCGCGGGTTAGTGTCAGCGTACGGGTTAGGATTAGGGGACGGCTGAGGGTCAGGCTTCGGGGAAGGGTTAGGGTTAGGCTTCGGGCTAGGTTTAGGGTTAGGGGACGGGGACGGTTTAGGGTCCAGGTGAGGGTACGACAACGCTCTAGGGGGAGCGTACGTGTGAGGGCGCGGGTTAGTGTCAGCGTACGGGTTAGGATTAGGGGACGGCTGAGGGTCAGGCTTCGGGGAAGGGTTAGGGTTAGGCTTTGGGCTAGGGTTAGGGTTAGGGGACGGGGACGGTTTAGGGTCCAGGTGAGGGTACGACAACGCTCTAGGGGGAGCGTACGTGTGAGGGCGCGGGTTAGTGTCAGCGTACGGGTTAGGATTAGGGGACGGCTGAGGGTCAGGCTTCGGGGAAGGGTTAGGGTTAGGGTTCGGGCTAGGGTTAGGGTTAGGGGACGGGGACGGTTTAGGGTCCAGGTGAGGGTACGACAACGCTCTAGGGGGAGCGTACGTGTGAGGGCGCGGGTTAGTGTCAGCGTACGGGTTAGGATTAGGGGACGGCTGAGGGTCAGGCTTCGGGGAAGGGTTAGGGTTAGGCTTCGGGCTAGGGTTAGGGTTAGGGGACGGGGACGGTTTAGGGTCCAGGTGAGGGTACGACAACGCTCTAGGGGGAGCGTACGTGTGAGGGCGCGGGTTAGTGTCAGCGTACGGGTTAGGATTAGGGGACGGCTGAGGGTCAGGCTTCGGGGAAGGGTTAGGGTTAGGCTTCGGGCTAGGGTTAGGGTTAGGGGACGGGGACGGTTTAGGGTCCAGGTGAGGGTACGACAACGCTCTAGGGGGAGCGTACGTGTGAGGGCGCGGGTTAGTGTCAGCGTACGGGTTAGGATTAGGGGACGGCTGAGGGTCAGGCTTCGGGGAAGGGTTAGGGTTAGGGTTCGGGCTAGGGTTAGGGTTAGGGGACGCGGACGGTTTAGGGTCCAGGTGAGGGTACGACAACGCTCTAGGGGGAGCGTACGTGTGAGGGCGCGGGTTAGTGTCAGCGTACGGGTTAGGATTAGGGGACGGCTGAGGGTCAGGCTTCGGGGAAGGGTTAGGGTTAGGCTTCGGGCTAGGGTTAGGGTTAGGGGACGGGGACGGTTTAGGGTCCAGGTGAGGGTACGACAACGCTCTAGGGGGAGCGTACGTGCGAGGGCGCGGGTTAGTGTCAGCGTACGGGTTAGGATTAGGGGACGGCTGAGGGTCAGGCTTCGGGGAAGGGTTAGGGTTAGGCTTCGGGCTAGGGTTAGGGTTAGGGGACGGGGACGGTTTAGGGTCCAGGTGAGGGTACGACAACGCTCTAGGGGGAGCGTACGTGTGAGGGCGCGGGTAAGTGTCAGCGTACGGGTTAGGATTAGGGGACGGCTGAGGGTCAGGCTTCGGGGAAGGGTTAGGGTTAGGGTTCGGGCTAGGGTTAGGTTTAGGGGACGCGGACGGTTTAGGGTCCAGGTGAGGGTACGACAACGCTCTAGGGGGAGCGTACGTGTGAGGGCGCGGGTTAGTGTCAGCGTACGGGTTAGGATTAGGGGACGGCTGAGGGTCAGGCTTCGGGGAAGGGTTAGGGTTAGGCTTCGGGCTAGGGTTAGGGTTAGGGGACGGGGACGGTTTAGGGTCCAGGTGAGGGTACGACAACGCTCTAGGGGGAGCGTACGTGCGACGGCGCGGGTTAGTGTCAGCGTACGGGTTAGGATTAGGGGACGGCTGAGGGTCAGGCTTCGGGGAAGGGTTAGGGTTAGGCTTCGGGCTAGGGTTAGGGTTAGTGGACCGGGACGGTTTAGGGTCCAGGTGAGGGTACGTCAACGCTCTAGGGGGAGCGTACGTGCGAGGGCGCGGGTTAGTGTCAGCGTACGGGTTAGGATTAGGGGACGGCTGAGGGTCAGGCTTCGGGGAAGGGTTAGGGTTAGGCTTCGGGCTAGGGTTAGGGTTAGGGGACGGGAACGGTTTAGGGTCCAGGTGAGGGTACGACAACGCTCTAGGGGGAGCGTACGTGTGAGGCCGTGGGTTAGTGTCAGCGTACGGGTTAGGATTAGGGGACGGCTGAGGGTCAGGCTTCGGGGAAGGGTTAGGGTTAGGCTTCGGGCTAGGGTTAGGGTTAGGGGACGGGGACGGTTTAGGGTCCAGGTGAGGGTACGACAACGCTCTAGGGGGAGCGTACGTGCGAGGGCGCGGGTTAGTGTCAGCGTACGGGTTAGGATTAGGGGACGGCTGAGGGTCAGGCTTCGGGGAAGGGTTAGGGTTAGGCTTCGGGCTAGGGTTAGGGTTAGGGGACGGGGACGGTTTAGGGTCCAGGTGAGGGTACGACAACGCTCTAGGGGGAGCGTACGTGCGAGGGCGCGGGTTAGTGTCAGCGTACGGGTTAGGATTAGGGGACGGCTGAGGGTCAGGCTTCGGGGAAGTGTTAGGGTTAGGCTTCGGGCTAGGGTTAGGGTTAGGGGACGGGGACGGTTTAGGGTCCAGGTGAGGGTACGACAACGCTCTAGGGGGAGCGTACGTGTGAGGGCGCGGGTTAGTGTCAGCGTACGGGTTAGGATTAGGGGACGGCTGAGGGTCAGGCTTCGGGGAAGGGTTAGGGTTAGGCTTCGGGCTAGGGTTAGGGTTAGGGGACGGGGACGGTTTAGGGTCCAGGTGAGGGTACGACAACGCTCTAGGGGGAGCGTACGTGTGAGGGCGCGGGTTAGTGTCAGCGTACGGGTTAGGATTAGGGGACAGCTGAGGGTCAGGCTTCGGGGAAGGGTTAGGGTTAGGCTTCGGGCTAGGGTTAGGGTTAGGGGACGGGGACGGTTTAGGGTCCAGGTGAGGGTACGACAACGCTCTAGGGGGAGCGTACGTGTGAGGCCGCGGGTTAGGGTCAGCGTACGGGTTAGGATTAGGGGACGGCTGAGGGTCAGGCTTCGGGGAAGGGTTAGGGTTAGGCTTCGAGCTAGGGTTAGGGTTAGGGGACGGGGACGGTTTAGGGTCCAGGTGAGGGTACGACAACGCTCTAGGGGGAGCGTACGTGTGAGGGCGCGGGTTAGTGTCAGCGTACGGGTTAGGATTAGGGGACGGCTGAGGGTCAGGCTTCGGGGAAGGGTTAGGGTTAGGCTTCGGGCTAGGGTTAGGGTTAGGGGACGGGGACGGTTTAGGGTCCAGGTGAGGGTACGACAACGCTCTAGGGGGAGCGTACGTGCGAGGGCGCGGGTTAGTGTCAGCGTACGGGTTAGGATTAGGGGACGGCTGAGGGTCAGGCTTCGGGGAAGTGTTAGGGTTAGGGTTCGGGCTAGGGTTAGGGTTAGGGGACGGGGACGGTTTAGGGTCCAGGTGAGGGTACGACAACGCTCTAGGGGGAGCGTACGTGTGAGGGCGCGGTTAGTGTCAGCGTACGGGTTAGGATTAGGGGACGGCTGAGGGTCAGGCTTCGGGGAAGGGTTAGGGTTAGGCTTCGGGCTAGGGTTAGGGTTAGGGGACGGGGACGGTTTAGGGTTCAGGTGAGGGTACGACCACGCTCTAGGGGGAGCGTACGTGCGAGGGCGCGGGTTAGTGTCAGCGTACGGGTTAGGATTAGGGGACGGCTGAGGGTCAGGCTTCGGGGAAGGGTTAGGGTTAGGCTTCGGGCTAGGGTTAGGGTTAGGGGACGGGGACGGTTTAGGGTCCAGGTGAGGGTACGACAACGCTCTAGGGGGAGCGTACGTGCGAGGGCGCGGGTTAGTGTAAGCGTACGGGTTAGGATTAGGGGACGGCTGAGGGTCAGGCTTCGGGGAAGTGTTAGGGTTAGGGTTCGGGCTAGGGTTAGGGTTAGGCGACGGGGACGGTTTAGGGTCCAGGTGAGGGTACGACAACGCTCTAGGGGGAGCATACGTGTGAGGGCGCGGGTTAGTGTCAGCGTACGGGTTAGGATTAGGGGACGGCTGAGGGTCAGGCTTCGGGGAAGGTTTAGGGTTAGGCTTTGGGCTAGGGTTAGGGTTAGGGGACGGGGACGGTTTAGGGTCCAGGTGAGGGTACGACAACGCTCTAGGGGGAGCGTACGTGTGAGGGCGCGGGTTAGTGTCAGCGTACGGGTTAGGATTAGGGGACGGCTGAGGGTCAGGCTTCGGGGAAGGGTTAGGGTTAGGCTTCGGGCTAGGGTTAGGGTTAGGGGACGGGGACGGTTTAGGGTCCAGGTGAGGGTACGACCACGCTCTAGGGGGAGCGTACGTGCGAGGGCGCGGGTTAGTGTCAGCGTACGGGTTAGGATTAGGGGACGGCTGAGGGTCAGGCTTCGGGGAAGGGTTAGGGTTAGGCTTCGGGCTAGGGTTAGGGTTAGGGGACGGGGACGGTTTAGGGTCCAGGTGAGGGTACGACAACGCTCTAGGGGGAGCGTACGTGCGAGGGCGCGGGTTAGTGTCAGCGTACGGGTTAGGATTAGGGGACGGCTGAGGGTCAGGCTTCGGGGAAGGGTTAGGGTTAGGCTTCGGGCTAGGGTTAGGGTTAGTGGACCGGGACGGTTTAGGGTCCAGGTGAGGGTACGTCAACGCTCTAGGGGGAGCGTACGTGCGAGGGCGCGGGTTAGTGTCAGCGTACGGGTTAGGATTAGGGGACGGCTGAGGGTCAGGCTTCGGGGAAGGGTTAGGGTTAGGCTTCGGGTTAGGGTTAGGGTTATGGGACGGGAACGGTTTAGGGTCCAGGTGAGGGTACGACAACGCTCTAGGGGGAGCGTACGTGTGAGGCCGCGGGTTAGTGTCAGCGTACGGGTTAGGATTAGGGGACGGCTGAGGGTCAGGCTTCGGGGAAGGGTTAGGGTTAGGCTTCGGGCTAGGGTTAGGGTTAGGGGACGGGGACGGTTTAGGGTCCAGGTGAGGGTACGACAACGCTCTAGGGGGAGCGTACGTGCGAGGGCGCGGGTTAGTGTCAGCGTACGGGTTAGGATTAGGGGACGGCTGAGGGTCAGGCTTCGGGGAAAGGTTAGGGTTAGGCTTCGGGCTAGGGTTAGGGTTAGGGGACGGGGACGGTTTAGGGTCCAGGTGAGGGTACGACAACGCTCTAGGGGGAGCGTACGTGCGAGGGTGCGGGTTAGTGTCAGCGTACGGTTTAGGATTAGGGGACGGCTGAGGGTCAGGCTTCGGGGAAGGGTTAGGGTTAGGCTTCGGGCTAGGGTTAGGGTTAGGGGACGGGGACGGTTTAGGGTCCAGGTGAGGGTACGACAACGCTCTAGGGGGAGCGTACGTGTGAGGGCGCGGGTTAGTGTCAGCGTACGGGTTAGGATTAGGGGACGGCTGAGGGTCAGGCTTCGGGGAAGGGTTAGGGTTAGGCTTCGGGCTAGGGTTAGGGTTAGGGGACGGGGACGGTTTAGGGTCCAGGTGAGGGTACGACAACGCTCTAGGGGGAGCGTACGTGTGAGGGCGCGGGTTAGTGTCAGCGTACGTGTTAGGATTAGGGGACGGCTGAGGGTCAGGCTTCGGGGAAGGGTTAGGGTTAGGCTTCGGGCTAGGGTTAGGGTTAGGGGAC
This sequence comes from Globicephala melas, assembly GCF_963455315.2. Lineage (NCBI taxonomy): Eukaryota > Metazoa > Chordata > Mammalia > Artiodactyla > Delphinidae > Globicephala > Globicephala melas. Next base: position 120,773 of record NW_027207435.1, on the reverse strand, counting down.
GGGGACGGTTTAGGGTCCAGGTGAGGGTACGACAATGCTCTAGGGGGAGCGTACGTGTGAGGGCGCGGGTTAGTGTCAGCGTACGGGTTAGGATTAGGGGACGGCTGAGGGTCAGGCTTCGGGGAAGGGTTAGGGTTAGGCTTCGGGCTAGGGTTAGGGTTAGGGGACGGGGACGGTTTAGGGTCCAGGTGAGGGTACGACAACGCTCTAGGGGGAGCGTACGTGCGAGGGCGCGGGTTAGTGTCAGCGTACGGGTTAGGATTAGGGGACGGCTGAGGGTCAGGCTTCGGGGAAGGGTTAGGGTTAGGCTTCGGGCTAGGGTTAGGGTTAGTGGACCGGGACGGTTTAGGGTCCAGGTGAGGGTACGTCAACGCTCTAGGGGGAGCGTACGTGCGAGGGCGCGGGTTAGTGTCAGCGTACGGGTTAGGATTAGGGGACGGCTGAGGGTCAGGCTTCGGGGAAGGGTTAGGGTTAGGCTTCGGGTTATTGTTAGGGTTATGGGACGGGAACGGTTTAGGGTCCAGGTGAGGGTACGACAACGCTCTAGGGGGAGCGTACGTGCGAGGGCGCGGGTTAGTGTCAGCGTACGGGTTAGGATTAGGGGACGGCTGAGGGTCAGGCTTCGGGGAAAGGTTAGGGTTAGGCTTCGGGCTAGGGTTAGGGTTAGGGGACGGGGACGGTTTAGGGTCCAGGTGAGGGTACGACAACGCTCTAGGGGGAGCGTACGTGCGAGGGTGCGGGTTAGTGTCAGCGTACGGTTTAGGATTAGGGGACGGCTGAGGGTCAGGCTTCGGGGAAGGGTTAGGGTTAGGCTTCGGGCTAGGGTTAGGGTTAGGGGACGGGGACGGTTTAGGGTCCAGGTGAGGGTACGACAACGCTCTAGGGGGAGCGTACGTGTGAGGGCGCGGGTTAGTGTCAGCGTACGGGTTAGGATTAGGGGACGGCTGAGTGTCAGGCTTCGGGGAAGGGTTAGGGTTAGGCTTCGGGCTAGGGTTAGGGTTAGGGGACGGGGACGGTTTAGGGTCCAGGTGAGGGTACGACAATGCTCTAGGGGGAGCGTACGTGTGAGGGCGCGGGTTAGTGTCAGCGTACGGGTTAGGATTAGGGGACGGCTGAGGGTCAGGCTTCGGGGAAGGGTTAGGGTTAGGCTTCGGGCTAGGGTTAGGGTTAGGGGACGGGGACGGTTTAGGGTCCAGGTGAGGGTACGACAACGCTCTAGGGGGAGCGTACGTGTGAGGGCGCGGGTTAGTGTCAGCGTACGGGTTAGGATTAGGGGACGGCTGAGGGTCAGGCTTCGGGGAAGGGTTAGGGTTAGGCTTCGGGCTAGGGTTAGGGTTAGGGGACGGGGACGGTTTAGGGTCAAGGTGAGGGTACGACAACGCTCTAGGGGGAGCGTACGTGCGAGGGCGCGGGTTAGTGTCAGCGTACGGGTTAGGATTAGGGGACGGCTGAGGGTCAGGCTTCGGGGAAGGGTTAGGGTTAGGGTTCGGGCTAGGGTTAGGGTTAGGGGACGGGGACGGTTTAGGGTCCAGGTGAGGGTACGACAACGCTCTAGGGGGAGCGTACGTGTGAGGGCGCGGGTTAGTGTCAGCGTACGGGTTAGGATTAGGGGACGGCTGAGGGTCAGGCTTCGGGGAAGGGTTAGGGTTAGGCTTCGGGCTAGGGTTAGGGTTAGGGGACGGGGACGGTTTAGGGTCCAGGTGAGGGTACGACAACGCTCTAGAGGGAGCGTACGTGTGAGGGCGTGGGTTAGTGTCAGCGTACGGGTTAGGATTAGGGGACGGCTGAGGGTCAGGCTTCGGGGAAGGGTTAGGGTTAGGCTTCGGGCTAGGGTTAGGGTTAGGGGACGGGGACGGTTTAGGGTCCAGGTGAGGGTACGACAACGCTCTAGGGGGAGCGTACGTGCGAGGGCGCGGGTTAGTGTCAGCGTACGGGTTAGGATTAGGGGACGGCTGAGGGTCAGGCTTCGGGGAAGGGTTAGGGTTAGGCTTCGGGCTAGGGTTAGGGTTAGGGGACCGGGACGGTTTAGGGTCCAGGTGAGGGTACGTCAACGCTCTAGGGGGAGCGTACGTGCGAGGGCGCGGGTTAGTGTCAGCGTACGGGTTAGGATTAGGGGACGGCTGAGGGTCAGGCTTCGGGGAAGGGTTAGGGTTAGGCTTCGGGCTAGGGTTAGGGTTAGGGGACGGGGACAGTTTAGGGTCCAGGTGAGGGTACGACAACCCTCTAGGGGGAGCGTACGTGCGAGGGCGCGGGTTAGTGTCAGCGTACGGGTTAGGATTAGGGGACGGCTGAGGGTCAGGCTTCGGGGAAGGGTTAGGGTTAGGCTTCGGGCTAGGGTTAGGGTTAGGGGACGGGGACGGTTTAGGGTCCAGGTGAGGGTACGAAAACGCTCTAGGGGGAGCGTACGTGTGAGGGCGCGGGTTAGTGTCAGCGTACGGGTTAGGATTAGGGGACGGCTGAGGGTCAGGCTTCGGGGAAGGGTTAGGGTTAGGGTTCGGGCTAGGGTTAGGGTTAGGGGACGGGGACGGTTTAGGGTCCAGGTGAGGGTACGACAACGCTCTAGGGGGAGCGTACGTGTGAGGGCGCGGGTTAGTGTCAGCGTACGGGTTAGGATTAGGGGACGGCTGAGGGTCAGGCTTCGGGGAAGGGTTAGGGTTAGGCTTCGGGCTAGGGTTAGGGTTAGGGGACGGGGACGGTTTAGGGTCCAGGTGAGGGTACGACAACGCTCTAGGGGGAGCGTACGTGCGAGGGCGCGGGTTAGTGTCAGCGTACGGGTTAGGATTAGGGGACGGCTGAGGGTCAGGCTTCGGGGAAGTGTTAGGGTTAGGGTTCGGGCTAGGGTTAGGGTTAGGGGACGGGGACGGTTTAGGGTCCAGGTGAGGGTACGACAACGCTCTAGGGGGAGCGTACGTGTGAGGGCGCGGTTAGTGTCAGCGTACGGGTTAGGATTAGGGGACGGCTGAGGGTCAGGCTTCGGGGAAGGGTTAGGGTTAGGCTTCGGGCTAGGGTTAGGGTTAGGGGACGGGGACGGTTTAGGGTTCAGGTGAGGGTACGACCACGCTCTAGGGGGAGCGTACGTGCGAGGGCGCGGGTTAGTGTCAGCGTACGGGTTAGGATTAGGGGACGGCTGAGGGTCAGGCTTCGGGGAAGGGTTAGGGTTAGGCTTCGGGCTAGGGTTAGGGTTAGGGGACGGGGACGGTTTAGGGTCCAGGTGAGGGTACGACAACGCTCTAGGGGGAGCGTACGTGCGAGGGCGCGGGTTAGTGTCAGCGTACGGGTTAGGATTAGGGGACGGCTGAGGGTCAGGCTTCGGGGAAGTGTTAGGGTTAGGGTTCGGGCTAGGGTTAGGGTTAGGCGACGGGGACGGTTTAGGGTCCAGGTGAGGGTACGACAACGCTCTAGGGGGAGCATACGTGTGAGGGCGCGGGTTAGTGTCAGCGTACGGGTTAGGATTAGGGGACGGCTGAGGGTCAGGCTTCGGGGAAGGTTTAGGGTTAGGCTTTGGGCTAGGGTTAGGGTTAGGGGACGGGGACGGTTTAGGGTCCAGGTGAGGGTACGACAACGCTCTAGGGGGAGCGTACGTGTGAGGGCGCGGGTTAGTGTCAGCGTACGGGTTAGGATTAGGGGACGGCTGAGGGTCAGGCTTCGGGGAAGGGTTAGGGTTAGGCTTCGGGCTAGGGTTAGGGTTAGGGGACGGGGACGGTTTAGGGTCCAGGTGAGGGTACGACCACGCTCTAGGGGGAGCGTACGTGCGAGGGCGCGGGTTAGTGTCAGCGTACGGGTTAGGATTAGGGGACGGCTGAGGGTCAGGCTTCGGGGAAGGGTTAGGGTTAGGCTTCGGGCTAGGGTTAGGGTTAGGGGACGGGGACGGTTTAGGGTCCAGGTGAGGGTACGACAACGCTCTAGGGGGAGCGTACGTGCGAGGGCGCGGGTTAGTGTCAGCGTACGGGTTAGGATTAGGGGACGGCTGAGGGTCAGGCTTCGGGGAAGGGTTAGGGTTAGGCTTCGGGCTAGGGTTAGGGTTAGGGGACGGGGACGGTTTAGGGTCCAGGTGAGGGTACGACAACGCTCTAGGGGGAGCGTACGTGCGAGGGCGCGGGTTAGTGTCAGCGTACGGGTTAGGATTAGGGGACGGCTGAGGGTCAGGCTTCGGGGAAGGGTTAGGGTTAGGCTTCGGGCTAGGGTTAGGGTTAGGGGACCGGGACGGTTTAGGGTCCAGGTGAGGGTACGTCAACGCTCTAGGGGGAGCGTACGTGCGAGGGCGCGGGTTAGTGTCAGCGTACGGGTTAGGATTAGGGGACGGCTGAGGGTCAGGCTTCGGGGAAGGGTTAGGGTTAGGCTTCGGGCTAGGGTTAGGGTTAGGGGACGGGGACGGTTTAGGGTCCAGGTGAGGGTACGACAACGCTCTAGGGGGAGCGTACGTGCGAGGGCGCGGGTTAGTGTCAGCGTACGGGTTAGGATTAGGGGACGGCTGAGGGTCAGGCTTCGGGGAAGGGTTAGGGTTAGGCTTCGGGCTAGGGTTAGGGTTAGGGGACGGGGACGGTTTAGGGTCCAGGTGAGGGTACGAAAACGCTCTAGGGGGAGCGTACGTGTGAGGGCGCGGGTTAGTGTCAGCGTACGGGTTAGGATTAGGGGACGGCTGAGGGTCAGGCTTCGGGGAAGGGTTAGGGTTAGGGTTCGGGCTAGGGTTAGGGTTAGGGGACGGGGACGGTTTAGGGTCCAGGTGAGGGTACGACAACGCTCTAGGGGGAGCGTACGTGTGAGGGCGCGGGTTAGTGTCAGCGTACGGGTTAGGATTAGGGGACGGCTGAGGGTCAGGCTTCGGGGAAGGGTTAGGGTTAGGCTTCGGGCTAGGGTTAGGGTTAGGGGACGGGGACGGTTTAGGGTCCAGGTGAGGGTACGACAACGCTCTAGGGGGAGCGTACGTGCGAGGGCGCGGGTTAGTGTCAGCGTACGGGTTAGGATTAGGGGACGGCTGAGGGTCAGGCTTCGGGGAAGTGTTAGGGTTAGGGTTCGGGCTAGGGTTAGGGTTAGGGGACGGGGACGGTTTAGGGTCCAGGTGAGGGTACGACAACGCTCTAGGGGGAGCGTACGTGTGAGGGCGCGGTTAGTGTCAGCGTACGGGTTAGGATTAGGGGACGGCTGAGGGTCAGGCTTCGGGGAAGGGTTAGGGTTAGGCTTCGGGCTAGGGTTAGGGTTAGGGGACGGGGACGGTTTAGGGTTCAGGTGAGGGTACGACCACGCTCTAGGGGGAGCGTACGTGCGAGGGCGCGGGTTCGTGTCAGCGTACGGGTTAGGATTAGGGGACGGCTGAGGGTCAGGCTTCGGGGAAGGGTTAGGGTTAGGCTTCGGGCTAGGGTTAGGGTTAGGGGACGGGGACGGTTTAGGGTCCAGGTGAGGGTACGACAACGCTCTAGGGGGAGCGTACGTGCGAGGGCGCGGGTTAGTGTCAGCGTACGGGTTAGGATTAGGGGACGGCTGAGGGTCAGGCTTCGGGGAAGTGTTAGGGTTAGGGTTCGGGCTAGGGTTAGGGTTAGGCGACGGGGACGGTTTAGGGTCCAGGTGAGGGTACGACAACGCTCTAGGGGGAGCATACGTGTGAGGGCGCGGGTTAGTGTCAGCGTACGGGTTAGGATTAGGGGACGGCTGAGGGTCAGGCTTCGGGGAAGGTTTAGGGTTAGGCTTTGGGCTAGGGTTAGGGTTAGGGGACGGGGACGGTTTAGGGTCCAGGTGAGGGTACGACAACGCTCTAGGGGGAGCGTACGTGTGAGGGCGCGGGTTAGTGTCAGCGTACGGGTTAGGATTAGGGGACGGCTGAGGGTCAGGCTTCGGGGAAGGGTTAGGGTTAGGCTTCGGGCTAGGGTTAGGGTTAGGGGACGGGGACGGTTTAGGGTCCAGGTGAGGGTACGACCACGCTCTAGGGGGAGCGTACGTGCGAGGGCGCGGGTTAGTGTCAGCGTACGGGTTAGGATTAGGGGACGGCTGAGGGTCAGGCTTCGGGGAAGGGTTAGGGTTAGGCTTCGGGCTAGGGTTAGGGTTAGGGGACGGGGACGGTTTAGGGTCCAGGTGAGGGTACGACAACGCTCTAGGGGGAGCGTACGTGCGAGGGCGCGGGTTAGTGTCAGCGTACGGGTTAGGATTAGGGGACGGCTGAGGGTCAGGCTTCGGGGAAGGGTTAGGGTTAGGCTTCGGGCTAGGGTTAGGGTTAGTGGACCGGGACGGTTTAGGGTCCAGGTGAGGGTACGTCAACGCTCTAGGGGGAGCGTACGTGCGAGGGCGCGGGTTAGTGTCAGCGTACGGGTTAGGATTAGGGGACGGCTGAGGGTCAGGCTTCGGGGAAGGGTTAGGGTTAGGCTTCGGGTTAGGGTTAGGGTTATGGGACGGGAACGGTTTAGGGTCCAGGTGAGGGTACGACAACGCTCTAGGGGGAGCGTACGTGTGAGGCCGCGGGTTAGTGTCAGCGTACGGGTTAGGATTAGGGGACGGCTGAGGGTCAGGCTTCGGGGAAGGGTTAGGGTTAGGCTTCGGGCTAGGGTTAGGGTTAGGGGACGGGGACGGTTTAGGGTCCAGGTGAGGGTACGACAACGCTCTAGGGGGAGCGTACGTGCGAGGGCGCGGGTTAGTGTCAGCGTACGGGTTAGGATTAGGGGACGGCTGAGGGTCAGGCTTCGGGGAAAGGTTAGGGTTAGGCTTCGGGCTAGGGTTAGGGTTAGGGGACGGGGACGGTTTAGGGTCCAGGTGAGGGTACGACAACGCTCTAGGGGGAGCGTACGTGCGAGGGTGCGGGTTAGTGTCAGCGTACGGTTTAGGATTAGGGGACGGCTGAGGGTCAGGCTTCGGGGAAGGGTTAGGGTTAGGCTTCGGGCTAGGGTTAGGGTTAGGGGACGGGGACGGTTTAGGGTCCAGGTGAGGGTACGACAACGCTCTAGGGGGAGCGTACGTGTGAGGGCGCGGGTTAGTGTCAGCGTACGGGTTAGGATTAGGGGACGGCTGAGGGTCAGGCTTCGGGGAAGGGTTAGGGTTAGGCTTCGGGCTAGGGTTAGGGTTAGGGGACGGGGACGGTTTAGGGTCCAGGTGAGGGTACGACAACGCTCTAGGGGGAGCGTACGTGTGAGGGCGCGGGTTAGTGTCAGCGTACGGGTTAGGATTAGGGGACGGCTGAGGGTCAGGCTTCGGGGAAGGGTTAGGGTTAGGCTTCGGGCTAGGGTTAGGGTTAGGGGACGGGGACGGTTTAGGGTCCAGGTGAGGGTACGACAATGCTCTAGGGGGAGCGTACGTGTGAGGGCGCGGGTTAGTGTCAGCGTACGGGTTAGGATTAGGGGACGGCTGAGGGTCAGGCTTCGGGGAAGGGTTAGGGTTAGGCTTCGGGCTAGGGTTAGGGTTAGGGGACGGGGACGGTTTAGGGTCCAGGTGAGGGTACGACAACGCTCTAGGGGGAGCGTACGTGCGAGGGCGCGGGTTAGTGTCAGCGTACGGGTTAGGATTAGGGGACGGCTGAGGGTCAGGCTTCGGGGAAGGGTTAGGGTTAGGCTTCGGGCTAGGGTTAGGGTTAGTGGACCGGGACGGTTTAGGGTCCAGGTGAGGGTACGTCAACGCTCTAGGGGGAGCGTACGTGCGAGGGCGCGGGTTAGTGTCAGCGTACGGGTTAGGATTAGGGGACGGCTGAGGGTCAGGCTTCGGGGAAGGGTTAGGGTTAGGCTTCGGGTTAGGGTTAGGGTTATGGGACGGGAACGGTTTAGGGTCCAGGTGAGGGTACGACAACGCTCTAGGGGGAGCGTACGTGCGAGGGCGCGGGTTAGTGTCAGCGTACGGGTTAGGATTAGGGGACGGCTGAGGGTCAGGCTTCGGGGAAAGGTTAGGGTTAGGCTTCGGGCTAGGGTTAGGGTTAGGGGACGGGGACGGTTTAGGGTCCAGGTGAGGGTACGACAACGCTCTAGGGGGAGCGTACGTGCGAGGGTGCGGGTTAGTGTCAGCGTACGGTTTAGGATTAGGGGACGGCTGAGGGTCAGGCTTCGGGGAAGGGTTAGGGTTAGGCTTCGGGCTAGGGTTAGGGTTAGGGGACGGGGACGGTTTAGGGTCCTGGTGAGGGTACGACAACGCTCTAGGGGGAGCGTACGTGTGAGGGCGCGGGTTAGTGTCAGCGTACGGGTTAGGATTAGGGGACGGCTGAGGGTCAGGCTTCGGGGAAGGGTTAGGGTTAGGCTTCGGGCTAGGGTTAGGGTTAGGGGACGGGGACGGTTTAGGGTCCAGGTGAGGGTACGACAACGCTCTAGGGGGAGCGTACGTGTGAGGGCGCGGGTTAGTGTCAGCGTACGGGTTAGGATTAGGGGACGGCTGAGTGTCAGGCTTCGGGGAAGGGTTAGGGTTAGGCTTCGGGCTAGGGTTAGGGTTAGGGGACGGGGACGGTTTAGGGTCCAGGTGAGGGTACGACAATGCTCTAGGGGGAGCGTACGTGTGAGGGCGCGGGTTAGTGTCAGCGTACGGGTTAGGATTAGGGGACGGCTGAGGGTCAGGCTTCGGGGAAGGGTTAGGGTTAGGCTTCGGGCTAGGGTTAGGGTTAGGGGACGGGGACGGTTTAGGGTCCAGGTGAGGGTACGACAACGCTCTAGGGGGAGCGTACGTGTGAGGGCGCGGGTTAGTGTCAGCGTACGGGTTAGGATTAGGGGACGGCTGAGGGTCAGGCTTCGGGGAAGGGTTAGGGTTAGGCTTCGGGCTAGGGTTAGGGTTAGGGGACGGGGACGGTTTAGGGTCCAGGTGAGGGTACGACAACGCTCTAGGGGGAGCGTACGTGCGAGGGCGCGGGTTAGTGTCAGCGTACGGGTTAGGATTAGGGGACGGCTGAGGGTCAGGCTTCGGGGAAGGGTTAGGGTTAGGGTTCGGGCTAGGGTTAGGGTTAGGGGACGGGGACGGTTTAGGGTCCAGGTGAGGGTACGACAACGCTCTAGGGGGAGCGTACGTGTGAGGGCGCGGGTTAGTGTCAGCGTACGGGTTAGGATTAGGGGACGGCTGAGGGTCAGGCTTCGGGGAAGGGTTAGGGTTAGGCTTCGGGCTAGGGTTAGGGTTAGGGGACGGGGACGGTTTAGGGTCCAGGTGAGGGTACGACAACGCTCTAGAGGGAGCGTACGTGTGAGGGCGTGGGTTAGTGTCAGCGTACGGGTTAGGATTAGGGGACGGCTGAGGGTCAGGCTTCGGGGAAGGGTTAGGGTTAGGCTTCGGGCTAGGGTTAGGGTTAGGGGACGGGGACGGTTTAGGGTCCAGGTGAGGGTACGACAACGCTCTAGGGGGAGCGTACGTGCGAGGGCGCGGGTTAGTGTCAGCGTACGGGTTAGGATTAGGGGACGGCTGAGGGTCAGGCTTCGGGGAAGGGTTAGGGTTAGGCTTCGGGCTAGGGTTAGGGTTAGGGGACCGGGACGGTTTAGGGTCCAGGTGAGGGTACGTCAACGCTCTAGGGGGAGCGTACGTGCGAGGGCGCGGGTTAGTGTCAGCGTACGGGTTAGGATTAGGGGACGGCTGAGGGTCAGGCTTCGGGGAAGGGTTAGGGTTAGGCTTCGGGCTAGGGTTAGGGTTAGGGGACGGGGACGATTTAGGGTCCAGGTGAGGGTACGACAACGCTCTAGGGGGAGCGTACGTGCGAGGGCGCGGGTTAGTGTCAGCGTACGGGTTAGGATTAGGGGACGGCTGAGGGTCAGGCTTCGGGGAAGAGTTAGGGTTAGGCTTCGGGCTAGGGTTAGGGTTAGGGGACGGGGACGGTTTAGGGTCCAGGTGAGGGTACGAAAACGCTCTAGGGGGAGCGTACGTGTGAGGGCGCGGGTTAGTGTCAGCGTACGGGTTAGGATTAGGGGACGGCTGAGGGTCAGGCTTCGGGGAAGGGTTAGGGTTAGGGTTCGGGCTAGGGTTAGGGTTAGGGGACGGGGACGGTTTAGGGTCCAGGTGAGGGTACGACAACGCTCTAGGGGGAGCGTACGTGTGAGGGCGCGGGTTAGTGTCAGCGTACGGGTTAGGATTAGGGGACGGCTGAGGGTCAGGCTTCGGGGAAGGGTTAGGGTTAGGGTTCGGGCTAGGGTTAGGGTTAGGGGACGGGGACGGTTTAGGGTCCAGGTGAGGGTACGACAACGCTCTAGGGGGAGCGTACGTGTGAGGGCGCAGGTTAGTGTCAGCGTACGGGTTAGGATTAGGGGACGGCTGAGGGTCAGGCTTCGGGGAAGGGTTAGGGTTAGGCTTCGGGCTAGGGTTAGGGTTAGGGGACGGGGACGGTTTAGGGTCCAGGTGAGGGTACGACAACGCTCTAGGGGGAGCGTACGTGTGAGGGCGCGGGTTAGTGTCAGCGTACGGGTTAGGATTAGGGGACGGCTGAGGGTCAGGCTTCGGGGAAGGGTTAGGGTTAGGCTTCGGGCTAGGGTTAGGGTTAGGGGACGGGGACGGTTTAGGGTCCAGGTGAGGGTACGACAACGCTCTAGGGGGAGCGTACGTGCGAGGGCGCGGGTTAGTGTCAGCGTACGGGTTAGGATTAGGGGACGGCTGAGGGTCAGGCTTCGGGGAAGGGTTAGGGTTAGGGTTCGGGCTAGGGTTAGGGTTAGGGGACGGGGACGGTTTAGGGTCCAGGTGAGGGTACGATAACGTTCTAGGGGGAGCGTACGTGTGAGGGCGCGGGTTAGTGTCAGCGTACGGGTTAGGATTAGGGGACGGCTGAGGGTCAGGCTTCGGGGAAGGGTTAGGGTTAGGCTTCGGGCTAGGGTTAGGGTTAGGGGACGGGGACGGTTTAGGGTCCAGGTGAGGGTACGACCACGCTCTAGGGGGAGCGTACGTGCGAGGGCGCGGGTTAGTGTCAGCGTACGGGTTAGGATTAGGGGACGGCTGAGGGTCAAGCTTCGGGGAAGGGTTAGGGTTAGGCTTCGGGCTAGGGTTAGGGTTAGGGGACGGGGACGGTTTAGGGTCCAGGTGAGGGTACGACAACGCTCTAGGGGGAGCGTACGTGCGAGGGCGCGGGTTAGTGTCAGCGTACGGGTTAGGATTAGGGGACGGCTGAGGGTCAGGCTTCGGGGAAGGGTTAGGGTTAGGGTTCGGGCTAGGGTTAGGGTTAGGGGACGGGGACGGTTTAGGGTCCAGGTGAGGGTACGACAACGCTCTAGGGGGAGCATATGTGTGAGGGCGCGGGTTAGTGTCAGCGTACGGGTTAGGATTAGGGGACGGCTGAGGGTCAGGCTTCGGGGAAGGGTTAGGGTTAGGGTTCGGGCTAGGGTTAGGGTTAGGGGACGGGGACGGTTTAGGGTCCAGGTGAGGGTACGACAACGCTCTAGGGGGAGCGTACGTGTGAGGGCGCGGGTTAGTGTCAGCGTACGGGTTAGGATTAGGGGACGGCTGAGGGTCAGGCTTCGGGGAAGGGTTAGGGTTAGGCTTCGGGCTAGGGTTAGGGTTAGGGGACGGGGACGGTTTAGGGTCCAGGTGAGGGTACGACAACGCTCTAGGGGGAGCGTACGTGCGAGGCCGCGGGTTAGTGTCAGCGTACGGGTTAGGATTAGGGGACGGCTGAGGGTCAGGCTTCGGGGAAGGGTTAGGGTTAGGCTTCGGGCTAGGGTTAGGGTTAGGGGACCGGGACGGTTTAGGGTCCAGGTGAGGGTACGTCAACGCTCTAGGGGGAGCGTACGTGCGAGGGCGCGGGTTAGTGTCAGCGTACGGGTTAGGATTAGGGGACGGCTGAGGGTCAGGCTTCGGGGAAGGGTTAGGGTTAGGCTTCGGGCTAGGGTTAGGGTTAGGGGACGGGGACGGTTTAGGGTCCAGGTGAGGGTACGACAACGCTCTAGGGGGAGCGTACGTGCGAGGGCGCGGGTTAGTGTCAGCGTACGGGTTAGGATTAGGGGACGGCTGAGGGTCAGGCTTCGGGGAAGGGTTAGGGTTAGGCTTCGGGCTAGGGTTAGGGTTAGGGGACGGGGACGGTTTAGGGTCCAGGTGAGGGTACGAAAACGCTCTAGGGGGAGCGTACGTGTGAGGGCGCGGGTTAGTGTCAGCGTACGGGTTAGGATTAGGGGACGGCTGAGGGTCAGGCTTCGGGGAAGGGTTAGGGTTAGGGTTCGGGCTAGGGTTAGGGTTAGGGGACGGGGACGGTTTAGGGTCCAGGTGAGGGTACGACAACGCTCTAGGGGGAGCGTACGTGTGAGGGCGCGGGTTAGTGTCAGCGTACGGGTTAGGATTAGGGGACGGCTGAGGGTCAGGCTTCGGGGAAGGGTTAGGGTTAGGCTTCGGGCTAGGGTTAGGGTTAGGGGACGGGGACGGTTTAGGGTCCAGGTGAGGGTACGACAACGCTCTAGGGGGAGCGTACGTGCGAGGGCGCGGGTTAGTGTCAGCGTACGGGTTAGGATTAGGGGACGGCTGAGGGTCAGGCTTCGGGGAAGTGTTAGGGTTAGGGTTCGGGCTAGGGTTAGGGTTAGGGGACGGGGACGGTTTAGGGTCCAGGTGAGGGTACGACAACGCTCTAGGGGGAGCGTACGTGTGAGGGCGCGGTTAGTGTCAGCGTACGGGTTAGGATTAGGGGACGGCTGAGGGTCAGGCTTCGGGGAAGGGTTAGGGTTAGGCTTCGGGCTAGGGTTAGGGTTAGGGGACGGGGACGGTTTAGGGTTCAGGTGAGGGTACGACCACGCTCTAGGGGGAGCGTACGTGCGAGGGCGCGGGTTCGTGTCAGCGTACGGGTTAGGATTAGGGGACGGCTGAGGGTCAGGCTTCGGGGAAGGGTTAGGGTTAGGCTTCGGGCTAGGGTTAGGGTTAGGGGACGGGGACGGTTTAGGGTCCAGGTGAGGGTACGACAACGCTCTAGGGGGAGCGTACGTGCGAGGGCGCGGGTTAGTGTCAGCGTACGGGTTAGGATTAGGGGACGGCTGAGGGTCAGGCTTCGGGGAAGTGTTAGGGTTAGGGTTCGGGCTAGGGTTAGGGTTAGGCGACGGGGACGGTTTAGGGTCCAGGTGAGGGTACGACAACGCTCTAGGGGGAGCATACGTGTGAGGGCGCGGGTTAGTGTCAGCGTACGGGTTAGGATTAGGGGACGGCTGAGGGTCAGGCTTCGGGGAAGGTTTAGGGTTAGGCTTTGGGCTAGGGTTAGGGTTAGGGGACGGGGACGGTTTAGGGTCCAGGTGAGGGTACGACAACGCTCTAGGGGGAGCGTACGTGTGAGGGCGCGGGTTAGTGTCAGCGTACGGGTTAGGATTAGGGGACGGCTGAGGGTCAGGCTTCGGGGAAGGGTTAGGGTTAGGCTTCGGGCTAGGGTTAGGGTTAGGGGACGGGGACGGTTTAGGGTCCAGGTGAGGGTACGACCACGCTCTAGGGGGAGCGTACGTGCGAGGGCGCGGGTTAGTGTCAGCGTACGGGTTAGGATTAGGGGACGGCTGAGGGTCAGGCTTCGGGGAAGGGTTAGGGTTAGGCTTCGGGCTAGGGTTAGGGTTAGGGGACGGGGACGGTTTAGGGTCCAGGTGAGGGTACGACAACGCTCTAGGGGGAGCGTACGTGCGAGGGCGCGGGTTAGTGTCAGCGTACGGGTTAGGATTAGGGGACGGCTGAGGGTCAGGCTTCGGGGAAGGGTTAGGGTTAGGCTTCGGGCTAGGGTTAGGGTTAGTGGACCGGGACGGTTTAGGGTCCAGGTGAGGGTACGTCAACGCTCTAGGGGGAGCGTACGTGCGAGGGCGCGGGTTAGTGTCAGCGTACGGGTTAGGATTAGGGGACGGCTGAGGGTCAGGCTTCGGGGAAGGGTTAGGGTTAGGCTTCGGGTTAGGGTTAGGGTTATGGGACGGGAACGGTTTAGGGTCCAGGTGAGGGTACGACAACGCTCTAGGGGGAGCGTACGTGTGAGGCCGCGGGTTAGTGTCAGCGTACGGGTTAGGATTAGGGGACGGCTGAGGGTCAGGCTTCGGGGAAGGGTTAGGGTTAGGCTTCGGGCTAGGGTTAGGGTTAGGGGACGGGGACGGTTTAGGGTCCAGGTGAGGGTACGACAACGCTCTAGGGGGAGCGTACGTGCGAGGGCGCGGGTTAGTGTCAGCGTACGGGTTAGGATTAGGGGACGGCTGAGGGTCAGGCTTCGGGGAAAGGTTAGGGTTAGGCTTCGGGCTAGGGTTAGGGTTAGGGGACGGGGACGGTTTAGGGTCCAGGTGAGGGTACGACAACGCTCTAGGGGGAGCGTACGTGCGAGGGTGCGGGTTAGTGTCAGCGTACGGTTTAGGATTAGGGGACGGCTGAGGGTCAGGCTTCGGGGAAGGGTTAGGGTTAGGCTTCGGGCTAGGGTTAGGGTTAGGGGACGGGGACGGTTTAGGGTCCAGGTGAGGGTACGACAACGCTCTAGGGGGAGCGTACGTGTGAGGGCGCGGGTTAGTGTCAGCGTACGGGTTAGGATTAGGGGACGGCTGAGGGTCAGGCTTCGGGGAAGGGTTAGGGTTAGGCTTCGGGCTAGGGTTAGGGTTAGGGGACGGGGACGGTTTAGGGTCCAGGTGAGGGTACGACAACGCTCTAGGGGGAGCGTACGTGTGAGGGCGCGGGTTAGTGTCAGCGTACGGGTTAGGATTAGGGGACGGCTGAGGGTCAGGCTTCGGGGAAGGGTTAGGGTTAGGCTTCGGGCTAGGGTTAGGGTTAGGGGACGGGGACGGTTTAGGGTCCAGGTGAGGGTACGACAATGCTCTAGGGGGAGCGTACGTGTGAGGGCGCGGGTTAGTGTCAGCGTACGGGTTAGGATTAGGGGACGGCTGAGGGTCAGGCTTCGGGGAAGGGTTAGGGTTAGGCTTCGGGCTAGGGTTAGGGTTAGGGGACGGGGACGGTTTAGGGTCCAGGTGAGGGTACGACAACGCTCTAGGGGGAGCGTACGTGCGAGGGCGCGGGTTAGTGTCAGCGTACGGGTTAGGATTAGGGGACGGCTGAGGGTCAGGCTTCGGGGAAGGGTTAGGGTTAGGCTTCGGGCTAGGGTTAGGGTTAGTGAACCGGGACGGTTTAGGGTCCAGGTGAGGGTACGTCAACGCTCTAGGGGGAGCGTACGTGCGAGGGCGCGGGTTAGTGTCAGCGTACGGGTTAGGATTAGGGGACGGCTGAGGGTCAGGCTTCGGGGAAGGGTTAGGGTTAGGCTTCGGGTTAGGGTTAGGGTTATGGGACGGGAACGGTTTAGGGTCCAGGTGAGGGTACGACAACGCTCTAGGGGGAGCGTACGTGCGAGGGCGCGGGTTAGTGTCAGCGTACGGGTTAGGATTAGGGGACGGCTGAGGGTCAGGCTTCGGGGAAAGGTTAGGGTTAGGCTTCGGGCTAGGGTTAGGGTTAGGGGACGGGGACGGTTTAGGGTCCAGGTGAGGGTACGACAACGCTCTAGGGGGAGCGTACGTGCGAGGGTGCGGGTTAGTGTCAGCGTACGGTTTAGGATTAGGGGACGGCTGAGGGTCAGGCTTCGGGGAAGGGTTAGGGTTAGGCTTCGGGCTAGGGTTAGGGTTAGGGGACGGGGACGGTTTAGGGTCCTGGTGAGGGTACGACAACGCTCTAGGGGGAGCGTACGTGTGAGGGCGCGGGTTAGTGTCAGCGTACGGGTTAGGATTAGGGGACGGCTGAGGGTCAGGCTTCGGGGAAGGGTTAGGGTTAGGCTTCGGGCTAGGGTTAGGGTTAGGGGACGGGGACGGTTTAGGGTCCAGGTGAGGGTACGACAACGCTCTAGGGGGAGCGTACGTGTGAGGGCGCGGGTTAGTGTCAGCGTACGGGTTAGGATTAGGGGACGGCTGAGTGTCAGGCTTCGGGGAAGGGTTAGGGTTAGGCTTCGGGCTAGGGTTAGGGTTAGGGGACGGGGACGGTTTAGGGTCCAGGTGAGGGTACGACAATGCTCTAGGGGGAGCGTACGTGTGAGGGCGCGGGTTAGTGTCAGCGTACGGGTTAGGATTAGGGGACGGCTGAGGGTCAGGCTTCGGGGAAGGGTTAGGGTTAGGCTTCGGGCTAGGGTTAGGGTTAGGGGACGGGGACGGTTTAGGGTCCAGGTGAGGGTACGACAACGCTCTAGGGGGAGCGTACGTGTGAGGGCGCGGGTTAGTGTCAGCGTACGGGTTAGGATTAGGGGACGGCTGAGGGTCAGGCTTCGGGGAAGGGTTAGGGTTAGGCTTCGGGCTAGGGTTAGGGTTAGGGGACGGGGACGGTTTAGGGTCCAGGTGAGGGTACGACAACGCTCTAGGGGGAGCGTACGTGCGAGGGCGCGGGTTAGTGTCAGCGTACGGGTTAGGATTAGGGGACGGCTGAGGGTCAGGCTTCGGGGAAGGGTTAGGGTTAGGGTTCGGGCTAGGGTTAGGGTTAGGGGACGGGGACGGTTTAGGGTCCAGGTGAGGGTACGACAACGCTCTAGGGGGAGCGTACGTGTGAGGGCGCGGGTTAGTGTCAGCGTACGGGTTAGGATTAGGGGACGGCTGAGGGTCAGGCTTCGGGGAAGGGTTAGGGTTAGGCTTCGGGCTAGGGTTAGGGTTAGGGGACGGGGACGGTTTAGGGTCCAGGTGAGGGTACGACAACGCTCTAGAGGGAGCGTACGTGTGAGGGCGTGGGTTAGTGTCAGCGTACGGGTTAGGATTAGGGGACGGCTGAGGGTCAGGCTTCGGGGAAGGGTTAGGGTTAGGCTTCGGGCTAGGGTTAGGGTTAGGGGACGGGGACGGTTTAGGGTCCAGGTGAGGGTACGACAACGCTCTAGGGGGAGCGTACGTGCGAGGGCGCGGGTTAGTGTCAGCGTACGGGTTAGGATTAGGGGACGGCTGAGGGTCAGGCTTCGGGGAAGGGTTAGGGTTAGGCTTCGGGCTAGGGTTAGGGTTAGGGGACCGGGACGGTTTAGGGTCCAGGTGAGGGTACGTCAACGCTCTAGGGGGAGCGTACGTGCGAGGGCGCGGGTTAGTGTCAGCGTACGGGTTAGGATTAGGGGACGGCTGAGGGTCAGGCTTCGGGGAAGGGTTAGGGTTAGGCTTCGGGCTAGGGTTAGGGTTAGGGGACGGGGACGATTTAGGGTCCAGGTGAGGGTACGACAACGCTCTAGGGGGAGCGTACGTGCGAGGGCGCGGGTTAGTGTCAGCGTACGGGTTAGGATTAGGGGACGGCTGAGGGTCAGGCTTCGGGGAAGGGTTAGGGTTAGGCTTCGGGCTAGGGTTAGGGTTAGGGGACGGGGACGGTTTAGGGTCCAGGTGAGGGTACGACAACGCTCTAGGGGGAGCGTACGTGTGAGGGCGCAGGTTAGTGTCAGCGTACGGGTTAGGATTAGGGGACGGCTGAGGGTCAGGCTTCGGGGAAGGGTTAGGGTTAGGCTTCGGGCTAGGGTTAGGGTTAGGGGACGGGGACGGTTTAGGGTCCAGGTGAGGGTACGACAACGCTCTAGGGGGAGCGTACGTGTGAGGGCGCGGGTTAGTGTCAGCGTACGGGTTAGGATTAGGGGACGGCTGAGGGTCAGGCTTCGGGGAAGGGTTAGGGTTAGGCTTCGGGCTAGGGTTAGGGTTAGGGGACGGGGACGGTTTAGGGTCCAGGTGAGGGTACGACAACGCTCTAGGGGGAGCGTACGTGCGAGGGCGCGGGTTAGTGTCAGCGTACGGGTTAGGATTAGGGGACGGCTGAGGGTCAGGCTTCGGGGAAGGGTTAGGGTTAGGGTTCGGGCTAGGGTTAGGGTTAGGGGACGGGGACGGTTTAGGGTCCAGGTGAGGGTACGATAACGTTCTAGGGGGAGCGTACGTGTGAGGGCGCGGGTTAGTGTCAGCGTACGGGTTAGGATTAGGGGACGGCTGAGGGTCAGGCTTCGGGGAAGGGTTAGGGTTAGGCTTCGGGCTAGGGTTAGGGTTAGGGGACGGGGACGGTTTAGGGTCCAGGTGAGGGTACGACCACGCTCTAGGGGGAGCGTACGTGCGAGGGCGCGGGTTAGTGTCAGCGTACGGGTTAGGATTAGGGGACGGCTGAGGGTCAAGCTTCGGGGAAGGGTTAGGGTTAGGCTTCGGGCTAGGGTTAGGGTTAGGGGACGGGGACGGTTTAGGGTCCAGGTGAGGGTACGACAACGCTCTAGGGGGAGCGTACGTGCGATGGCGCGGGTTAGTGTCAGCGTACGGGTTAGGATTAGGGGACGGCTGAGGGTCAGGCTTCAGGGAAGGGTTAGGGTTAGGGTTCGGGCTAGGGTTAGGGTTAGGGGACGGGGACGGTTTAGGGTCCAGGTGAGGGTACGACAACGCTCTAGGGGGAGCATATGTGTGAGGGCGCGGGTTAGTGTCAGCGTACGGGTTAGGATTAGGGGACGGCTGAGGGTCAGGCTTCGGGGAAGGGTTAGGGTTAGGGTTCGGGCTAGGGTTAGGGTTAGGGGACGGGGACGGTTTAGGGTCCAGGTGAGGGTACGACAACGCTCTAGGGGGAGCGTACGTGTGAGGGCGCGGGTTAGTGTCAGCGTACGGGTTAGGATTAGGGGACGGCTGAGGGTCAGGCTTCGGGGAAGGGTTAGGGTTAGGCTTCGGGCTAGGGTTAGGGTTAGGGGACGGGGACGGTTTAGGGTCCAGGTGAGGGTACGACAACGCTCTAGGGGGAGCGTACGTGTGAGGCCGCGGGTTAGTGTCAGCGTACGGGTTAGGATTAGGGGACGGCTGAGGGTCAGGCTTCGGGGAAGGGTTAGGGTTAGGCTTCGGGCTAGGGTTAGGGTTAGGGGACGGGGACGGTTTAGGGTCCAGGTGAGGGTACGACAACGCTCTAGGGGGAGCGTACGTGCGAGGGCGCGGGTTAGTGTCAGCGTACGGGTTAGGATTAGGGGACGGCTGAGGGTCAGGCTTCGGGGAAGGGTTAGGGTTAGGCTTCGGGCTAGGGTTTGGGTTAGGGGACGGGGACTGTTTAGGGTCCAGGTGAGGGTACGACAACGCTCTAGGGGGAGCGTACGTGTGAGGGCGCGGGTTAGTGTCAGCTTACGGGTTAGGATTAGGGGACGGCTGAGGGTCAGGCTTCGGGGAAGGATTAGGGTTAGGCTTCGGGCTAGGGTTAGGGTTAGGGGACGGGGACGGTTTAGGGTCCAGGTGAGGGTACGACAACGCTCTAGGGGGAGCGTACGTGTGAGGGCGCGGGTTAGTGTCAGTGTACGGGTTAGGATTAGGGGACGGCTGAGGGTCAGGCTTCGGGGAAGGGTTAGGGTTAGGCTTCGGGCTAGGGTTAGAGTTAGGGGACGGGGACGGTTTAGGGTCCAGGTGAGGGTACGATAACGCTCTAGGGGGAGCGTACGTGTGAGGGCGCGGGTTAGTGTCAGCGTACGGGTTAGGATTAGGGGACGGCTGAGGGTCAGGCTTCGGGGAAGGGTTAGGGTTAGGCTTCGGGCTAGGGTTAGGGTTAGGGGACGGGGACGGTTTAGGGTCCAGGTGAGGGTACGACAACGCTCTAGGGGGAGCGTACGTGTGAGGGCGCGGGTTAGTGTCAGCGTACGGGTTAGGATTATGGGACGGCTGAGGGTCAGGCTTCGGGGAAGGGTTAGGGTTAGGGTTCGGGCTGGGGTTAGGGTTAGGGGACGGGGACGGTTTAGGGTCCAGGTGAGGGTACGACAACGCTCTAGGGGGAGCGTACGTGTGAGGGCGCGGGTTAGTGTCAGCGTACGGGTTAGGATTAGGGGACGGCTGAGGGTCAGGCTTCGGGGAAGGGTTAGGGTTAGGCTTCGGGCTAGGGTTAGGGTTAGGGGACGGGGACGGTTTAGGGTCCAGGTGAGGTTACGACAACGCTCTAGGGGGAGCGTACGTGCGAGGGCGCGGTTTAGTGTCAGCGTACGGGTTAGGATTAGGGGACGGCTGAGGGTCAGGCTTCCGGGAAGGGTTAGGGTTAGTCTTCGGGCTAGGGTTAGGGTTAGGGGACGGGGACGGTTTAGGGTCCAGGTGAGGGTACGACAACGCTCTAGGGGGAGCGTACGTGCGAGGGCGCGGGTTAGTGTCAGCGTACGGGTTAGGATTAGGGGACGGCTGAGGGTCAGGCTTCGGGGAAGGGTTAGGGTTAGGCTTCGGGCTAGGGTTAGGGTTAGGGGACGGGGACGGTTTAGGGTCCAGGTGAGGGTACGACAACGCTCTAGGGGGAGCGTACGTGTGAGGGCGCAGGTTAGTGTCAGCGTACGGGTTAGGATTAGGGGACGGCTGAGGGTCAGGCTTCGGAGAAGGGTTAGGGTTAGGCTTCGGGCTAGGGTTAGGGTTAGGGGACGGGGACGGTTTAGGGTCCAGGTGAGGGTACGACAACGCTCTAGGGGGAGCGTACGTGTGAGGGCGCGGGTTAGTGTCAGCGTACGGGTTAGGATTAGGGGACGGCTGAGGGTCAGGCTTCGGGGAAGGGTTAGGGTTAGGGTTCGGGCTAGGGTTAGGGTTAGGGGACGGGGACGGTTTAGGATCCAGGTGAGGGTACGACAACGCTCTAGGGGGAGCGTACGTGTGAGGGCGCGGGTTAGTGTCAGCGTACGGGTTAGGATTAGGGGACGGCTGAGGGTCAGGCTTCGGGGAAGGGTTAGGGTTAGGCTTCGGGCTAGGGTTAGGGTTAGGGGACGGGGACGGTTTAGGGTCCAGGTGAGGGTACGACAACGCTCTAGGGGGAGCGTACGTGTGAGGGCGCGGGTTAGTGTCAGCGTACGGGTTAGGATTAGGGGACGGCTGAGGGTCAGGCTTCGGGGAAGGGTTAGGGTTAGGCTTCGGGCTAGGGTTAGGGTTAGGGGACGGGGACGGTTTAGGGTCCAGGTGAGGGTACGACAACGCTCTAGGGGGAGCGTACGTGTGAGGGCGCGGGTTAGTGTCAGCGTACGGGTTAGGATTAGGGGACGGCTGAGGGTCAGGCTTCGGGGAAGGGTTAGGGTTAGGGTTCGGGCTAGGGTTAGGGTTAGGGGATGGGAACGGTTTAGGGTCCAGGTGAGGGTACGACAACGCTCTAGGGGGAGCGTACGTGTGAGGCCGCGGGTTAGTGTCAGCGTACGGGTTAGGATTAGGGGACGGCTGAGGGTCAGGCTTCGGGGAAGGGTTAGGGTTAGGGTTCGGCCTAGGGTTAGGGTTAGGGGACGGGGACGGTTTAGGGTCCAGGTGAGGGTACGACAACGCTCTAGGGGGAGCGTACGTGTGAGGGCGCGGGTTAGTGTCAGCGTACGGGTTAGGATTAGGGGACGGCTGAGGGTCAGGCTTCGGGGAAGGGTTAGGGTTAGGCTTGGGGCTAGGGTTAGGGTTAGGGGACGGGGACGGTTTAGGGTCCAGGTGAGGGTACGACAACGCTCTAGGGGGAGCGTACGTGTGAGGCCGCGGGTTAGTGTCAGCGTACGGGTTAGGATTAGGGGACGGCTGAGGGTCAGGCTTCGGGGAAGGGTTAGGGTTAGGCTTCGGGCTAGGGTTAGGGTTAGGGGACGGGGACGGTTTAGGGTCCAGGTGAGGGTACGACAACGCTCTAGGGGGAGCGTACGTGCGAGGGCGCGGGTTAGTGTCAGCGTACGGGTTAGGATTAGGGGACGGCTGAGGGTCAGGCTTCGGGGAAGGGTTAGGGTTAGGCTTCGGGCTAGGGTTAGGGTTAGGGGACGGGGACGGTTTAGGGTCCAGGTGAGGGTACGACAACGCTCTAGGGGGAGCGTACGTGCGAGGGCACGGGTTAGTGTCAGCGTACGGGTTAGGATTAGGGGACGGCTGAGGGTCAGGCTTCGGGGAAGGGTTAGGGTTAGGCTTCGGGCTAGGGTTAGGGTTAGGGGACGGGGACGGTTTAGGGTCCAGGTGAGGGTACGACAACGCTCTAGGGGGAGCGTACGTGTGAGGGCGTGGGTTAGTGTCAGCGTACGGGTTAGGATTAGGGGACGGCTGAGGGTCAGGCTTCGGGGAAGGGTTAGGGTTAGGCTTCGGGCTAGGGTTAGGGTTAGGGGACGGGGACGGTTTAGGGTCCAGGTGAGGGTACGACAACGCTCTAGGGGGAGCGTACGTGTGAGGGCGCGGGTTAGTGTCAGCGTACGGGTTAGGATTAGGGGACGGCTGAGGGTCAGGCTTCGGGGAAGGGTTAGGGTTAGGCTTCGGGCTAGGGTTAGGGTTAGGGGACGGGGACGGTTTAGGGTCCAGGTGAGGGTACGACAACGCTCTAGGGGGAGCGTACGTGTGAGGGCGCGGGTTAGTGTCAGCGTACGGGTTAGGATTAGGGGACGGCTGAGGGTCAGGCTTCGGGGAAGGGTTAGGGTTAGGCTTCGGGCTAGGGTTAGGGTTAGGGGACGGGGACGGTTTAGGGTCCAGGTGAGGGTACGACAACGCTCTAGGGGGAGCGTACGTGTGAGGGCGCGGGTTAGTGTCAGCGTACGAGTTAGGATTAGGGGACGGCTGAGGGTCAGGCTTCGGGGAAGGGTTAGGGTTAGGCTTCGGGCTAGGGTTAGGGGACGGGGACGGTTTAGGGTCCAGGTGAGGGTACGACAACGCTGTAGGGGGAGCGTAAGTGCGAGGGCGTGGGTTAGTGTCAGCGTACGGGTTAGGATTAGGGGACGGCAGAGGGTCAGGCTTCGGGGAAGGGTTAGGGTTAGGCTTCGGGCTAGGGTTAGGGTTAGGGGACGGGGACGGTTTAGGGTCCAGGTGAGGGTACGACAACGCTCTAGGGGGAGCGTACGTGTGAGGGCGCGGGTTAGTGTCAGCGTACGGGTTAGGATTAGGGGACGGCTGAGGGTCAGGCTTCGGGGAAGGGTTAGGGTTAGGGTTCGGGCTAGGGTTAGGGTTAGGGGACGGGGACGGTTTAGGGTCCAGGTGAGGGTACGACAACGCTCTAGGGGGAGCGTACGTGTGAGGGCGCGGGTTAGTGTCAGCGTACGGGTTAGGATTAGGGGACGGCTGAGGGTCAGGCTTCGGGGAAGGGTTAGGGTTAGGGTTCGGGCTAGGGTTAGGGTTAGGGGACGGGGACGGTTTAGGGTCCAGGTGAGGGTACGACAACGCTCTAGGGGGAGCGTACGTGTGAGGGCGCGGGTTAGTGTCAGCGTACGGGTTAGGATTAGGGGACGGCTGAGGGTCAGGCTTCGGGGAAGGGTTAGGGTTAGGCTTCGGGCTAGGGTTAGGGTTAGGGGACGGGGACGGTTTAGGGTCCAGGTGAGGGTACGACAACGCTCTAGGGGGAGCGTACGTGTGAGGGCGCGGGTTAGTGTCAGTGTACGGGTTAGGATTAGGGGACGGCTGAGGGTCAGGCTTCGGGGAAGGGTTAGGGTTAGGCTTCGGGCTAGGGTTAGGGTTAGGGGACGGGGACGGTTTAGGGTCCAGGTGAGGGTACGACAACGCTCTAGGGGGAGCGTACGTGTGAGGGCGCGGGTTAGTGTCAGCGTACGGGTTAGGATTAGGGGACGGCTGAGGGTCAGGCTTCGGGGAAGGGTTAGGGTTAGGCTTCGGGCTAGGGTTAGGGTTAGGGGACGGGGACGGTTTAGGGTCCAGGTGAGGGTACGACAACGCTCTAGGGGGAGCGTACGTGCGAGGGCGCGGGTTAGTGTCAGCGTACGGGTTAGGATTAGGGGACGGCTGAGGGTCAGGCTTCGGGGAAGGGTTAGGGTTAGGCTTCGGGCTAGGGTTAGGGTTAGGGGACGGGGACGGTTTAGGGTCCAGGTGAGGGTACGACAACACTCTAGGGGGAGCGTACGTGCGAGGGCGCGGGTTAGTGTCAGCGTACGGGTTAGGATTAGGGGACGGCTGAGGGTCAGGCTTCGGGGAAGGGTTAGGGTTAGGCTTCGGGCTAGGGTTAGGGTTAGGGGACCGGGACGGTTTAGGGTCCAAGTGAGGGTACGTCAACGCTCTAGGGGGAGCGTACGTGCGAGGGCGCGGGTTAGTGTCAGCGTACGGGTTAGGATTAGGGGACGGCTGAGGGTCAGGCTTCGGGGAAGGGTTAGGGTTAGGCTTCGGGCTAGGGTTAGGGTTAGGGGACGGGGACGGTTTAGGGTCCAGGTGAGGGTACGACAACGCTCTAGGGGGAGCGTACGTGTGAGGGCGCGGTTAGTGTCAGCGTACGGTTTAGGATTAGGGGACGGCTGAGGGTCAGGCTTCGGGGAAGGGTTAGGGTTAGGCTTCGGGCTAGGGTTAGGGTTAGGGGACGGGGACGGTTTAGGGTCCAGGTGAGGGTACGACAACGCTCTAGGGGGAGCGTACGTGTGAGGGCGTGGGTTAGTGTCAGCGTACGGGTTAGGATTAGGGGACGGCTGAGGGTCAGGCTTCGGGGAAGGGTTAGGGTTAGGCTTCGGGCTAGGGTTAGGGTTAGGGGACGGGGACGGTTTAGGGTCCAGGTGAGGGTACGACAACGCTCTAGGGGGAGCGTACGTGCGAGGGCGCGGGTTAGTGTCAGCGTACGG
Source organism: Globicephala melas (assembly GCF_963455315.2). Lineage (NCBI taxonomy): Eukaryota > Metazoa > Chordata > Mammalia > Artiodactyla > Delphinidae > Globicephala > Globicephala melas. The sequence goes on along the minus strand of NW_027207435.1, from coordinate 96,505 downwards.
GTTAGGATTAGGGGACGGCTGAGGGTCAGGCTTCGGGGAAGGGTTAGGGTTAGGCTTCGGGCTAGGGTTAGGGTTAGGGGACGGGGACGGTTTAGGGTCCAGGTGAGGGTACGACAACGCTCTAGGGGGAGCGTACGTGCGAGGGCGCGGGTTAGTGTCAGCGTACGGGTTAGGATTAGGGGACGGCTGAGGGTCAGGCTTCGGGGAAGTGTTAGGGTTAGGCTTCGGGCTAGGGTTAGGGTTAGGGGACGGGGACGGTTTAGGGTCCAGGTGCGGGTACGACAACGCTCTAGGGGGAGCGTACGTGTGAGGGCGCGGGTTAGTGTCAGCGTACGGGTTAGGATTAGGGGACGTCTGAGGGTCAGGCTTCGGGGAAGGGTTAGGGTTAGGCTTCGGGCTAGGGTTAGGGTTAGGGGACGGGGACGGTTTAGGGTCCAGGTGAGGGTACGACAACGCTCTAGGGGTAGCGTACGTGTGAGGGCGCGGGTTAGTGTCAGCGTACGGGTTAGGATTAGGGGACGGCTGAGGGTCAGGCTTCGGGGAAGGGTTAGGGTTAGGGTTCGGGCTAGGGTTAGGGTTAGGGGACGGGGACGGTTTAGGGTCCAGGTGAGGGTACGACAACGCTCTAGGGGGAGCGTACGTGTGAGGGCGCGGGTTAGTGTCAGCGTACGGGTTAGGATTAGGGGACGGCTGAGGGTCAGGCTTCGGGGAAGGGTTAGGGTTAGGCTTCGGGCTAGGGTTAGGGTTAGGGGACGGGGACGGTTTAGGGTCCAGGTGAGGGTACGACAACGCTCTAGGGGGAGCGTACGTGTGAGGGCGCGGGTTAGTGTCAGCGTACGGGTTAGGATTAGGGGACGGCTGAGGGTCAGGCTTCGGGGAAGGGTTAGGGTTAGGGTTCGGGCTAGGGTTAGGGTTAGGGGACGGGGACGGTTTAGGGTCCAGGTGAGTGTACGACAACGCTCTAGGGGGAGCGTACGTGTGAGGGCGCGGGTTAGTGTCAGCGTACGGGTTAGGATTAGGGGACGGCTGAGGGTCAGGCTTCGGGCAAGGGTTAGGGTTAGGGTTCGGGCTAGGGTTAGGGTTAGGGGACGGGGACGGTTTAGGGTCCAGGTGAGGGTACGACAACGCTCTAGGGGGAGCGTACGTGTGAGGGCGCGGGTTAGTGTCAGCGTACGGGTTAGGATTAGGGGACGGCTGAGGGTCAGGCTTCGGGGAAGGGTTAGGGTTAGGGTTCGGGCTAGGGTTAGGGTTAGGGGACGGGGACGGTTTAGGGTCCAGGTGAGGGTACGACAACGCTCTAGGGGGAGCGTATGTGTGAGGGCGCGGGTTAGTGTCAGCGTACGGGTTAGGATTAGGGGACGGCTGAGGGTCAGGCTTCGGGGAAGGGTTAGGGTTAGGCTTCGGGCTAGGGTTAGGGTTAGGGGACGGGGACGGTTTAGGGTCCAGGTGAGGGTACGACAACGCTCTAGGGGGAGCGTACGTGCGAGGGCGCGGGTTAGTGTCAGCGTACGGGTTAGGATTAGGGGACGGCTGAGGGTCAGGCTTCGGGGAAGGGTTAGGGTTAGGGTTCGGGCTAGGGTTAGGGTTAGGGGACGGGGACGGTTTAGGGTCCAGGTGAGGGTACGACAACGCTCTAGGGGGAGCGTACGTGTGAGGGCGCGGGTTAGTGTCAGCGTACGGGTTAGGATTAGGGGACGGCTGAGGGTCAGGCTTCGGGGAAGGGTTAGGGTTAGGGTTCGGGCTAGGGTTAGGGTTAGGGGACGGGGACGGTTTAGGGTCCAGGTGAGGGTACGACAACGCTCTAGGGGGAGCGTACGTGCGAGGGCGCGGGTTAGTGTCAGCGTACGGGTTAGGATTAGGGGACGGCTGAGGGTCAGGCTTCAGGGAAGGGTTAGGGTTAGGCTTCGGGCTAGGGTTAGGGTTAGGGGACGGGGACGGTTTAGGGTCCAGGTGAGGGTACGACAACGCTCTAGGGGGAGCGTACGTGTGAGGGCGTGGGTTAGTGTCAGCGTACGGGTTAGGATTAGGGGACGGCTGAGGGTCAGGCTTCGGGGAAGGGTTAGGGTTAGGCTTCGGGCTAGGGTTAGGGTTAGGGGACGGGGACGGTTTAGGGTCCAGGTGAGGGTACGACAACGCTCTAGGGGGAGCGTACGTGCGAGGGCGCGGGTTAGTGTCAGCGTACGGGTTAGGATTAGGGGACGGCTGAGGGTCAGGCTTCGGGGAAGGGTTAGGGTTAGGCTTCGGGCTAGGGTTAGGGTTAGGGGACGGGGACGGTTTAGGGTCCAGGTGAGGGTACGACAACGCTCTAGGGGGAGCGTACGTGCGAGGGCGCGGGTTAGTGTCAGCGTACGGGTTAGGATTAGGGGACGGCTGAGGGTCAGGCTTCGGGGAAGTGTTAGGGTTAGGCTTCGGGCTAGGGTTAGGGTTAGGGGACGGGGACGGTTTAGGGTCCAGGTGCGGGTACGACAACGCTCTAGGGGGAGCGTACGTGTGAGGGCGCGGGTTAGTGTCAGCGTACGGGTTAGGATTAGGGGACGTCTGAGGGTCAGGCTTCGGGGAAGGGTTAGGGTTAGGCTTCGGGCTAGGGTTAGGGTTAGGGGACGGGGACGGTTTAGGGTCCAGGTGAGGGTACGACAACGCTCTAGGGGGAGCGTACGTGTGAGGGCGCGGGTTAGTGTCAGCGTACGGGTTAGGATTAGGGGACGGCTGAGGGTCAGGCTTCGGGCAAGGGTTAGGGTTAGGGTTCGGGCTAGGGTTAGGGTTAGGGGACGGGGACGGTTTAGGGTCCAGGTGAGGGTACGACAACGCTCTAGGGGTAGCGTACGTGTGAGGGCGCGGGTTAGTGTCAGCGTACGGGTTAGGATTAGGGGACGGCTGAGGGTCAGGCTTCGGGGAAGGGTTAGGGTTAGGGTTCGGGCTAGGGTTAGGGTTAGGGGACGGGGACGGTTTAGGGTCCAGGTGAGGGTACGACAACGCTCTAGGGGGAGCGTACGTGTGAGGGCGCGGGTTAGTGTCAGCGTACGGGTTAGGATTAGGGGACGGCTGAGGGTCAGGCTTCGGGGAAGGGTTAGGGTTAGGGTTCGGGCTAGGGTTAGGGTTAGGGGACGGGGACGGTTTAGGGTCCAGGTGAGGGTACGACAACGCTCTAGGGGGAGCGTACGTGCGAGGGTGCGGGTTAGTGTCAGCGTACGGGTTAGGATTAGGGGACGGCTGAGGGTCAGGCTTCGGGGAAGGGTTAGGGTTAGGCTTCGGGCTAGGGTTAGGGTTAGGGGACGGGGACGGTTTAGGGTCCAGGTGAGGGTACGACAACGCTCTAGGGGGAGCGTACGTGCGAGGGCGTGGGTTAGTGTCAGCGTACGGGTTAGGATTAGGGGACGGCTGAGGGTCAGGCTTCGGGGAAGGGTTAGGGTTAGGCTTCGGGCTAGGGTTAGGGTTAGGGGACGGGGACGGTTTAGGGTCCAGGTGAGGGTACGACAACGCTCTAGGGGGAGCGTACGTGTGAGGGCGCGGGTTAGTGTCAGCGTACGGGTTAGGATTAGGGGACGGCTGAGGGTCAGGCTTCGGGGAAGGGTTAGGGTTAGGGTTCGGGCTAGGGTTAGGGTTAGGGGACGGGGACGGTTTAGGGTCCAGGTGAGTGTACGACAACGCTCTAGGGGGAGCGTACGTGTGAGGGCGCGGGTTAGTGTCAGCGTACGGGTTAGGATTAGGGGACGGCTGAGGGTCAGGCTTCGGGCAAGGGTTAGGGTTAGGGTTCGGGCTAGGGTTAGGGTTAGGGGACGGGGACGGTTTAGGGTCCAGGTGAGGGTACGACAACGCTCTAGGGGGAGCGTACGTGTGAGGGCGCGGGTTAGTGTCAGCGTACGGGTTAGGATTAGGGGACGGCTGAGGGTCAGGCTTCGGGGAAGGGTTAGGGTTAGGCTTCGGGCTAGGGTTAGGGTTAGGGGACGGGGACGGTTTAGGGTCCAGGTGAGGGTACGACAACGCTCTAGGGGGAGCGTATGTGTGAGGGCGTGGGTTAGTGTCAGCGTACGGGTTAGGATTAGGGGACGGCTGAGGGTCAGGCTTCGGGGAAGGGTTAGGGTTAGGCTTCGGGCTAGGGTTAGGGTTAGGGGACGGGGACGGTTAGGGTCCAGGTGAGGGTACGACAACGCTCTAGGGGGAGCGTACGTGCGAGGGCGCGGGTTAGTGTCAGCGTACGGGTTAGGATTAGGGGACGGCTGAGGGTCAGGCTTCGGGGAAGGGTTAGGGTTAGGGTTCGGGCTAGGGTTAGGGTTAGGGGACGGGGACGGTTTAGGGTCCAGGTGAGGGTACGACAACGCTCTAGGGGGAGCGTACGTGTGAGGGCGCGGGTTAGTGTCAGCGTACGGGTTAGGATTAGGGGACGGCTGAGGGTCAGGCTTCGGGGAAGGGTTAGGGTTAGGGTTCGGGCTAGGGTTAGGGTTAGGGGACGGGGACGGTTTAGGGTCCAGGTGAGGGTACGACAACGCTCTAGGGGGAGCGTACGTGCGAGGGCGCGGGTTAGTGTCAGCGTACGGGTTAGGATTAGGGGACGGCTGAGGGTCAGGCTTCGGGGAAGGGTTAGGGTTAGGCTTCGGGCTAGGGTTAGGGTTAGGGGACGGGGACGGTTTAGGGTCCAGGTGAGGGTACGACAACGCTCTAGGGGGAGCGTACGTGTGAGGGCGCGGGTTAGTGTCAGCGTACGGGTTAGGATTAGGGGACGGCTGAGGGTCAGGCTTCGGGGAAGGGTTAGGGTTAGGCTTCGGGCTAGGGTTAGGGTTAGGGGACGGGGACGGTTTAGGGTCCAGGTGAGGGTACGTCAACGCTCTAGGGGGAGCGTACGTGTGAGGGCGCGGGTTAGTGTCAGCGTACGGGTTAGGATTAGGGGACGGCTGAGGGTCAGGCTTCGGGGAAGGGTTAGGGTTAGGGTTCGGGCTAGGGTTAGGGTTAGGGGACGGGGACGGTTTAGGGTCCAGGTGAGGGTACGACAACGCTCTAGGGGGAGCGTACGTGTGAGGGCGCGGGTTAGTGTCAGCGTACGGGTTAGGATTAGGGGACGGTTGAGGGTCAGGCTTCGGGGAAGGGTTAGGGTTAGGCTTCGGGCTAGGGTTAGGGTTAGGGGACGGGGACGGTTTAGGGTCCAGGTGAGGGTACGACAACGCTCTAGGGGGAGCGTACGTGCGAGGGTGCGGGTTAGTGTCAGCGTACGGGTTAGGATTAGGGGACGGCTGAGGGTCAGGCTTCGGGGAAGGGTTAGGGTTAGGCTTCGGGCTAGGGTTAGGGTTAGGGGACGGGGACGGTTTAGGGTCCAGGTGAGGGTACGACAACGCTCTAGGGGGAGCGTACGTGCGAGGGCGTGGGTTAGTGTCAGCGTACGGGTTAGGATTAGGGGACGGCTGAGGGTCAGGCTTCGGGGAAGGGTTAGGGTTAGGCTTCGGGCTAGGGTTAGGGTTAGGGGACGGGGACGGTTTAGGGTCCAGGTGAGGGTACGACAACGCTCTAGGGGGAGCGTACGTGTGAGGGCGCGGTTAGTGTCAGCGTACGGGTTAGGATTAGGGGACGGCTGAGGGTCAGGCTTCGGGGAAGGGTTAGGGTTAGGCTTCGGGCTAGGGTTAGGGTTAGGGGACGGGGACGGTTTAGGGTCCAGGTGAGGGTACGACAACGCTCTAGGGGGAGCGTACGTGTGAGGGCGTGGGTTAGTGTCAGCGTACGGGTTAGGATTAGGGGACGGCTGAGGGTCAGGCTTCGGGGAAGGGTTAGGGTTAGGCTTCGGGCTAGGGTTAGGGTTAGGGGACGGGGACGGTTTAGGGTCCAGGTGAGGGTACGACAACGCTCTAGGGGGAGCGTACGTGCGAGGGCGCGGGTTAGTGTCAGCGTACGGGTTAGGATTAGGGGACGGCTGAGGGTCAGGCTTCGGGGAAGGGTTAGGGTTAGGCTTCGGGCTAGGGTTAGGGTTAGGGGACGGGGACGGTTTAGGGTCCAGGTGAGGGTACGACAACGCTCTAGGGGGAGCGTACGTGCGAGGGCGCGGGTTAGTGTCAGCGTACGGGTTAGGATTAGGGGACGGCTGAGGGTCAGGCTTCGGGGAAGTGTTAGGGTTAGGCTTCGGGCTAGGGTTAGGGTTAGGGGACGGGGACGGTTTAGGGTCCAGGTGCGGGTACGACAACGCTCTAGGGGGAGCGTACGTGTGAGGGCGCGGGTTAGTGTCAGCGTACGGGTTAGGATTAGGGGACGTCTGAGGGTCAGGCTTCGGGGAAGGGTTAGGGTTAGGCTTCGGGCTAGGGTTAGGGTTAGGGGACGGGGACGGTTTAGGGTCCAGGTGAGGGTACGACAACGCTCTAGGGGTAGCGTACGTGTGAGGGCGCGGGTTAGTGTCAGCGTACGGGTTAGGATTAGGGGACGGCTGAGGGTCAGGCTTCGGGGAAGGGTTAGGGTTAGGGTTCGGGCTAGGGTTAGGGTTAGGGGACGGGGACGGTTTAGGGTCCAGGTGAGGGTACGACAACGCTCTAGGGGGAGCGTACGTGTGAGGGCGCGGGTTAGTGTCAGCGTACGGGTTAGGATTAGGGGACGGCTGAGGGTCAGGCTTCGGGGAAGGGTTAGGGTTAGGGTTCGGGCTAGGGTTAGGGTTAGGGGACGGGGACGGTTTAGGGTCCAGGTGAGGGTACGACAACGCTCTAGGGGGAGCGTACGTGCGAGGGTGCGGGTTAGTGTCAGCGTACGTGTTAGGATTAGGGGACGGCTGAGGGTCAGGCTTCGGGGAAGGGTTAGGGTTAGGCTTCGGGCTAGGGTTAGGGTTAGGGGACGGGGACGGTTTAGGGTCCAGGTGAGGGTACGACAACGCTCTAGGGGGAGCGTACGTGTGAGGGCGCGGGTTAGTGTCAGCGTACGGGTTAGGATTAGGGGACGGCTGAGGGTCAGGCTTCGGGGAAGGGTTAGGGTTAGGCTTCGGGCTAGGGTTAGGGTTAGGGGACGGGGACGGTTTAGGGTCCAGGTGAGTGTACGACAACGCTCTAGGGGGAGCGTACGTGTGAGGGCGCGGGTTAGTGTCAGCGTACGGGTTAGGATTAGGGGACGGCTGAGGGTCAGGCTTCGGGCAAGGGTTAGGGTTAGGGTTCGGGCTAGGGTTAGGGTTAGGGGACGGGGACGGTTTAGGGTCCAGGTGAGGGTACGACAACGCTCTAGGGGGAGCGTACGTGTGAGGGCGCGGGTTAGTGTCAGCGTACGGGTTAGGATTAGGGGACGGCTGAGGGTCAGGCTTCGGGGAAGGGTTAGGGTTAGGGTTCGGGCTAGGGTTAGGGTTAGGGGACGGGGACGGTTTAGGGTCCAGGTGAGGGTACGACAACGCTCTAGGGGGAGCGTATGTGTGAGGGCGCGGGTTAGTGTCAGCGTACGGGTTAGGATTAGGGGACGGCTGAGGGTCAGGCTTCGGGGAAGGGTTAGGGTTAGGCTTCGGGCTAGGGTTAGGGTTAGGGGACGGGGACGGTTTAGGGTCCAGGTGAGGGTACGACAACGCTCTAGGGGGAGCGTACGTGCGAGGGCGCGGGTTAGTGTCAGCGTACGGGTTAGGATTAGGGGACGGCTGAGGGTCAGGCTTCGGGGAAGGGTTAGGGTTAGGGTTCGGGCTAGGGTTAGGGTTAGGGGACGGGGACGGTTTAGGGTCCAGGTGAGGGTACGACAACGCTCTAGGGGGAGCGTACGTGTGAGGGCGCGGGTTAGTGTCAGCGTACGGGTTAGGATTAGGGGACGGCTGAGGGTCAGGCTTCGGGGAAGGGTTAGGGTTAGGGTTCGGGCTAGGGTTAGGGTTAGGGGACGGGGACGGTTTAGGGTCCAGGTGAGGGTACGACAACGCTCTAGGGGGAGCGTACGTGCGAGGGCGCGGGTTAGTGTCAGCGTACGGGTTAGGATTAGGGGACGGCTGAGGGTCAGGCTTCAGGGAAGGGTTAGGGTTAGGCTTCGGGCTAGGGTTAGGGTTAGGGGACGGGGACGGTTTAGGGTCCAGGTGAGGGTACGACAACGCTCTAGGGGGAGCGTACGTGTGAGGGCGTGGGTTAGTGTCAGCGTACGGGTTAGGATTAGGGGACGGCTGAGGGTCAGGCTTCGGGGAAGGGTTAGGGTTAGGCTTCGGGCTAGGGTTAGGGTTAGGGGACGGGGACGGTTTAGGGTCCAGGTGAGGGTACGACAACGCTCTAGGGGGAGCGTACGTGCGAGGGCGCGGGTTAGTGTCAGCGTACGGGTTAGGATTAGGGGACGGCTGAGGGTCAGGCTTCGGGGAAGGGTTAGGGTTAGGCTTCGGGCTAGGGTTAGGGTTAGGGGACGGGGACGGTTTAGGGTCCAGGTGAGGGTACGACAACGCTCTAGGGGGAGCGTACGTGCGAGGGCGCGGGTTAGTGTCAGCGTACGGGTTAGGATTAGGGGACGGCTGAGGGTCAGGCTTCGGGGAAGTGTTAGGGTTAGGCTTCGGGCTAGGGTTAGGGTTAGGGGACGGGGACGGTTTAGGGTCCAGGTGCGGGTACGACAACGCTCTAGGGGGAGCGTACGTGTGAGGGCGCGGGTTAGTGTCAGCGTACGGGTTAGGATTAGGGGACGTCTGAGGGTCAGGCTTCGGGGAAGGGTTAGGGTTAGGCTTCGGGCTAGGGTTAGGGTTAGGGGACGGGGACGGTTTAGGGTCCAGGTGAGGGTACGACAACGCTCTAGGGGGAGCGTACGTGTGAGGGCGCGGGTTAGTGTCAGCGTACGGGTTAGGATTAGGGGACGGCTGAGGGTCAGGCTTCGGGCAAGGGTTAGGGTTAGGGTTCGGGCTAGGGTTAGGGTTAGGGGACGGGGACGGTTTAGGGTCCAGGTGAGGGTACGACAACGCTCTAGGGGTAGCGTACGTGTGAGGGCGCGGGTTAGTGTCAGCGTACGGGTTAGGATTAGGGGACGGCTGAGGGTCAGGCTTCGGGGAAGGGTTAGGGTTAGGGTTCGGGCTAGGGTTAGGGTTAGGGGACGGGGACGGTTTAGGGTCCAGGTGAGGGTACGACAACGCTCTAGGGGGAGCGTACGTGTGAGGGCGCGGGTTAGTGTCAGCGTACGGGTTAGGATTAGGGGACGGCTGAGGGTCAGGCTTCGGGGAAGGGTTAGGGTTAGGGTTCGGGCTAGGGTTAGGGTTAGGGGACGGGGACGGTTTAGGGTCCAGGTGAGGGTACGACAACGCTCTAGGGGGAGCGTACGTGCGAGGGTGCGGGTTAGTGTCAGCGTACGGGTTAGGATTAGGGGACGGCTGAGGGTCAGGCTTCGGGGAAGGGTTAGGGTTAGGCTTCGGGCTAGGGTTAGGGTTAGGGGACGGGGACGGTTTAGGGTCCAGGTGAGGGTACGTCAACGCTCTAGGGGGAGCGTACGTGTGAGGGCGCGGGTTAGTGTCAGCGTACGGGTTAGGATTAGGGGACGGCTGAGGGTCAGGCTTCGGGGAAGGGTTAGGGTTAGGGTTCGGGCTAGGGTTAGGGTTAGGGGACGGGGACGGTTTAGGGTCCAGGTGAGGGTACGACAACGCTCTAGGGGGAGCGTACGTGTGAGGGCGCGGGTTAGTGTCAGCGTACGGGTTAGGATTAGGGGACGGTTGAGGGTCAGGCTTCGGGGAAGGGTTAGGGTTAGGCTTCGGGCTAGGGTTAGGGTTAGGGGACGGGGACGGTTTAGGGTCCAGGTGAGGGTACGACAACGCTCTAGGGGGAGCGTACGTGCGAGGGTGCGGGTTAGTGTCAGCGTACGGGTTAGGATTAGGGGACGGCTGAGGGTCAGGCTTCGGGGAAGGGTTAGGGTTAGGCTTCGGGCTAGGGTTAGGGTTAGGGGACGGGGACGGTTTAGGGTCCAGGTGAGGGTACGACAACGCTCTAGGGGGAGCGTACGTGCGAGGGCGTGGGTTAGTGTCAGCGTACGGGTTAGGATTAGGGGACGGCTGAGGGTCAGGCTTCGGGGAAGGGTTAGGGTTAGGCTTCGGGCTAGGGTTAGGGTTAGGGGACGGGGACGGTTTAGGGTCCAGGTGAGGGTACGACAACGCTCTAGGGGGAGCGTACGTGTGAGGGCGCGGTTAGTGTCAGCGTACGGGTTAGGATTAGGGGACGGCTGAGGGTCAGGCTTCGGGGAAGGGTTAGGGTTAGGCTTCGGGCTAGGGTTAGGGTTAGGGGACGGGGACGGTTTAGGGTCCAGGTGAGGGTACGACAACGCTCTAGGGGGAGCGTACGTGTGAGGGCGTGGGTTAGTGTCAGCGTACGGGTTAGGATTAGGGGACGGCTGAGGGTCAGGCTTCGGGGAAGGGTTAGGGTTAGGCTTCGGGCTAGGGTTAGGGTTAGGGGACGGGGACGGTTTAGGGTCCAGGTGAGGGTACGACAACGCTCTAGGGGGAGCGTACGTGCGAGGGCGCGGGTTAGTGTCAGCGTACGGGTTAGGATTAGGGGACGGCTGAGGGTCAGGCTTCGGGGAAGGGTTAGGGTTAGGCTTCGGGCTAGGGTTAGGGTTAGGGGACGGGGACGGTTTAGGGTCCAGGTGAGGGTACGACAACGCTCTAGGGGGAGCGTACGTGCGAGGGCGCGGGTTAGTGTCAGCGTACGGGTTAGGATTAGGGGACGGCTGAGGGTCAGGCTTCGGGGAAGTGTTAGGGTTAGGCTTCGGGCTAGGGTTAGGGTTAGGGGACGGGGACGGTTTAGGGTCCAGGTGCGGGTACGACAACGCTCTAGGGGGAGCGTACGTGTGAGGGCGCGGGTTAGTGTCAGCGTACGGGTTAGGATTAGGGGACGTCTGAGGGTCAGGCTTCGGGGAAGGGTTAGGGTTAGGCTTCGGGCTAGGGTTAGGGTTAGGGGACGGGGACGGTTTAGGGTCCAGGTGAGGGTACGACAACGCTCTAGGGGTAGCGTACGTGTGAGGGCGCGGGTTAGTGTCAGCGTACGGGTTAGGATTAGGGGACGGCTGAGGGTCAGGCTTCGGGGAAGGGTTAGGGTTAGGGTTCGGGCTAGGGTTAGGGTTAGGGGACGGGGACGGTTTAGGGTCCAGGTGAGGGTACGACAACGCTCTAGGGGGAGCGTACGTGTGAGGGCGCGGGTTAGTGTCAGCGTACGTGTTAGGATTAGGGGACGGCTGAGGGTCAGGCTTCGGGGAAGGGTTAGGATTAGGCTTCGGGCTAGGGTTAGGGTTAGGGGACGGGGACGGTTTAGGGTCCAGGTGAGGGTACGACAACGCTCTAGGGGGAGCGTACGTGTGAGGGCGCGGGTTAGTGTCAGCGTACGGGTTAGGATTAGGGGACGGCTGAGGGTCAGGCTTCGGGGAAGTGTTAGGGTTAGGGTTCGGGCTAGGGTTAGGGTTAGGGGACGGGGACGGTTTAGGGTCCAGGTGAGGGTACGACAACGCTCTAGGGGGAGCGTACGTGTGAGGGCGCGGGTTAGTGTCAGCGTACGGGTTAGGATTAGGGGACGGCTGAGGGTCAGGCTTCGGGGAAGGGTTAGGGTTAGGCTTCGGGCTAGGGTTAGGGTTAGGGGACGGGGACGGTTTAGGGTCCAGGTGAGGGTACGACAACGCTCTAGGGGGAGCGTACGTGCGAGGGCGCGGGTTAGTGTCAGCGTACGGGTTAGGATTAGGGGAAGGCTGAGGGTCAGGCTTCGGGGAAGGGTTAGGGTTAGGGTTCGGGCTAGGGTTAGGGTTAGGGGACGGGGACGGTTTAGGGTCCAGGTGAGGGTACGACAACGCTCTAGGGGGAGCGTACGTGCGAGGGCGCGGGTTAGTGTCAGCGTACGGGTTAGGATTAGGGGACGGGTGAGGGTCAGGCTTCGGGGAAGGGTTAGGGTTAGGCTTCGGGCTAGGGTTAGGGTTAGGGGACGGGGACGGTTTAGGGTCCAGGTGAGGGTACGACAACGCTCTAGGGGGAGCGTACGTGTGAGGGCGCGGGTTAGTGTCAGCGTACGGGTTAGGATTAGGGGACGGCTGAGGGTCAGGCTTCGGGGAAGGGTTAGGGTTAGGCTTCGGGCTAGGGTTAGGGTTAGGGGACGGGGACGGTTTAGGGTCCAGGTGAGGGTACGACAACGCTCTAGGGGGAGCGTACGTGTTAGGGCGCGGGTTAGTGTCAGCGTACGGGTTAGGATTAGGGGACGGATGAGGGTCAGGCTTCGGGGAAGGGTTAGGGTTAGGGTTCGGGCTAGGGTTAGGGTTAGGGGACGGGGACGGTTTAGGGTCCAGGTGAGGGTACGACAACGCTCTAGGGGGAGCGTACGTGTGAGGGCGCGGGTTAGTGTCAGCGTACGGGTTAGGATTAGGGGACGGCTGAGGGTCAGGCTTCGGGGAAGGGTTAGGGTTAGGCTTCGGGCTAGGGTTAGGGTTAGGGGACGGGGACGGTTTAGGGTCCAGGTGAGGGTACGACAACGCTCTAGGGGGAGCGTACGTGTGAGGGCGCGGGTTAGTGTCAGCGTACGGGTTAGGATTAGGGGACGGCTGAGGGTCAGGCTTCGGGGAAGCGTTAGGGTTAGGCTTCGGGCTAGGGTTAGGGTTAGGGGACGGGGACGGTTTAGGGTCCAGGTGAGGGTACGACAACGCTCTAGGGGGAGCGTACGTGTGAGGGCGCGGGTTAGTGTCAGCGTACGGGTTAGGATTAGGGGACGGCTGAGGGTCAGGCTTCGGGGAAGGGTTAGGGTTAGGCTTCGGGCTAGGGTTAGGGTTAGGGGACGGGGACGGTTTAGGGTCCAGGTGAGGGTACGACAACGCTCTAGGGGGAGCGTACGTGTGAGGGCGTGGGTTAGTGTCAGTGTACGGGTTAGGATTAGGGGACGGATGAGGGTCAGGCTTCGGGGAAGGGTTAGGGTTACGGTTCGGGCTAGGGTTAGGGTTAGGGGACGGGGACGGTTTAGGGTCCAGGTGAGGGTATGACAACGCTCTAGGGGGAGTGTACGTGTGAGGGCGCGGGTTAGTGTCAGCGTACGGGTTAGGATTAGGGGACGGCTGAGGGTCAGGCTTCGGGGAAGGGTTAGGGTTAGGGTTCGGGCTAGGGTTAGGGTTAGGGGACGGGGACGGTTTAGGGTCCAGGTGAGGGTACGACAACGCTCTAGGGGGAGCGTACGTGTGAGGGCGCGGGTTAGTGTCAGCGTACGGGTTAGGATTAGGGGACGGCTGAGGGTCAGGCTTCGGGAAAGCGTTAGGGTTAGGCTTCGGGCTAGGGTTAGGGTTAGGGGACGGGGACGGTTTAGGGTCCAGGTGAGGGTACGACAACGCTCTAGGGGGAGCGTACGTGTGAGGGCGCGGGTTAGTGTCAGCGTACGGGTTAGGATTAGGGGACGGATGAGGGTCAGGCTTCGGGGAAGGGTTAGGGTTAGGGTTCGGGCTAGGGTTAGGGTTAGGGGACGGGGACGGTTTAGGGTCCAGGTGAGGGTACGACAACGCTCTAGGGGGAGCGTACGTGTGAGGGCGCGGGTTAGTGTCAGCGTACGGGTTAGGATTAGGGGACGGCTGAGGGTCAGGCTTCGGGGAAGGGTTAGGGTTAGGGTTCGGGCTAGGGTTAGGGTTAGGGGACGGGGACGGTTTAGGGTCCAGGTGAGGGTACGACAACGCTCTAGGGGGAGCGTACGTGTGAGGGCGCGGGTTAGTGTCAGCGTACGGGTTAGGATTAGGGGACGGATGAGGGTCAGGCTTCGGGGAAGGGTTAGGGTTAGGGTTCGGGCTAGGGTTAGGGTTAGGGGACGGGGACGGTTTAGGGTCCAGGTGAGGGTACGACAACGCTCTAGGGGGAGCGTACGTGTGAGGGCGCGGGTTAGTGTCAGCGTACGGGTTAGGATTAGGGGACGGCTGAGGGTCAGGCTTCGGGGAAGGGTTAGGGTTAGGGTTCGGGCTAGGGTTAGGGTTAGGGGACGGGGACGGTTTAGGGTCCAGGTGAGGGTACGACAACGCTCTAGGGGGAGCGTACGTGTGAGGGCGCGGGTTAGTGTCAGCGTACGGGTTAGGATTAGGGGACGGCTGAGGGTCAGGCTTCGGGGAAGCGTTAGGGTTAGGCTTCGGGCTAGGGTTAGGGTTAGGGGACGGGGACGGTTTAGGGTCCAGGTGAGGGTACGAAAACGCTCTAGGGGGAGAGTACGTGTGAGGGCGCGGGTTAGTGTCAGCGTACGGGTTAGGATTAGGGGACGGCTGAGGGTCAGGCTTCGGGGAAGGGTTAGGGTTAGGCTTCGGGCTAGGGTTAGGGTTAGGGGACGGGGACGGTTTAGGGTCCAGGTGAGGGTACGACAACGCTCTAGGGGGAGCGTACGTGTGAGGGCGCGGGTTAGTGTCAGCGTACGGGTTAGGATTAGGGGACGGCTGAGGGTCAGGCTTCGGGGAAGAGTTAGGGTTAGGGTTCGGGCTAGGGTTAGGGTTAGGGGACGGGGACGGTTTAGGGTCCAGGTGAGGGTACGACAACGCTCTAGGGGGAGCGTACGTGTGAGGGCGTGGGTTAGTGTCAGCGTACGGGTTAGGATTAGAGGACGGCTGAGGGTCAGGCTTCGGGGAAGGGTTAGGGTTAGGCTTCGGGCTAGGGTTAGGGTTAGGGGACGGGGACGGTTTAGGGTCCAGGTGACGGTACGACAACGCTCTAGGGGGAGCGTACGTGTGAGGGTGCGGGTTAGTGTCAGCGTACGGGTTAGGATTAGGTGACGGATGAGGGTCAGGCTTCGGGGAAGGGTTAGGGTTACGGTTCGGGCTAGGGTTAGGGTTAGGGGACGGGGACGGTTTAGGGTCCAGGTGAGGGTACGACAACGCTCTAGGGGGAGCGTACGTGTGAGGGCGCGGGTTAGTGTCAGCGTACGGGTTAGGATTAGGGGACGGCTGAGGGTCAGGCTTCGGGGAAGGGTTAGGGTTAGGGTTCGGGCTAGGGTTAGGGTTAGGGGACGGGGACGGTTTAGGGTCCAGGTGAGGGTACGACAACGCTCTAGGGGGAGCGTACGTGTGAGGGCGCGGGTTAGTGTCAGCGTACGGGTTAGGATTAGGGGACGGCTGAGGGTCAGGCTTCGGGGAAGCGTTAGGGTTAGGCTTCGGGCTAGGGTTAGGGTTAGGGGACGGGGACGGTTTAGGGTCCAGGTGACGGTACGACAACGCTCTAGGGGGAGCGTACGTGTGAGGGCGCGGGTTAGTGTCAGCGTACGGGTTAGGATTAGGTGACGGATGAGGGTCAGGCTTCGGGGAAGGGTTAGGGTTACGGTTCGGGCTAGGGTTAGGGTTAGGGGACGGGGACGGTTTAGGGTCCAGGTGAGGGTACGACAACGCTCTAGGGGGAGCGTACGTGTGAGGGCGCGGGTTAGTGTCAGCGTACGGGTTAGGATTAGGGGACGGCTGAGGGTCAGGCTTCGGGGAAGGGTTAGGGTTAGGGTTCGGGCTAGGGTTAGGGTTAGGGGACGGGGACGGTTTACGGTCCAGGTGAGGGTACGACAACGCTCTAGGGGGAGCGTACGTGTGAGGGCGAGGGTTAGTGTCAGCGTACGGGTTAGGATTAGGGGACGGCTGAGGGTCAGGTTTCGGGGAAGCGTTAGGGTTAGGCTTCGGGCTAGGGTTAGGGTTAGGGGACGGGGACGGTTTAGGGTCCAGGTGAGGGTACGACAACGCTCTAGGGGGAGCGTACGTGTGAGGGCGCGGGTTAGTGTCAGCGTACGGGTTAGGATTAGGGGACGGATGAGGGTCAGGCTTCGGGGAAGGGTTAGGGTTAGGGTTCGGGCTAGGGTTAGGGTTAGGGGACGGTGACGGTTTAGGGTCCAGGTGAGGGTACGACAACGCTCTAGGGGGAGCGTACGTGTGAGGGCGCGGGTTAGTGTCAGCGTACGGGTTAGGATTAGGGGACGGCTGAGGGTCAGGCTTCGGGGAAGGGTTAGGGTTAGGCTTCGGGCTAGGGTTAGGGTTAGGGGACGGGGACGGTTTAGGGTCCAGGTGAGGGTACGAAAACGCTCTAGGGGGAGCGTACGTGTGAGGGCGCGGGTTAGTGTCAGCGTACGGGTTAGGATTAGGGGACGGCTGAGGGTCAGGCTTCGGGGAAGCGTTAGGGTTAGGCTTCGGGCTAGGGTTAGGGTTAGGGGACGGGGACGGTTTAGGGTCCAGGTGACGGTACGACAACGCTCTAGGGGGAGCGTACGTGTGAGGGTGCGGGTTAGTGTCAGCGTACGGGTTAGGATTAGGTGACGGATGAGGGTCAGGCTTCGGGGAAGGGTTAGGGTTACGGTTCGGGCTAGGGTTAGGGTTAGGGGACGGGGACGGTTTAGGGTCCAGGTGAGGGTACGACAACGCTCTAGGGGGAGCGTACGTGTGAGGGCGCGGGTTAGTGTCAGCGTACGGGTTAGGATTAGGGGACGGCTGAGGGTCAGGCTTCGGGGAAGGGTTAGGGTTAGGGTTCGGGCTAGGGTTAGGGTTAGGGGACGGGGACGGTTTAGGGTCCAGGTGAGGGTACGACAACGCTCTAGGGGGAGCGTACGTGTGAGGGCGCGGGTTAGTGTCAGCGTACGGGTTAGGATTAGGGGACGGCTGAGGGTCAGGCTTCGGGGAAGTGTTAGGGTTAGGCTTCGGGCTAGGGTTAGGGTTAGGGGACGGGGACGGTTTAGGGTCCAGGTGAGGGTACGACAACGCTCTAGGGGGAGCGTACGTGTGAGGGCGCGGGTTAGTGTCAGCGTACGGGTTAGGATTAGGGGACGGATGAGGGTCAGGCTTCGGGGAAGGGTTAGGGTTAGGGTTCGGGCTAGGGTTAGGGTTAGGGGACGGGGACGGTTTAGGGTCCAGGTGAGGGTACGACAACGCTCTAGGGGGAGCGTACGTGTGAGGGCGCGGGTTAGTGTCAGCGTACGGGTTAGGATTAGGGGACGGCTGAGGGTCAGGCTTCGGGGAAGGGTTAGGGTTAGGCTTCGGGCTAGGGTTAGGGTTAGGGGACGGGGACGGTTTAGGGTCCAGGTGAGGGTACGACAACGCTCTAGGGGGGGCGTACGTGTGAGGGCGCGGTTTAGTGTCAGCGTACGGGTTAGGATTAGGGGACGGGTGAGGGTCAGGCTTCGGGGAAGGGTTAGGGTTAGGGTTCGGGCTAGGGTTAGGGTTAGGGGACGGGGACGGTTTAGGGTCCAGGTGAGGGTATGACAACGCTCTAGGGGGAGCGTACGTGTGAGGGCGCGGGTTAGTGTCAGCGTACGGGTTAGGATTAGGGGACGGCTGAGGGTCAGGCTTCGGGGAAGGGTTAGGGTTAGGGTTCGGGCTAGGGTTAGGGTTAGGGGACGGGGACGGTTTAGGGTCCAGGTGAGGGTACGACAACGCTCTAGGGGGAGCGTACGTGTGAGGGCGCGGGTTAGTGTCAGCGTACGGGTTAGGATTAGGGGACGGCTGAGGGTCAGGCTTCGGGGAAGTGTTAGGGTTAGGGTTCGGGCTAGGGTTAGGGTTAGGGGACGGGGACGGTTTAGGGTCCAGGTGAGGGTACGACAACGCTCTAGGGGGAGCGTACGTGTGAGGGCGCGGGTTAGTGTCAGCGTACGGGTTAGGATTAGGGGACGGCTGAGGGTCAGGCTTCGGGGAAGGGTTAGGGTTAGGGTTCGGGCTAGGGTTAGGGTTAGGGGACGGGGACGGTTTAGGGTCCAGGTGAGGGAACGACAACGCTCTAGGGGGAGCGTACGTGTGAGGGCGCGGGTTAGTGTCAGCGTACGGGTTAGGATTAGGGGACGGCTGAGGGTCAGGCTTCGGGGAAGGGTTAGGGTTAGGCTTCGGGCTAGGGTTAGGGTTAGGGGACGGGGACGGTTTAGGGTCCAGGTGAGGGTACGACAACGCTCTAGGGGGAGCGTACGTGTGAGGGCGCGGGTTAGTGTCAGCGTACGGGTTAGGATTAGGGGACGGCTGAGGGTCAGGCTTCGGGGAAGGGTTAGGGTTAGGGTTCGGGCTAGGGTTAGGGTTAGGGGACGGGGACGGTTTAGGGTCCAGGTGAGGGTACGACAACGCTCTAGGGGGAGCGTACGTGTGAGGGCGCGGGTTAGTGTCAGCGTACGGGTTAGGATTAGGGGACGGCTGAGGGTCAGGCTTCGGGGAAGGGTTAGGGTTAGGGTTCGGGCTAGGGTTAGGGTTAGGGGACGGGGACGGTTTAGGGTCCAGGTGAGGGTACGATAGCGCTCTAGGGGGAGCGTACGTGTGAGGGCGCGGGTTAGTGTCAGCGTACGGGTTAGGATTAGGGGACGGCTGAGGGTCAGGCTTCGGGGAAGGGTTAGGGTTAGGGTTCGGGCTAGGGTTAGGGTTAGGGGACGGGGACGGTTTAGGGTCCAGGTGAGGGTACGACAACGCTCTAGGGGGAGCGTACGTGTGAGGGCGCGGGTTAGTGTCAGCGTACGGGTTAGGATTAGGGGACGGCTGAGGGTCAGGCTTCGGGGAAGGGTTAGGGTTAGGCTTCGGGCTAGGGTTAGGGTTAGGGGACGGGGACGGTTTAGGGTCCAGGTGAGGGTACGACAACGCTCTAGGGGGAGCGTACGTGTGAGGGCGCGGGTTAGTGTCAGCGTACGGGTTAGGATTAGGGGACGGCTGAGGGTCAGGCTTCGGGGAAGGATTAGGGTTAGGGTTCGGGCTAGGGTTAGGGTTAGGGGACGGGAACGGTTTAGGGTCCAGGTGAGGGTACGACAACGCTCTAGGGGGAGCGTACGTGCGAGGGCGCGGGTTAGTGTCAGCGTACGGGTTAGGATTAGGGGACGGCTGAGGGTCAGGCTTCGGGGAAGGATTAGGGTTAGGGTTCGGGCTAGGGTTAGGGTTAGGGGACGGGGACGGTTTAGGGTCCAGGTGAGGGTACGACAACGCTCTAGGGGGAGCGTACGTGCGAGGGCGCGGGTTAGTGTCAGCATACGGGTTAGGATTAGGGGACGGCTGAGGGTCAGGCTTCGGGGAAGGGTTAGGGTTAGGGTTCGGGCTAGGGTTAGGGTTAGGGGACGGGGACGGTTTAGGGTCCAGGTGAGGGTACGACAATGCTCTAGGGGGTGCGTACGTGCGAGGGCGCGGGTTAGTGTCAGCGTACGGGTTAGGATTAGGGGACGGCTGAGGGTCAGGCTTCGGGGAAGGGTTAGGGTTAGGGTTCGGGCTAGGGTTAGGGTTAGGGGACGGGGACGGTTTAGGGTCCAGGTGAGGGTACGACAACGCTCTAGGGGGAGCGTACGTGTGAGGGCGCGGGTTAGTGTCAGCGTACGGTTTAGCATTAGGGGACGGCTGAGGGTCAGGCTTCGGGGAAGGGTTAGGGTTAGGCTTCGGGCTAGGGTTAGGGTTAGGGGACGGGGACGGTTTAGGGTCCAGGTGAGGGTACGACAACGCTCTAGGGGGAGCGTACGTGTGAGGGCGCGGGTTAGTGTCAGCGTACGGGTTAGGATTAGGGGACGGCTGAGGGTCAGGCTTCGGGGAAGTGTTAGGGTTAGGGTTCGGGCTAGGGTTAGGGTTAGGGGACGGGGACGGTTTAGGGTCCAGGTGAGGGTACGACAACGCTCTAGGGGGAGCGTACGTGTGAGGGCGCGGGTTAGTGTCAGCGTACGGGTTAGGATTAGGGGACGGCTGAGGGTCAGGCTTCGGGGAAGGGTTAGGGTTAGGGTTCGGGCTAGGGTTAGGGTTAGGGGACGGGGACGGTTTAGGGTCCAGGTGAGGGAACGACAACGCTCTAGGGGGAGCGTACGTGTGAGGGCGCGGGTTAGTGTCAGCGTACGGGTTAGGATTAGGGGACGGCTGAGGGTCAGGCTTCGGGGAAGGGTTAGGGTTAGGCTTCGGGCTAGGGTTAGGGTTAGGGGACGGGGACGGTTTAGGGTCCAGGTGAGGGTACGACAACGCTCTAGGGGGAGCGTACGTGTGAGGGCGCGGGTTAGTGTCAGCGTACGGGTTAGGATTAGGGGACGGCTGAGGGTCAGGCTTCGGGGAAGGGGTAGGGTTAGGCTTCGGGCTAGGGTTAGGGTTAGGGGACGGGGACGGTTTAGGGTCCAGGTGAGGGTACGACAACGCTCTAGGGGGAGCGTACGTGTGAGGGCGCGGGTTAGTGTCAGCGTACGGGTTAGGATTAGGGGACGGCTGAGGGTCAGGCTTCGGGGAAGGGTTAGGGTTAGGGTTCGGGCTAGGGTTAGGGTTAGGGGACGGGGACGGTTTAGGGTCCAGGTGAGGGTACGACAATGCTCTAGGGGGAGCGTACGTGTGAGGGCGCGGGTTAGTGTCAGCGTACGGGTTAGGATTAGGGGACGGCTGAGGGTCAGGCTTCGGGGAAGGGTTAGGGTTAGGGTTCTGGCTAGGGTTAGGGTTAGGGGACGGGGACGGTTTAGGGTCCAGGTGAGGGTACGACAACGCTCTAGGGGGAGCGTACGTGTGAGGGCGCGGGTTAGTGTCAGCGTACGGGTTAGGATTAGGGGACGGCTGAGGGTCAGGCTTCGGGGAAGGGTTAGGGTTAGGGTTCGGGCTAGGGTTAGGGTTAGGGGACGGGGACGGTTTAGGGTCCAGGTGAGGGTACGACAGCGCTCTAGGGGGAGCGTACGTGTGAGGGCGCGGGTTAGTGTCAGCGTACGGGTTAGGATTAGGGGACGGCTGAGGGTCAGGCTTCGGGGAAGGGTTAGGGTTAGGCTTCGGGCTAGGGTTAGGGTTAGGGGACGGGGACGGTTTAGGGTCCAGGTGAGGGTACGACAACGCTCTAGGGGGAGCGTACGTGTGAGGGCGCGGGTTAGTGTCAGCGTACGGGTTAGGATTAGGGGACGGCTGAGGGTCAGGCTTCGGGGAAGGATTAGGGTTAGGGTTCGGGCTAGGGTTAGGGTTAGGGGACGGGGACGGTTTAGGGTCCAGGTGAGGGTACGACAACGCTCTAGGGGGAGCGTACGTGCGAGGGCGCGGGTTAGTGTCAGCGTACGGGTTAGGATTAGGGGACGGCTGAGGGTCAGGCTTCGGGGAAGGATTAGGGTTAGGGTTCGGGCTAGGGTTAGGGTTAGGGGACGGGGACGGTTTAGGGTCCAGGTGAGGGTACGACAACGCTCTAGGGGGAGCGTACGTGCGAGGGCGCGGGTTAGTGTCAGCGTACGGGTTAGGATTAGGGGACGGCTGAGGGTCAGGCTTCGGGGAAGGGTTAGGGTTAGGCTTCGGGCTAGGGTTAGGGTTAGGGGACGGGGACGGTTTAGGGTCCAGGTGAGGGTACGACAATGCTCTAGGGGGTGCGTACGTGCGAGGGCGCGGGTTAGTGTCAGCGTACGGGTTAGGATTAGGGGACGGCTGAGGGTCAGGCTTCGGGGAAGGGTTAGGGTTAGGGTTCGAGCTAGGGTTAGGGTTAGGGGACGGGGACGGTTTAGGGTCCAGGTGAGGGTACGACAACGCTCTAGGGGGAGCGTACGTGTGAGGGCGCGGGTTAGTGTCAGCGTACGGTTTAGGATTAGGGGACGGCTGAGGGTCAGGCTTCGGGGAAGGGTTAGGGTTAGGCTTCGGGCTAGGGTTAGGGTTAGGGGACGGGGACGGTTTAGGGTCCAGGTGAGGGTACGACAACGCTCTAGGGGGAGCGTACGTGTGAGGGCGCGGGTTAGTGTCAGCGTACGGGTTAGGATTAGGGGACGGCTGAGGGTCAGGCTTCGGGGAAGGGTTAGGGTTAGGCTTCGGGCTAGGGTTAGGGTTAGGGGACGGGGACGGTTTAGGGTCCAGGTGAGGGTACAACAACGCTCTAGGGGGAGCGTACGTGTGAGGGCGCGGGTTAGTGTCAGCGTACGGGTTAGGATTAGGGGACGGCTGAGGGTCAGGCTTCGGGGAAGGGTTAGGGTTAGGCTTCGGGCTACGGTTAGGGTTAGGGGACGGGGACGGTTTAGGGTCCAGGTGAGGGTACAACAACGCTCTAGGGGGAGCGTACGTGTGAGGGCGCGGGTTAGTGTCAGCGTACGGGTTAGGATTAGGGGACGGCTGAAGGTCAGGCTTCGGGCAAGGGTTAGGGTTAGGGTTCGGGCTAGGGTTAGGGTTAGGGGACGGGGACGGTTTAGGGTCCAGGTGAGGGTACGACAACGCTCTAGGGGGAGCGTACGTGTGAGGGCGCGGGTTAGTGTCAGCGTACGGGTTAGGATTAGGGGACGGCTGAGGGTCAGGCTTCGGGGAAGGGTTAGGATTAGGGTTCGGGCTAAGGTTAGGGTTAGGGGACGGGGACGGTTTAGGATCCAGGTGAGGGTATGACAACGCTCTAGGGGGAGCGTACGTGCGAGGGCGCGGGTTAGTGTCAGCGTACGGGTTAGGATTAGGGGACGGCTGAGGGTCAGGCTTCGGGGAAGGGTTAGGGTTAGGCTTCGGGCTAGGGTTAGGGTTAGGGGACGGGGACGGTTTAGGGTCCAGGTGAGGGTACGACAACGCTCTAGGGGGAGCGTATGTGTGAGGGCGCGGGTTAGTGTCAGCGTACGGGTTAGGATTAGGGGACGGCTGAGGGTCAGGCTTCGGGGAAGGGTTAGGGTTAGGCTTCGGGCTAGGGTTAGGGTTAGGGGACGGGGACGGTTTAGGGTCCAGGTGAGGGTACGACAACGCTCTAGGGGCAGCGTACGTGCGAGGGGGCGGGTTAGTGTCAGCGTACGGGTTAGGATTAGGGGACGGCTGAGGGTCAGGCTTCGGGGAAGGGTTAGGGTTAGGCTTCGAGCTAGGGTTAGGGTTAGGGGACGGGGACGGTTTAGGGTCCAGGTGAGGGTACGACAACGCTCTAGGGGGAGCGTACGTGTGAGGGCGCGGGTTAGTGTCAGCGTACGGTTTAGGATTAGGGGACGGCTGAGGGTCAGGCTTCGGGGAAGGGTTAGGGTTAGGCTTCGGGCTAGGGTTAGGGTTAGGGGACGGGGACAGTTTAGGGTCCAGGTGAGGGTACGACAACGCTCTAGGGGGAGCGTACGTGTGAGGGCGCGGGTTAGTGTCAGCGTACGGGTTAGGATTAGGGGACGGCTGAGGGTCAGGCTTCGGGGAAGGGTTAGGGTTAGGCTTCGGGCTAGGGTTAGGGTTAGGGGACGGGGACGGTTTAGGGTCCAGGTGAGGGTACGACAACGCTCTAGGGGGAGCGTACGTGTGAGGGCGCGGGTTAGTGTCAGCGTACGGGTTAGGATTAGGGGACGGCTGAGGGTCAGGCTTCGCGGAAGGGTTAGGTTTAGGCTTCGGGCTACGGTTAGGGTTAGGGGACGGGGACGGTTTAGGGTCCAGGTGAGGGTACGACAACGCTCTAGGGGGAGCGTACGTGTGAGGGCGCGGGTTAGTGTCAGCGTACGGGTTAGGATTAGGGGACGGCTGAGGGTCAGGCTTCGGGGAAGGGTTAGGGTTAGGCTTCGGGCTACGGTTAGGGTTAGGGGACGGGGACGGTTTAGGGTCCAGGTGAGGGTACAACAACGCTCTAGGGGGAGCGTACGTGTGAGGGCGCGGGTTAGTGTCAGCGTACGGGTTAGGATTAGGGGACGGCTGAGGGTCAGGCTTCGGGCAAGGGTTAGGGTTAGGGTTCGGGCTAGGGTTAGGGTTAGGGGACGGGGACGGTTTAGGGTCCAGGTGAGGGTACGACAACGCTCTAGGGGGAGCGTACGTGTGAGGGCGCGGGTTAGTGTCAGCGTACGGGTTAGGATTAGGGGACGGCTGAGGGTCAGGCTTCGGGGAAGGGTTAGGGTTAGGGTTCGGGCTAGGGTTAGGGTTAGGGGACGGGGACGGTTTAGGGTCCAGGTGAGGGTACGACAACGCTCTAGGGGGAGCGTATGTGTGAGGGCGCGGGTTAGTGTCAGCGTACGGGTTAGGATTAGGGGACGGCTGAGGGTCAGGCTTCGGGGAAGGGTTAGGGTTAGGCTTCGGGCTAGGGTTAGGGTTAGGGGACGGGGACGGTTTAGGGTCCAGGTGAGGGTACGACAACGCTCTAGGGGCAGCGTACGTGCGAGGGGGCGGGTTAGTGTCAGCGTACGGGTTAGGATTAGGGGACGGCTGAGGGTCAGGCTTCGGGGAAGGGTTAGGGTTAGGCTTCGAGCTAGGGTTAGGGTTAGGGGACGGGGACGGTTTAGGGTCCAGGTGAGGGTACGACAATGCTCTAGGGGGTGCGTACGTGCGAGGGCGCGGGTTAGTGTCAGCGTACGGGTTAGGATTAGGGGACGGCTGAGGGTCAGGCTTCGGGGAAGGGTTAGGGTTAGGGTTCGAGCTAGGGTTAGGGTTAGGGGACGGGGACGGTTTAGGGTCCAGGTGAGGGTACGACAACGCTCTAGGGGGAGCGTACGTGTGAGGGCGCGGGTTAGTGTCAGCGTACGGTTTAGGATTAGGGGACGGCTGAGGGTCAGGCTTCGGGGAAGGGTTAGGGTTAGGCTTCGGGCTAGGGTTAGGGTTAGGGGACGGGGACGGTTTAGGGTCCAGGTGAGGGTACGACAACGCTCTAGGGGGAGCGTACGTGTGAGGGCGCGGGTTAGTGTCAGCGTACGGGTTAGGATTAGGGGACGGCTGAGGGTCAGGCTTCGGGGAAGGGTTAGGGTTAGGCTTCGGGCTAGGGTTAGGGTTAGGGGACGGGGACGGTTTAGGGTCCAGGTGAGGGTACAACAACGCTCTAGGGGGAGCGTACGTGTGAGGGCGCGGGTTAGTGTCAGCGTACGGGTTAGGATTAGGGGACGGCTGAGGGTCAGGCTTCGGGGAAGGGTTAGGGTTAGGCTTCGGGCTAGGGTTAGGGTTAGGGGACGGGGACGGTTTAGGGTCCAGGTGAGGGTACAACAACGCTCTAGGGGGAGCGTACGTGTGAGGGCGCGGGTTAGTGTCAGCGTACGGGTTAGGATTAGGGGACGGCTGAAGGTCAGGCTTCGGGCAAGGGTTAGGGTTAGGGTTCGGGCTAGGGTTAGGGTTAGGGGACGGGGACGGTTTAGGGTCCAGGTGAGGGTACGACAACGCTCTAGGGGGAGCGTACGTGTGAGGGCGCGGGTTAGTGTCAGCGTACGGGTTAGGATTAGGGGACGGCTGAGGGTCAGGCTTCGGGGAAGGGTTAGGGTTAGGCTTCGGGCTAGGGTTAGGGTTAGGGGTCGGGGACGGTTTAGGGTCCAGGTGAGGGTACGACAATGCTCTAGGGGGAGCGTACGTGCGAGGGCGCGGGTTAGTGTCAGCGTACGGGTTAGGATTAGGGGACGGCTGAGGGTCAGGCTTCGGGGAAGGGTTAGGGTTAGGCTTCAGTCTAGGGTTAGGGTTAGGGGTCGGGGACGGTTTAGGGTCCAGGTGAGGGTACGACAACGCTCTAGGGGGAGCGTACGTGCGAGGGCGCGGGTTAGTGTCAGCGTACGGGTTAGGATTAGGGGACGGCTGAGGGTCAGGCTTCGGGGAAGGGTTAGGGTTAGGCTTCGGGCTAGGGTTAGGGTTAGGGGACGGGGACGGTTTAGGGTCCAGGTGAGGGTACGACAACGCTCTAGGGGGAGCGTATGTGTGAGGGCGCGGGTTAGTGTCAGCGTACGGGTTAGGATTAGGGGACGGCTGAGGGTCAGGCTTCGGGGAAGGGTTAGGGTTAGGCTTCGGGCTAGGGTTAGGGTTAGGGGACGGGGACAGTTTAGGGTCCAGGTGAGGGTACGACAACGCTCTAGGGGGAGCGTACGTGCGAGGGCGCGGGTTAGTGTCAGCGTACGGGTTAGGATTAGGGGACGGCTGAGGGTCAGGCTTCGGGGAAGGGTTAGGGTTAGGCTTCGAGCTAGGGTTAGGGTTAGGGGACGGGGACGGTTTAGGGTCCAGGTGAGGGTACGACAACGCTCTAGGGGGAGCGTACGTGTGAGGGCGCGGGTTAGTGTCAGCGTACGGGTTAGGATTAGGGGACGGCTGAGGGTCAGGCTTCGGGGAAGGGTTAGGGTTAGGCTTCGGGCTAGGGTTACGGTTAGGGGACGGGGACGGTTTAGGGTCCAGGTGAGGGTACGACAACGCTCTAGGGGGAGCGCACGTGTGAGGGCGCGGCTTAGTGTCAGCGTACGGGTTAGGATTAGGGGACGGCTGAGGGTCAGGCTTCGGGGAAGGGTTAGGGTTAGGGTTCGGGCTAGGGTTAGGGTTAGGGGACGGGGACGGTTTAGGGTCCAGGTGAGGGTACGACAACGCTCTAGGGGGAGCGTACGTGTGAGGGCGCGGGTTAGTGTCAGCGTACGGGTTAGGATTAGGGGACGGCTGAGGGTCAGGCTTCGGGGAAGGGTTAGGGTTAGGCTTCGGGCTAGGGTTAGGGTTAGGGGACGGGGACGGTTTAGGGTCCAGGTGAGGGTACGACAACGCTCTAGGGGGAGCGTACGTGTGAGGGCGCGGTTTAGTGTCAGCGTACGGGTTAGGATTAGGGGACGGCTGAGGGTCAGGCTTCGGGGAAGGGTTAGGGTTAGGCTTTGGGCTAGGGTTAGGATTAGGGGACGGGGACGGTTTAGGGTCCAGGTGAGGGTACGACAACGCTCTAGGGGGAGCGTACGTGCGAGGGCGCGGGTTAGTGTTAGCGTACGGGTTAGGATTAGGGGACGGCTGAGGGTCAGGCTTCAGGGAAGGGTTAGGGTTAGGGTTCGGGCTAGGGTTAGGGTTAGGGGACGGGGACGGTTTAGGGTCCAGGTGAGGGTACGACAACGCTCTAGGGGGAGCGTACGTGTGAGGGCGCGGGTTAGTGTCAGCGTACGGGTTAGGATTAGGGGACGGCTGAGGGTCAGGCTTCGGGGAAGGGTTAGGGTTAGGCTTCGGGCTAGGGTTAGGGTTAGGGGACGGGGACGGTTTAGGGTCCAGGTGAGGGTACGACAACGCTCTAGGGGGAGCGCACGTGTGAGGGCGCGGGTTAGTGTCAGCGTACGGGTTAGGATTAGGGGACGGCTGAGGGTCAGGCTTCGGGGAAGGGTTAGTGTTAGGGTTCGGGCTAGGGTTAGGGTTAGGGGACGGGGACGGTTTAGGGTCCAGGTGAGGGTACGACAACGCTCTAGGGGGAGCGCACGTGTGAGGGCGCGGGTTAGTGTCAGCGTACGGGTTAGGATTAGGGGACGGCTGAGGGTCAGGCTTCGAGGAAGGGTTAGGGTTAGGGTTCGGGCTAGGGTTAGGGTTAGGGGACGGGGACGGATTAGGGTCCAGGTGAGGGTACGACAACGCTCTAGGGGGAGCGTACGTGTGAGGGCGCGGGTTAGTGTCAGCGTACGGGTTAGGATTAGGGGACGGCTGAGGGTCAGGCTTCGGGGAAGGGTTAGGGTTAGGGTTCGGGCTAGGGTTAGGGTTAGGGGACGGGGACGGTTTAGGGTCCAGGTGAGTGTACGACAACGCTCTAGGGGGAGCGTACGTGTGAGGGCGCGGGTTAGTGTCAGCGTACGGGTTAGGATTAGGGGACGGCTGAGGGTCAGGCTTCGGGGAAGGGTTAGGGTTAGGCTTCGGGCTAGGGTTAGGGTTAGGGGATGGGGACGGTTTAGGGTCCAGGTGAGGGTACGACAACGCTCTAGGGGGAGCGTACGTGTGAGGGCGCGGGTTAGTGTCAGTGTACGGGTTAGGATTAGGGGAAGGCTGAGGGTCAGGCTTCGGGGAAGGGTTAGGGTTAGGGTTCGGGCTAGGGTTAGGGTTAGGGGACGGGGACGGTTTAGGGTCCAGGTGAGGGTACGACAACGCTGTAGGGGGAGCGTACGTGTGAGGGCGCGGGTTAGTGTCAGCGTACGGGTTAGGATTAGGGGACGGCTGAGGGTCAGGCTTCCGGGAAGGGTTAGGGTTAGGGTTCGGGCTAGGGTTAGGGTTAGGGGACGGGGACGGTTTAGGGTCCAGGTGAGGGTACGACAACGCTCTAGGGGGAGCGTACGTGTGAGGCCGCGGGTTAGTGTCAGCGTACGGGTTAGGATTAGGGGACGGCTGAGGGTCAGGCTTCGGGGAAGGGTTAGGGTTAGGCTTCGGGCTAGGGTTAGGGTTAGGGGACGGGGACGGTTTAGGGTCCAGGTGAGGGTACGACAACGCTCTAGGGGGAGCGTACGTGCGAGGGCGCGGGTTAGTGTCAGCGTACGGGTTAGGATTAGGGGACGGCTGAGGGTCAGGCTTCGGGGAAGGGTTAGGGTTAGGCTTCGGGCTAGGGTTAGGGTTAGGGGACGGGGACGGTTTAGGGTCCAGGTGAGGGTACGACAACGCTCTAGGGGGAGCGTACGTGCGAGGGCGCGGGTTAGTGTCAGCGTACGGGTTAGGATTAGGGGACGGCTGAGGGTCAGGCTTCGGGGAAGGGTTAGGGTTAGGCTTCGGGCTAGGGTTAGGGTTAGGGGACGGGGACGGTTTAGGGTCCAGGTGAGGGTACGACAACGCTCTAGGGGGAGCGTACGTGTGAGGGCGCGGGTTAGTGTCAGCGTACGGGTTAGGATTAGGGGACGGCTGAGGGTCAGGCTTCGGGGAAGGGTTAGGGTTAGGCTTCGGGCTAGGGTTAGGGTTAGGGGACGGGGACGGTTTAGGGTCCAGGTGAGGGTACGACAACGCTCTAGGGGGAGCGTACGTGTGAGGGCGCGGGTTAGTGTCAGCGTACGGGTTAGGATTAGGGGACGGCTGAGGGTCAGGCTTCGGGGAAGGGTTAGGGTTAGGCTTCGGGCTAGGGTTAGGGTTAGGGGACGGGGACGGTTTAGGGTCCAGGTGAGGGTACGACAACGCTCTAGGGGGAGCGTACGTGTGAGGGCGTGGGTTAGTGTCAGCGTACGGGTTAGGATTAGGGGACGGCTGAGGGTCAGGCTTCGGGGAAGGGTTAGGGTTAGGCTTCGGGCTAGGGTTAGGGTTAGGGGACGGGGACGGTTTAGGGTCCAGGTGAGGGTACGACAACGCTCTAGGGGGAGCGTACGTGTGAGGGCGCGGGTTAGTGTCAGCGTACGGGTTAGGATTAGGGGACGGCTGAGGGTCAGGCTTCGGGGAAGGGTTAGGGTTAGGCTTCGGGCTAGGGTTAGGGTTAGGGGACGGGGACGGTTTAGGGTCCAGGTGAGGGTACGACAACGCTCTAGGGGGAGCGTACGTGTGAGGGCGTGGGTTAGTGTCAGCGTACGGGTTAGGATTAGGGGACGGCTGAGGGTCAGGCTTCGGGGAAGGGTTAGGGTTAGGATTCGGGCTAGGGTTAGGGTTAGGGGACGGGGACGGTTTAGGGTCCAGGTGAGCGTACGACAACGCTCTAGGGGGAGCGTACGTGTGAGGGCGCGGGTTAGTGTCAGCGTACGGGTTAGGATTAGGGGACGGCTGAGGGTCAGGCTTCGGGGAAGGGTTAGGGTTAGGCTTCGGGCTAGGGTTAGGGTTAGGGGACGGGGACGGTTTAGGGTCCAGGTGAGGGTACGACAACGCTCTAGGGGGAGCGTACGTGCAAGGGCGCGGGTTAGTGTCAGCGTACGGGTTAGGATTAGGGGACGGCTGAGGGTCAGGCTTCGGGGAAGGGTTAGGGTTAGGCTTCGGGCTAGGGTTAGGGTTAGGGGACGGGGACGGTTTAGGGTCCAGGTGAGGGTACGACAACGCTCTAGGGGGAGCGTACGTGCGAGGGCGCGGGTTAGTGTCAGCGTACGGTTTAGGATTAGGGGAAGGCTGAGGGTCAGGCTTCGGGGAAGGGTTAGGGTTAGGGTTCGGGCTAGGGTTAGGGTTAGGGGACGGGGACGGTTTAGGGTCCAGGTGAGGGTACGACAACGCTCTAGGGGGAGCGTACGTGTGAGGGCGCGGGTTAGTGTCAGCGTACGGGTTAGGATTAGGGGACGGCTGAGGGTCAGGCTTCGGGGAAGGTTTAGGGTTAGGCTTTGGGCTAGGGTTAGGGTTAGGGGACGGGGACGGTTTAGGGTCCAGGTGAGGGTACGACAACGCTCTAGGGGGAGCGTACGTGTGAGGGCGCGGGTTAGTGTCAGCGTACGTGTTAGGATTAGGGGACGGCTGAGGGTCAGGCTTCGGGGAAGGGTTAGGGTTAGGCTTCGGGCTAGGGTTAGGGTTAGGGGACGGGGACGGTTTAGGGTCCAGGTGAGGGTACGACAACGCTCTAGGGGGAGCGTACGTGTGAGGGCGCGGGTTAGTGTCAGCGTACGGGTTAGGATTAGGGGACGGCTGAGGGTCAGGCTTCGGGGAAGGGTTAGGGTTAGGCTTCGGGCTAGGGTTAGGGTTAGGGGACGGGGACGGTTTAGGGTCCAGGTGAGGGTACGACAACGCTCTAGGGGGAGCGTACGTGTGAGGGCGCGGGTTAGTGTCAGCGTACGGGTTAGGATTAGGGGACGGCTGAGGGTCAGGCTTCGGGGAAGGGTTAGGGTTAGGGTTCGGGCTAGGGTTAGGGTTAGGGGACGGGGACGGTTTAGGGTCCAGGTGAGGGTACGACAACGCTCTAGGGGGAGCGTACGTGTGAGGGCGCGGGTTAGTGTCAGCGTACGGGTTAGGATTAGGGGACGGCTGAGGGTCAGGCTTCGGGGAAGGGTTAGGGTTAGGCTTCGGGCTAGGGTTAGGGTTAGGGGACGGGGACGGTTTAGGGTCCAGGTGAGTGTACGACAACGCTCTAGGGGGAGCGTACGTGTGAGGGCGCGGGTTAGTGTCAGCGTACGGGTTAGGATTAGGGGACGCCTGAGGGTCAGGCTTCGGGGAAGGGTTAGGGTTAGGCTTCGGGCTAGGGTTAGGGTTAGGGGACGGGGACGGTTTAGGGTCCAGGTGAGGGTACGACAACGCTCTAGGGGGAGCGTACGTGTGAGGGCGCGGGTTAGTGTCAGCGTACGGGTTAGGATTAGGGGACGGCTGAGGGTCAGGCTTCGGGGAAGGGTTAGGGTTAGGCTTCGGGCTAGGGTTAGGGTTAGGGGACGGGGACGGTTTAGGGTCCAGGTGAGGGTACGACAACGCTCTAGGGGGAGCGTACGTGTGAGGGCGCGGGTTAGTGTCAGCGTACGGGTTAGGATTAGGGGACGGCTGAGGGTCAGGCTTCGGGGAAGGGTTAGGGTTAGGCTTCGGGCTAGGGTAAGGGTTAGGGGACGGGGACGGTTTAGGGTCCAGGTGAGGGTACGACAACGCTCTAGGGGGAGCGTACGTGTGAGGGCGCGGGTTAGTGTCAGCGTACGGGTTAGGATTAGGGGACGGCTGAGGGTCAGGCTTCGGGGAAGGGTTAGGGTTAGGCTTCGGGCTAGGGTTAGGGTTAGGGGACGGGGACGGTTTAGGGTCCAGGTGAGGGTACGACAACGCTCTAGGGGGAGCGTACGTGTGAGGGCGCGGGTTAGTGTCAGCGTACGGGTTAGGATTAGGGGACGGCTGAGGGTCAGGCTTCGGGGAAGGGTTAGGGTTAGGCTTCGGGCTAGGGTTAGGGTTAGGGGATGGGGACGGTTTAGGGTCCAGGTGAGGGTACGACAACGCTCTAGGGGGAGCGTACGTGTGAGGGCGCGGGTTAGTGTCAGTGTACGGGTTAGGATTAGGGGACGGCTGAGGGTCAGGCTTCGGGGAAGGGTTAGGGTTAGGGTTCGGGCTAGGGTTAGGGTTAGGGGACGGGGACGGTTTAGGGTCCAGGTGAGGGTACGACAACGCTCTAGGAGGAGCGTACGTGTGAGGGCGCGGGTTAGTGTCAGCGTACGGGTTAGGATTAGGGGACGGCTGAGGGTCAGGCTTCCGGGAAGGGTTAGGGTTAGGGTTCGGGCTAGGGTTAGGGTTAGGGGACGGGGACGGTTTAGGGTCCAGGTGAGGGTACGACAACGCTCTAGGGGGAGCGTACGTGTGAGGCCGCGGGTTAGTGTCAGCGTACGGGTTAGGATTAGGCGACGGCTGAGGGTCAGGCTTCGGGGAAGGGTTAGGGTTAGGCTTCGGGCTAGGGTTAGGGTTAGGGGACGGGGACGGTTTAGGGTCCAGGTGAGGGTACGACAACGCTCTAGGGGGAGCGTACGTGTGAGGGCGCGGGTTAGTGTCAGCGTACGGGTTAGGATTAGGGGACGGCTGAGGGTCAGGCTTCGGGGAAGGGTTAGGGTTAGGCTTCGGGCTAGGGTTAGGGTTAGGGGACGGGGACGGTTTAGGGTCCAGGTGAGGGTACGACAACGCTCTAGGGGGAGCGTACGTGTGAGGGCGCGGGTTAGTGTCAGCGTACGGGTTAGGATTAGGGGACGGCTGAGGGTCAGGCTTCGGGGAAGGGTTAGGGTTAGGCTTCGGGCTAGGGTAAGGGTTAGGGGACGGGGACGGTTTAGGGTCCAGGTGAGGGTACGACAACGCTCTAGGGGGAGCGTACGTGTGAGGGCGCGGGTTAGTGTCAGCGTACGGGTTAGGATTAGGGGACGGCTGAGGGTCAGGCTTCGGGGAAGGGTTAGGGTTAGGCTTCGGGCTAGGGTTAGGGTTAGGGGACGGGGACGGTTTAGGGTCCAGGTGAGGGTACGACAACGCTCTAGGGGGAGCGTACGTGTGAGGGCGCGGGTTAGTGTCAGCGTACGGGTTAGGATTAGGGGACGGCTGAGGGTCAGGCTTCGGGGAAGGGTTAGGGTTAGGCTTCGGGCTAGGGTTAGGGTTAGGGGATGGGGACGGTTTAGGGTCCAGGTGAGGGTACGACAACGCTCTAGGGGGAGCGTACGTGTGAGGGCGCGGGTTAGTGTCAGTGTACGGGTTAGGATTAGGGGACGGCTGAGGGTCAGGCTTCGGGGAAGGGTTAGGGTTAGGGTTCGGGCTAGGGTTAGGGTTAGGGGACGGGGACGGTTTAGGGTCCAGGTGAGGGTACGACAACGCTCTAGGAGGAGCGTACGTGTGAGGGCGCGGGTTAGTGTCAGCGTACGGGTTAGGATTAGGGGACGGCTGAGGGTCAGGCTTCCGGGAAGGGTTAGGGTTAGGGTTCGGGCTAGGGTTAGGGTTAGGGGACGGGGACGGTTTAGGGTCCAGGTGAGGGTACGACAACGCTCTAGGGGGAGCGTACGTGTGAGGCCGCGGGTTAGTGTCAGCGTACGGGTTAGGATTAGGGGACGGCTGAGGGTCAGGTTTCGGGGAAGGGTTAGGGTTAGGCTTCGGGCTAGGGTTAGGGTTAGGGGACGGGGACGGTTTAGGGTCCAGGTGAGGGTACGACAACGCTCTAGGGGGAGCGTACGTGCGAGGGCGCGGGTTAGTGTCAGCGTACGGGTTAGGATTAGGGGACGGCTGAGGGTCAGGCTTCGGGGAAGGGTTAGGGTTAGGCTTCGGGCTAGGGTTAGGGTTAGGGGACGGGGACGGTTTAGGGTCCAGGTGAGGGTACGACAACGCTCTAGGGGGAGCGTACGTGTGAGGGCGCGGGTTAGTGTCAGCGTACGGGTTAGGATTAGGGGACGGCTGAGGGTCAGGCTTCGGGGAAGGGTTAGGGTTAGGCTTCGGGCTAGGGTTAGGGTTAGGGGACGGGGACGGTTTAGGGTCCAGGTGAGGGTACGACAACGCTCTAGGGGGAGCGTACGTGTGAGGGCGCAGGTTAGTGTCAGCGTACGGGTTAGGATTAGGGGACGGCTGAGGGTCAGGCTTCGGGGAAGGGTTAGGGTTAGGGTTCGGGCTAGGGTTAGGGTTAGGGGACGGGGACGGTTTAGGGTCCAGGTGAGGGTACGACAACGCTCTAGGGGGAGCGTACGTGTGAGGGCGCGGGTTAGTGTCAGCGTACGGGTTAGGATTAGGGGACGGCTGAGGGTCAGGCTTCGGGGAAGGGTTAGGGTTAGGCTTCGGGCTAGGGTTAGGGTTAGGGGACGGGGACGGTTTAGGGTCCAGGTGAGTGTACGACAACGCTCTAGGGGGAGCGTACGTGTGAGGGCGCGGGTTAGTGTCAGCGTACGGGTTAGGATTAGGGGACGGCTGAGGGTCAGGCTTCGGGGAAGTGTTAGGGTTAGGCTTCGGGCTAGGGTTAGGGTTAGGGGACGGGGACGGTTTAGGGTCCAGGTGAGGGTACGACAACGCTCTAGGGGGAGCGTACGTGTGAGGGCGCGGGTTAGTGTCAGCGTACGGGTTAGGATTAGGGGACGGCTGAGGGTCAGGCTTTGGGGAAGGGTTAGGGTTAGGCTTCGGGCTAGGGTTAGGGTTAGGGGACGGACACGGTTTAGGGTCCAGGTGAGGGTACGACAACGCTCTAGGGGGAGCGTACGTGTGAGGGCGCGGGTTAGTGTCAGCGTACGGGTTAGGATTAGGGGACGGCTGAGGGTCAGGCTTCGGGGAAGGGTTAGGGTTAGGCTTCGGGCTAGGGTTAGGGTTAGGGGACGGGGACGGTTTAGGGTCCAGGTGAGGGGGTACGACAACGCTCTAGGGGGAGCGTACGTGTGAGGGCGCGGGTTAGTGTCAGCGTACGGGTTAGGATTAGGGGACGGCTGAGGGTCAGGCTTCGGGGAAGGGTTAGGGTTAGGCTTCGGGCTAGGGTTAGGGTTAGGGGACGGGGACGGTTTAGGGTCCAGGTGAGGGTACGACAACGCTCTAGGGGGAGCGTACGTGTGAGGGCGCGGGTTAGTGTCAGCGTACGGGTTAGGATTAGGGGACGGCTGAGGGTCAGGCTTCGGGGAAGGGTTAGGGTTAGGCTTCGGGCTAGGGTTAGGGTTAGGGGACGGGGACGGTTTAGGGTCCAGGTGAGGGTACGACAACGCTCTAGGGGGAGCGTACGTGTGAGGGCGCGGGTTAGTGTCAGCGTACGGGTTAGGATTAGGGGACGGCTGAGGGTCAGGCTTCGGGGAAGGGTTAGGGTTAGGCTTCGGGCTAGGGTTAGGGTTAGGGGACGGGGACGGTTTAGGGTCCAGGTGAGGGTACGACAACGCTCTAGGGGGAGCGTACGTGTGAGGGCGCGGGTTAGTGTCAGCGTACGGGTTAGGATTAGGGGACGGCTGAGGGTCAGGCTTCGGGGAAGGGTTAG
The DNA here is from genome assembly GCF_963455315.2 of Globicephala melas. Taxonomy (NCBI): domain Eukaryota; kingdom Metazoa; phylum Chordata; class Mammalia; order Artiodactyla; family Delphinidae; genus Globicephala; species Globicephala melas. Next base: position 61,851 of record NW_027207435.1, on the reverse strand, counting down.
GGTTAGGCTTCGGGCTAGGGTTAGGGTTAGGGGACGGGGACGGTTTAGGGTCCAGGTGAGGGTACGACAACGCTCTAGGGGGAGCGTACGTGTGAGGGCGCGGGATAGTGTCAGCGTACGGGTTAGGATTAGGGGACGGCTGAGGGTCAGGCTTCGGGGAAGGGTTAGGGTTAGGCTTCGGGCTAGGGTTAGGGTTAGGGGACGGGGACGGTTTAGGGTCCAGGTGAGGGTACGACAACGCTCTAGGGGGAGCGTACGTGTGAGGGCGCGGGTTAGTGTCTGCGTACGGGTTAGGATTAGGGGACGGCTGAGGGTCAGGCTTCGGGGAAGGGTTAGGGTTAGGGTTCGGGCTAGGGTTAGGGTTAGGGGACGGGGACGGTTTAGGGTCCAGGTGAGGGTACGACAACGCTCTAGGGGGAGCGTACGTGTGAGGGCGCGGGTTAGTGTCAGCGTACGGGTTAGGATTAGGGGACGGCTGAGGGTCAGGCTTCGGGGAAGGGTTAGGTTTAGGGTTCGGGCTAGGGTTAGGGTTAGGGGACGGGGACGGTTTAGGGTCCAGGTGAGGGTACGACAACGCTCTAGGGGGAGCGTACGTGTGAGGGCGCGGGTTAGTGTCAGCGTACGGGTTAGGATTAGGGGACGGCTGAGGGTCAGGCTTCGGGGAAGGGTTAGGGTTAGGCTTCGGGCTAGGGTTAGGGTTAGGGGACGGGGACGGTTTAGGGTCCAGGTGAGGGTACGACAACGCTCTAGGGGGAGCGTACGTGCGAGGGCGCGTGTTAGTGTCAGCGTACGGGTTAGGATTAGGGGACGGCTGAGGGTCAGGCTTCGGGGAAGGGTTAGGGTTAGGCTTCGGGCTAGGGTTAGGGTTAGGGGACCGGGACGGTTTAGGGTCCAGGTGAGGGTACGTCAACGCTCTAGGGGGAGCGTACGTGCGAGGGCGCGGGTTAGTGTCAGCGTACGGGTTAGGATTAGGGGACGGCTGAGGGTCAGGCTTCGGGGAAGGGTTAGGGTTAGGCTTCGGGCTAGGGTTAGGGTTAGGGGACGGGGACGGTTTAGGGTCCAGGTGAGGGTACGACAACGCTCTAGGGGGAGCGTACGTGTGAGGGCGCGGGTTAGTGTCAGCGTACGGGTTAGGATTAGGGGACGGCTGAGGGTCAGGCTTCGGGGAAGGGTTAGGGTTAGGCTTCGGGCTAGGGTTAGGGTTAGGGGACGGGGACTGTTTAGGGTCCAGGTGAGGGTACGACAACGCTCTAGGGGGAGCGTACGTGTGAGGGCGCGGGTTAGTGTCAGCGTACGGGTTAGGATTAGGGGACGGCTGAGGGTCAGGCTTCGGGGAAGGGTTAGGGTTAGGCTTCGGGCTAGGGTTAGGGTTAGGGGACGGGGACGGTTTAGGGTCCAGGTGAGGGTACGACAACGCTCTAGGGGGAGCGTACGTGTGAGGGCGCGGGTTAGTGTCAGCGTACGGGTTAGGATTAGGGGACGGCTGAGGGTCAGGCTTCGGGGAAGGGTTAGGGTTAGGCTTCGGGCTAGGGTTAGGGTTAGGGGACGGGGACGGTTTAGCGTCCAGGTGAGGGTACGACAACGCTCTAGGGGGAGCGTACGTGCGAGGGCGCGTGTTAGTGTCAGCGTACGGGTTAGGATTAGGGGACGGCTGAGGGTCAGGCTTCGGGGAAGGGTTAGGGTTAGGCTTCGGGCTAGGGTTAGTGTTAGGGGACCGGGACGGTTTAGGGTCCAGGTGAGGGTACGTCAACGCTCTAGGGGGAGCGTACGTGCGAGGGCGCGGGTTAGTGTCAGCGTACGGGTTAGGATTAGGGGACGGCTGAGGGTCAGGCTTCGGGGAAGGGTTAGGGTTAGGCTTCGGGCTAGGGTTAGGGTTAGGGGACGGGGACGGTTTAGGGTCCAGGTGAGGGTACGACAACGCTCTAGGGGGAGCGTACGTGTGAGGGCGCCGGTTAGTGTCAGCGTACGGGTTAGGATTAGGGGACGGCTGAGGGTCAGGCTTCGGGGAAGGGTTAGGGTTAGGCTTCGGGCTAGGGTTAGGGTTAGGGGACGGGGACGGTTTAGGGTCCAGGTGAGGGTACGACAACGCTCTAGGGGGAGCGTACGTGTGAGGGCGCGGGTTAGTGTCAGCGTACGGGTTAGGATTAGGGGACGGCTGAGGGTCAGGCTTCGGGGAAGGGTTAGGGTTAGGCTTCGGGCTAGGGTTAGGGTTAGGGGACGGGGACGGTTTAGGGTCCAGGTGAGGGTACGACAACGCTCTAGGGGGAGTGTACGTGTGAGGGCGCGGGTTAGTGTCAGCGTACGGGTTAGGATTAGGGGACGGCTGAGGGTCAGGCTTCGGGGAAGGGTTAGGGTTAGGCTTCGGGCTAGGGTTAGGGTTAGGGGACGGGGACGGTTTAGGGTCCAGGTGAGGGTACGACAACGCTCTAGGGGGAGCGTACGTGCGAGGGCGCGGGTTAGTGTCAGCGTACGGGTTAGGATTAGGGGACGGCAGAGGGTCAGGCTTCGGGGAAGGGTTAGGGTTAGGCTTCGGGCTAGGGTTAGGGTTAGGGGACGGGGACGGTTTAGGGTCCAGGTGAGGGTACGACAACGCTCTAGGGGGAGCGTACGTGCGAGGGCGCGGGTTAGTGTCAGCGTACGGGTTAGGATTAGGGGACGGCTGAGGGTCAGGCTTCCTGGAAGGGTTAGGGTTAGGCTTCGGGCTAGGGTTAGGGTTAGGGGACGGGGACGGTTTAGGGTCCAGGTGAGGGTACGACAACGCTCTAGGGGGAGCGTACGTGTGAGGGCGCGGGTTAGTGTCAGCGTACGGGTTAGGATTAGGGGACGGCTGAGGGTCAGGCTTCGGGGAAGGGTTAGGGTTAGGCTTCGGGCTAGGGTTAGGGTTAGGGGACGGGGACGGTTTAGGGTCCAGGTGAGGGTACGACAACGCTCTAGGGGGAGCGTACGTGTGAGGGCGCGGGTTAGTGTCAGCGTACGGGTTAGGATTAGGGGACGGCTGAGGGTCAGGCTTCGGGGAAGGGTTAGGGTTAGGCTTCGGGCTAGGGTTAGGGTTAGGGGACGGGGACGGTTTAGGGTCCAGGTGAGGGTACGACAACGCTCTAGGGGGAGCGTACGTGTGAGGGCGCGGGTTAGTGTCAGCGTACGGGTTAGGATTAGGGGACGGCTGAGGGTCAGGCTTCGGGGAAGGGTTAGGGTTAGGCTTCGGGCTAGGGTTAGGGTTAGGGGACGGGGACGGTTTAGGGTCCAGGTGAGGGTACGACAACGCTCTAGGGGGAGCGTACGTGTGAGGGCGCGGGTTAGTGTCAGCGTACGGGTTAGGATTAGGGGACGGCTGAGGGTCAGGCTTCGGGGAAGGGTTAGGGTTAGGCTTCGGGCTAGGGTTAGGGTTAGGGGACGGGGACGGTTTAGGGTCCAGGTGAGGGTACGACAAGGCTCTAGGGGGAGCGTACGTGTGAGGGCGCGGGTTAGTGTCAGCGTACGGGTTAGGATTAGGGGACGGCTGAGGGTCAGGCTTCGGGGAAGGGTTAGGGTTAGGCTTCGGGCTAGGGTTAGGGTTAGGGGACGGGGACGGTTTAGGGTCCAGGTGAGGGTACGACAACGCTCTAGGGGGAGCGTACGTGTGAGGGCGCGGGTTAGTGTCAGCGTACGGGTTAGGATTAGGGGACGGCTGAGGGTCAGGCTTCGGGGAAGGGTTAGGGTTAGGCTTCGGGCTAGGGTTAGGGTTAGGGGACGGGGACGGTTTAGGGTCCAGGTGAGGGTACGACAACGCTCTAGGGGGAGCGTACGTGTGAGGGCGCGGGTTAGTGTCAGCGTACGGGTTAGGATTAGGGGACGGCTGAGGGTCAGGCTTCGGGGAAGGGTTAGGGTTAGGCTTCGGGCTAGGGTTAGGGTTAGGGGACGGGGACGGTTTAGCGTCCAGGTGAGGGTACGACAACGCTCTAGGGGGAGCGTACGTGCGAGGGCGCGTGTTAGTGTCAGCGTACGGGTTAGGATTAGGGGACGGCTGAGGGTCAGGCTTCGGGGAAGGGTTAGGGTTAGGCTTCGGGCTAGGGTTAGGGTTAGGGGACCGGGACGGTTTAGGGTCCAGGTGAGGGTACGTCAACGCTCTAGGGGGAGCGTACGTGCGAGGGCGCGGGTTAGTGTCAGCGTACGGGTTAGGATTAGGGGACGGCTGAGGGTCAGGCTTCGGGGAAGGGTTAGGGTTAGGCTTCGGGCTAGGGTTAGGGTTAGGGGACGGGGACGGTTTAGGGTCCAGGTGAGGGTACGACAACGCTCTAGGGGGAGCGTACGTGTGAGGGCGCGGGTTAGTGTCAGCGTACGGGTTAGGATTAGGGGACGGCTGAGGGTCAGGCTTCGGGGAAGGGTTAGGGTTAGGCTTCGGGCTAGGGTTAGGGTTAGGGGACGGGGACGGTTTAGGGTCCAGGTGAGGGTACGACAACGCTCTAGGGGGAGCGTACGTGCGAGGGCGCGGGTTAGTGTCAGCGTACGGGTTAGGATTAGGGGACGGCAGAGGGTCAGGCTTCGGGGAAGGGTTAGGGTTAGGCTTCGGGCTAGGGTTAGGGTTAGGGGACGGGGACGGTTTAGGGTCCAGGTGAGGGTACGACAACGCTCTAGGGGGAGCGTACGTGCGAGGGCGCGGGTTAGTGTCAGCGTACGGGTTAGGATTAGGGGACGGCTGAGGGTCAGGCTTCCTGGAAGGGTTAGGGTTAGGCTTCGGGCTAGGGTTAGGGTTAGGGGACGGGGACGGTTTAGGGTCCAGGTGAGGGTACGACAACGCTCTAGGGGGAGCGTATGTGTGAGGGCGCGGGTTAGTGTCAGCGTACGGGTTAGGATTAGGGGACGGCTGAGGGTCAGGCTTCGGGGAAGGGTTAGGGTTAGGCTTCGGGCTAGGGTTAGGGTTAGGGGACGGGGACGGTTTAGGGTCCAGGTGAGGGTACGACAACGCTCTAGGGGGAGCGTACGTGTGAGGGCGCGGGTTAGTGTCAGCGTACGGGTTAGGATTAGGGGACGGCTGAGGGTCAGGCTTCGGGGAAGGGTTAGGGTTAGGCTTCGGGCTAGGGTTAGGGTTAGGGGACGGGGACGGTTTAGGGTCCAGGTGAGGGTACGACAACGCTCTAGGGGGAGCGTACGTGTGAGGGCGCGGGTTAGTGTCAGCGTACGGGTTAGGATTAGGGGACGGCTGAGGGTCAGGCTTCGGGGAAGGGTTAGGGTTAGGCTTCGGGCTAGGGTTAGGGTTAGGGGACGGGGACGGTTTAGGGTCCAGGTGAGGGTACGACAACGCTCTAGGGGGAGCGTACGTGTGAGGGCGCGGGTTAGTGTCAGCGTACGGGTTAGGATTAGGGGACGGCTGAGGGTCAGGCTTCGGGGAAGGGTTAGGGTTAGGCTTCGGGCTAGGGTTAGGGTTAGGGGACGGGGACGGTTTAGGGTCCAGGTGAGGGTACGACAACGCTCTAGGGGGAGCGTACGTGTGAGGGCGCGGGTTAGTGTCAGCGTACGGGTTAGGATTAGGGGACGGCTGAGGGTCAGGCTTCGGGGAAGGGTTAGGGTTAGGCTTCGGGCTAGGGTTAGGGTTAGGGGACGGGGACGGTTTAGGGTCCAGGTGAGGGTACGACAACGCTCTAGGGGGAGCGTACGTGCGAGGGCGCGTGTTAGTGTCAGCGTACGGGTTAGGATTAGGAGACGGCTGAGGGTCAGGCTTCGGGGAAGGGTTAGGGTTAGGCTTCGGGCTAGGGTTAGGGTTAGGGGACCGGGACGGTTTAGGGTCCAGGTGAGGGTACGTCAACGCTCTAGGGGGAGCGTACGTGCGAGGGCGCGGGTTAGTGTCAGCGTACGGGTTAGGATTAGGGGACGGCTGAGGGTCAGGCTTCGGGGAAGGGTTAGGGTTAGGCTTCGGGCTAGGGTTAGGGTTAGGGGACGGGGACGGTTTAGGGTCCAGGTGAGGGTACGACAACGCTCTAGGGGGAGCGTACGTGTGAGGCCGCGGGTTAGTGTCAGCGTACGGGTTAGGATTAGGGGACGGCTGAGGGTCAGGCTTCGGGGAAGGGTTAGGGTTAGGCTTCGGGCTAGGGTTAGGGTTAGGGGACGGGGACGGTTTAGGGTCCAGGTGAGGGTACGACAACGCTCTAGGGGGAGCGTACGTGTGAGGGCGCGGGTTAGTGTCAGCGTACGGGTTAGGATTAGGGGACGGCTGAGGGTCAGGCTTCGGGGAAGGGTTAGGGTTAGGCTTCGGGCTAGGGTTAGGGTTAGGGGACGGGGACGGTTTAGGGTCCAGGTGAGGGTACGACAACGCTCTAGGGGGAGCGTACGTGTGAGGGCGCGGGTTAGTGTCAGCGTACGGGTTAGGATTAGGGGACGGCTGAGGGTCAGGCTTCGGGGAAGGGTTAGGGTTAGGCTTCGGGCTAGGGTTAGGGTTAGGGGACGGGGACGGTTTAGGGTCCAGGTGAGGGTACGACAACGCTCTAGGGGGAGCGTACGTGTGAGGGCGCGGGTTAGTGTCAGCGTACGGGTTAGGATTAGGGGACGGCTGAGGGTCAGGCTTCGGGGAAGGGTTAGGGTTAGGCTTCGGGCTAGGGTTAGGGTTAGGGGACGGGGACGGTTTAGGGTCCAGGTGAGGGTACGACAACGCTCTAGGGGGAGCGTACGTGCGAGGGCGCGTGTTAGTGTCAGCGTACGGGTTAGGATTAGGGGACGGCTGAGGGTCAGGCTTCGGGGAAGGGTTAGGGTTAGGCTTCGGGCTAGGGTTAGGGTTAGGGGACCGGGACGGTTTAGGGTCCAGGTGAGGGTACGTCAACGCTCTAGGGGGAGCGTACGTGCGAGGGCGCGGGTTAGTGTCAGCGTACGGGTTAGGATTAGGGGACGGCTGAGGGTCAGGCTTCGGGGAAGGGTTAGGGTTAGGCTTCGGGCTAGGGTTAGGGTTAGGGGACGGGGACGGTTTAGGGTCCAGGTGAGGGTACGACAACGCTCTAGGGGGAGCGTACGTGTGAGGCCGCGGGTTAGTGTCAGCGTACGGGTTAGGATTAGGGGACGGCTGAGGGTCAGGCTTCGGGGAAGGGTTAGGGTTAGGCTTCGGGCTAGGGTTAGGGTTAGGGGACGGGGACGGTTTAGGGTCCAGGTGAGGGTACGACAACGCTCTAGGGGGAGCGTACGTGCGAGGGCGCGGGTTAGTGTCAGCGTACGGGTTAGGATTAGGGGACGGCTGAGGGTCAGGCTTCGGGGAAGGGGTAGGGTTAGGCTTCGGGCTAGGGTTAGGGTTAGGGGACGGGGACGGTTTAGGGTCCAGGTGAGGGTACGACAACGCTCTAGGGGGAGCGTACGTGCGAGGGCGCGGGTTAGTGTCAGCGTACGGGTTAGGATTAGGGGACGGCTGAGGGTCAGGCTTCGGGGAAGGGTTAGGGTTAGGCTTCGGGCTAGGGTTAGGGTTAGGGGACGGGGACGGTTTAGGGTCCAGGTGAGGGTACGACAACGCTCTAGGGGGAGCGTACGTGTGAGGGCGCGGGTTAGTGTCAGCGTACGGGTTAGGATTAGGGGACGGCTGAGGGTCAGGCTTCGGGGAAGGGTTAGGGTTAGGCTTCGGGCTAGGGTTAGGGTTAGGGGACGGGGACGGTTTAGGGTCCAGGTGAGGGTACGACAACGCTCTAGGGGGAGCGTACGTGTGAGGGCGCGGGTTAGTGTCAGCGTACGGGTTAGGATTAGGGGACGGCTGAGGGTCAGGCTTCGGGGAAGGGTTAGGGTTAGGCTTCGGGCTAGGGTTAGGGTTAGGGGACGGGGACGGTTTAGGGTCCAGGTGAGGGTACGACAACGCTCTAGGGGGAGCGTACGTGCGAGGGCGCGGGTTAGTGTCAGCGTACGGGTTAGGATTAGGGGACGGCTGAGGGTCAGGCTTCGGGGAAGGGTTAGGGTTAGGCTTCGGGCTAGGGTTAGGGTTAGGGGACCGGGACGGTTTAGGGTCCAGGTGAGGGTACGTCAACGCTCTAGGGGGAGCGTACGTGCGAGGGCGCGGGTTAGTGTCAGCGTACGGGTTAGGATTAGGGGACGTCTGAGGGTCAGGCTTCGGGGAAGGGTTAGGGTTAGGCTTCGGGCTAGGGTTAGGGTTAGGGGACGGGGACGGTTTAGGGTCCAGGTGAGGGTACGACAACGCTCTAGGGGGAGCGTACGTGTGAGGCCGCAGGTTAGTGTCAGCGTACGGGTTAGGATTAGGGGACGGCTGAGGGTCAGGCTTCGGGGAAGGGTTAGGGTTAGGCTTCGGGCTAGGGTTAGGGTTAGGGGACGGGGACGGTTTAGGGTCCAGGTGAGGGTACGACAACGCTCTAGGGGGAGCGTACGTGCGAGGGCGCGGGTTAGTGTCAGCGTACGGGTTAGGATTAGGGGACGGCTGAGGGTCCGGCTTCGGGGAAGGGTTAGGGTTAGGCTTCGGGCTAGGGTTAGGGTTAGGGGACGGGGACGGTTTAGGGTCCAGGTGAGGGTACGACAACGCTCTAGGGGGAGCGTACGTGCGAGGGCGCGGGTTAGTGTCAGCGTACGGGTTAGGATTAGGGGACGGCTGAGGGTCAGGCTTCGGGGAAGGGTTAGGGTTAGGCTTCGGGCTAGGGTTAGGGTTAGGGGACGGGGACGGTTTAGGGTCCAGGTGAGGGTACGACAACGCTCTAGGGGGAGCGTACGTGTGAGGGCGTGGGTTAGTGTCAGCGTACGGGTTAGGATTAGGGGACGGCTGAGGGTCAGGCTTCGGGGAAGGGTTAGGGTTAGGCTTCGGGCTAGGGTTAGGGTTAGGGGACGGGGACGGTTTAGGGTCCAGGTGAGGGTACGACAACGCTCTAGGGGGAGCGTACGTGTGAGGGCGCGGGTTAGTGTCAGCGTACGGGTTAGGATTAGGGGACGGCTGAGGGTCAGGCTTCGGGGAAGGGTTAGGGTTAGGCTTCGGGCTAGGGTTAGGGTTAGGGGACGGGGACGGTTTAGGGTCCAGGTGAGGGTACGACAACGCTCTAGGGGGAGCGTACGTGTGAGGGCGCGGGTTAGTGTCAGCGTACGGGTTAGGATTAGGGGACAGCTGAGGGTCAGGCTTCGGGGAAGGGTTAGGGTTAGGCTTCGGGCTAGGGTTAGGGTTAGGGGACGGGGACGGTTTAGGGTCCAGGTGAGGGTACGACAACGCTCTAGGGGGAGCGTACGTGCGAGGGCGCGGGTTAGTGTCAGCGTACGGGTTAGGATTAGGGGACGGGTGAGGGTCAGGCTTCGGGGAAGGGGTAGGGTTAGGCTTCGGGCTAGGGTTAGGGTTAGGGGACGGGGACGGTTTAGGGTCCAGGTGAGGGTACGACAACGCTCTAGGGGGAGCGTACGTGCGAGGGCGCGGGTTAGTGTCAGCGTACGGGTTAGGATTAGGGGACGGCTGAGGGTCAGGCTTCGGGGAAGGGTTAGGGTTAGGCTTCGGGCTAGGGTTAGGGTTAGGGGACGGGGACGGTTTAGGGTCCAGGTGAGGGTACGACAACGCTCTAGGGGGAGCGTACGTGTGAGGGCGCGGGTTAGTGTCAGCGTACGGGTTAGGATTAGGGGACGGCTGAGGGTCAGGCTTCGGGGAAGGGTTAGGGTTAGGCTTCGGGCTAGGGTTAGGGTTAGGGGACGGGGACGGTTTAGGGTCCAGGTGAGGGTACGACAACGCTCTAGGGGGAGCGTACGTGTGAGGGCGCGGGTTAGTGTCAGCGTACGGGTTAGGATTAGGGGACGGCAGAGGGTCAGGCTTCGGGGAAGGGTTAGGGTTAGGGTTCGGGCTAGGGTTAGGGTTAGGGGACGGGGACGGTTTAGGGTCCAGGTGAGGGTACGACAACGCTCTAGGGGGAGCGTACGTGCGAGGGCGCGGGTTAGTGTCAGCGTACGGGTTAGGATTAGGGGACGGCTGAGGGTCAGGCTTCGGGGAAGGGTTAGGGTTAGGGTTCGGGCTAGGGTTAGGGTTAGGGGACGGGGACGGTTTAGGGTCCAGGTGAGGGTACGACAACGCTCTAGGGGGAGCGTACGTGTGAGGGCGCGGGTTAGTGTCAGCGTACGGGTTAGGATTAGGGGACGGCTGAGGGTCAGGCTTCGGGGAAGTGTTAGGGTTAGGCTTCGGGCTAGGGTTAGGGTTAGGGGACGGGGACGGTTTAGGGTCCAGGTGAGGGTACGACAACGCTCTAGGGGGAGCGTACGTGTGAGGGCGCGGGTTAGTGTCAGCGTACGGGTTAGGATTAGGGGACGGCTGAGGGTCAGGCTTCGGGGAAGGGTTAGGGTTAGGCTTCGGGCTAGGGTTAGGGTTAGGGGACGGGGACGGTTTAGGGTCCAGGTGAGGGTACGACAACGCTCTAGGGGGAGCGTACGTGTGAGGGCGCGGGTTAGTGTCAGCGTACGGGTTAGGATTAGTGGACGGCTGAGGGTCAGGCTTCGGGGAAGGTTTAGGGTTAGGCTTCGGGCTAGGGTTAGGGTTAGGGGACGGGGACGGTTTAGGGTCCAGGTGAGGGTACGACAACGCTCTAGGGGGAGTGTACGTGTGAGGGCGCGGGTTAGTGTCAGCGTACGGGTTAGGATTAGGGGACGGCTGAGGGTCAGGCTTCGGGGAAGGGTTAGGGTTAGGCTTCGGGCTAGGGTTAGGGTTAGGGGACGGGGACGGTTTAGGGTCCAGGTGAGGGTACGACAACGCTCTAGGGGGAGCGTACGTGTGAGGGCGCGGGTTAGTGTCAGCGTACGGGTTAGGATTAGGGGACGGCTGAGGGTCAGGCTTCGGGGAAGGGTTAGGGTTAGGCTTCGGGCTAGGGTTAGGGTTAGGGGACGGGGACGGTTTAGGGTCCAGGTGAGGGTACGACAACGCTCTAGGGGGAGCGTACGTGTGAGGGCGCGGGTTAGTGTCAGCGTACGGGTTAGGATTAGGGGACGGCTGAGGGTCAGGCTTCGGGGAAGGGTTAGGGTTAGGCTTCGGGATAGGGTTAGGGTTAGGGGACGGGGAAGGTTTAGGGTCCAGGTGAGGGTACGACAACGCTCTAGGGGGAGCGTACGTGTGAGGGCGCGGGTTAGTGTCAGCGTACGGGTTAGGATTAGGGGACGGCTGAGGGTCAGGCTTCGGGGAAGGGTTAGGGTTAGGCTTCGGGCTAGGGTTAGGGTTAGGGTACGGGGACGGTTTAGGGTCCAGGTGAGGGTACGACAACGCTCTAGGGGGAGCGTACGTGTGAGGGCGTGGGTTAGTGTCAGCGTACGGGTTAGGATTAGGGGACGGCTGAGGGTCAGGCTTCGGGGAAGGGTTAGGGTTAGGCTTCGGGCTAGGGTTAGGGTTAGGGGACGGGGACGGTTTAGGGTCCAGGTGAGGGTACGACAACGCTCTAGGGGGAGCGTACGTGTGAGGGCGCGGGTTAGTGTCAGCGTACGGGTTAGGATTAGGGGACGGCTGAGGGTCAGGCTTCGGGGAAGGGTTAGGGTTAGGCTTCGGGCTAGGGTTAGGGTTAGGGGACGGGGACGGTTTAGGGTCCAGGTGAGGGTACGACAACGCTCTAGGGGGAGCGTACGTGTGAGGGCGCGGGTTAGTGTCAGCGTACGTGTTAGGTTTAGGGGACGGCTGAGGGTCAGGCTTCGGGGAAGTGTTAGGGTTAGGCGACGGGCTAGGGTTAGGGTTAGGGGACGGGGACGGTTTAGGGTCCAGGTGAGGGTACGACAACGCTCTAGGGGGAGCGTACGTGCGAGGGCGCGGGTTAGTGTCAGCGTACGGGTTAGGATTAGGGGACGGCTGAGGGTCAGGCTTCGGGGAAGGGTTAGGGTTAGGCTTCGGGCTAGGGTTAGGGTTAGGGGACGGGGACGGTTTAGGGTCCAGGTGAGGGTACGACAACGCTCTAGGGGGAGCGTACGTGTGAGGGCCCGGGTTAGTGTCAGCGTACGGGTTAGGATTAGGGGACGGCTGAGGGTCAGGCTTCGGGGAAGGGTTAGGGTTAGGCTTTGGGCTAGGGTTAGGGTTAGGGGACGGGGACGGTTTAGGGTCCAGGTGAGGGTACGACAACGCTCTAGGGGGAGCGTACGTGTGAGGGCGCGGGTTAGTGTCAGCGTACGGGTTAGGATTAGGGGACGGCTGAGGGTCAGGCTTCGGGGAAGGGTTAGGGTTAGGCTTCGGGCTAGGGTTAGGGTTAGGGGACGGGGACGGTTTAGGGTCCAGGTGAGGGTACGACAACGCTCTAGGGGGAGCGTACGTGCGAGGGCGCGGGTTAGTGTCAGCGTACGGGTTAGGATTAGGGGACGGCTGAGGGTCAGGCTTCGGGGAAGGGTTAGGGTTAGGCTTCGGGCTAGGGTTAGGGCTAGGGGACGGGGACGGTTTAGGGTCCAGGTGAGGGTACGACAACGCTCTAGGGGGAGCGTACGTGCGAGGGCGCGGGTTAGTGTCAGCGTACGGGTTAGGATTAGGGGACGGCAGAGGGTCAGGCTTCGGGGAAGGGTTAGGGTTAGGCTTCGGGCTAGGGTTAGGGTTAGGGGACGGGGACGGTTTAGGGTCCAGGTGAGGGTACGACAACGCTCTAGGGGGAGCGTACGTGCGAGGGCGCGGGTTAGTGTCAGCGTACGGGTTAGGATTAGGGGACGGCTGAGGGTCAGGCTTCGGGGAAGGGTTAGGGTTAGGCTTCGGGCTAGGGTTAGGGCTAGGGGACGGGGACGGTTTAGGGTCCAGGTGAGGGTACGACAACGCTCTAGGGGGAGCGTACGTGCGAGGGCGCGGGTTAGTGTCAGCGTACGGGTTAGGATTAGGGGACGGCAGAGGGTCAGGCTTCGGGGAAGGGTTAGGGTTAGGCTTCGGGCTAGGGTTAGGGTTAGGGGACGGGGACGGTTTAGGGTCCAGGTGAGGGTACGACAACGCTCTAGGGGGAGCGTACGTGCGAGGGCGCGGGTTAGTGTCAGCGTACGGGTTAGGATTAGGGGACGGCTGAGGGTCAGGCTTCCTGGAAGGGTTAGGGTTAGGCTTCGGGCTAGGGTTAGGGTTAGGGGACGGGGACGGTTTAGGGTCCAGGTGAGGGTACGACAACGCTCTAGGGGGAGCGTACGTGTGAGGGCGCGGGTTAGTGTCAGCGTACGGGTTAGGATTAGGGGACGGCTGAGGGTCAGGCTTCGGGGAAGGGTTAGGGTTAGGCTTCGGGCTAGGGTTAGGGTTAGGGGACGGGGACGGTTTAGGGTCCAGGTGAGGGTACGACAACGCTCTAGGGGGAGCGTACGTGTGAGGGCGCGGGTTAGTGTCAGCGTACGGGTTAGGATTAGGGGACGGCTGAGGGTCAGGCTTCGGGGAAGGGTTAGGGTTAGGCTTTGGGCTAGGGTTAGGGTTAGGGGACGGGGACGGTTTAGGGTCCAGGTGAGGGTACGAAAACGCTCTAGGGGGAGCGTACGTGCGAGGGCGCGGGTTAGTGTTAGCGTACGGGTTAGGATTAGGGGACGGCTGAGGGTCAGGCTTCGGGGAAGGGTTAGGGTTAGGGTTCGGGCTAGGGTTAGGGTTAGGGGACGGGGGGACGGTTTAGGGTCCAGGTGAGTGTACGACAACGCTCTAGGGGGAGCGTACGTGCGAGGGCGCGGGTTAGTGTCAGCGTACGGGTTAGGATTAGGGGACGGCTGAGGGTCAGGCTTCGGGGAAGGGTTAGGGTTAGGCTTCGAGCTAGGGTTAGGGTTAGGGGACGGGGACGGTTTAGGGTCCAGGTGAGGGTACGACAACGCTCTAGGGGGAGCGTACGTGTGAGGGCGCGGGTTAGTGTCAGCGTACGGGTTAGGATTAGGGGACGGCTGAGGGTCAGGCTTCGGGGAAGGGTTAGGGTTAGGCTTCGGGCTAGGGTTAGGGTTAGGGGACGGGGACGGTTTAGGGTCCAGGTGAGGGTACGACAACGCTCTAGGGGGAGCGCACGTGTGAGGGCGCGGGTTAGTGTCAGCGTACGGGTTAGGATTAGGGGACGGCTGAGGGTCAGGCTTCGGGGAAGGGTTAGGGTTAGGGTTCGGGCTAGGGTTAGGGTTAGGGGACGGGGACGGTTTAGGGTCCAGGTGAGTGTACGACAACGCTCTAGGGGGAGCATACGTGTGAGGGCGCGGGTTAGTGTCAGCGTACGGGTTAGGATTAGGGGACGGCTGAGGGTCAGGCTTCGGGGAAGGGTTAGGGTTAGGCTTCGGGCTAGGGTTAGGGTTAGGGGACGGGGACGGTTTAGGGTCCAGGTGAGGGTACGACAACGCTCTATGGGGAGCGTACGTGTGAGGGCGCGGGTTAGTGTCAGCGTACGGGTTAGGATTAGGGGACGGCTGAGGGTCAGGCTTCGGGGAAGGGTTAGGGTTAGGCTTTGGGCTAGGGTTAGGGTTAGGGGACGGGGACGGTTTAGGGTCCAGGTGAGGGTACGACAACGCTCTAGGGGGAACGTACGTGCGAGGGCGCGGGTTAGTGTTAGCGTACGGGTTAGGATTAGGGGACGGCTGAGGGTCAGGCTTCGGGGAAGGGTTAGGGTTAGGGTTCGGGCTAGGGTTAGGGTTAGGGGACGGGGGGACGGTTTAGGGTCCAGGTGAGTGTACGACAACGCTCTAGGGGGAGCGTACGTGCGAGGGCGCGGGTTAGTGTCAGCGTACGGGTTAGGATTAGGGGACGGCTGAGGGTCAGGCTTCGGGGAAGGGTTAGGGTTAGGCTTCGGGCTAGGGTTAGGGTTAGGGGACGGGGACGGTTTAGGGTCCAGGTGAGGGTACGACAACGCTCTAGGGGGAGCGTACGTGTGAGGGCGCGGGTTAGTGTCAGCGTACGGGTTAGGATTAGGGGACGGCTGAGGGTCAGGCTTCGGGGAAGGGTTAGGGTTAGGGTTCGGGCTAGGGTTAGGGTTAGGGGACGGGGACGGTTTAGGGTCCAGGTGAGGGTACGACAACGCTCTAGGGGGAGCGTACGTGCGAGGGCGCGGGTTAGTGTCAGCGTACGGGTTAGGATTAGGGGACGGCTGAGGGTCAGGCTTCGGGGAAGGGTTAGGGTTAGGCTTCGGGCTAGGGTTAGGGTTAGGGGACGGGGACGGTTTAGGGTCCAGGTGAGGGTACGACAACGCTCTAGGGGGAGCGTACGTGCAAGGGCGCGGGTTAGTGTCAGCGTACGGGTTAGGATTAGGGGACGGCTGAGGGTCAGGATTCGGGGAAGGGTTAGGGTTAGGCTTCGGGCTAGGGTTAGGGTTAGGGGACGGGGACGGTTTAGGGTCCAGGTGAGGGTACGACAACGCTCTAGGGGGAGCGTACGTGTGAGGGCGCGGGTTAGTGTCAGCGTACGGGTTAGGATTAGGGGACGGCTGAGGGTCAGGCTTCGGGGAAGGGTTAGGGTTAGGGTTCGGGCTAGGGTTAGGGTTAGGGGACGGGGACGGTTTAGGGTCCAGGTGAGGGTACGACAACGCTCTAGGGGGAGCGTACGTGTGAGGGCGCGGGTTAGTGTCAGCGTACGGGTTAGGATTAGGGGACGGCTGAGGGTCAGGCTTCGGGGAAGGGTTAGGGTTAGGGTTCGGGCTAGGGTTAGGGTTAGGGGACGGGGACGGTTTAGGGTCCAGGTGAGGGTACGACAACGCTCTAGGGGGAGCGTACGTGTGAGGGCGCGGGTTAGTGTCAGCGTACGGGTTAGGATTAGGGGACGGCTGAGGGTCAGGCTTCGGGGAAGGGTTAGGGTTAGGGTTCGGGCTAGGGTTAGGGTTAGGGGACGGGGACGGTTTAGGGTCCAGGTGAGGGTACGACAACGCTCTAGGGGGAGCGTACGTGTGAGGGGGCGGGTTAGTGTCAGCGTACGGGTTAGGATTAGGGGACGGCTGAGGGTCAGGCTTCGGGGAAGGGTTAGGGTTAGGGTTCGGGCTAGGGTTAGGGTTAGGGGACGGGGGGACGGTTTAGGGTCCAGGTGAGGGTACGAAAACGCTCTAGGGGGAGCGTACGTGCGAGGGCGCGGGTTAGTGTCAGCGTACGGGTTAGGATTAGGGGACGGCTGAGGGTCAGGCTTCGGGGAAGGGTTAGGGTTAGGCTTCGGGCTAGGGTTAGGGTTAGGGGACGGGGACGGTTTAGGGTCCAGGTGAGGGTACGACAACGCTCTAGGGGGAGCGTACGTGCGAGGGCGCGGGTTAGTGTCAGCGTACGGGTTAGGATTAGGGGATGGCTGAGGGTCAGGCTTCGGGGAAGGGTTAGGGTTAGGCTTCGGGCTAGGGTTAGGGTTAGGGGACGGGGACGGTTTAGGGTCCAGGTGAGGGTACGACAACGCTCTAGGGGGAGCGTACGTGCGAGGGCGCGGGTTAGTGTCAGCGTACGTGTTAGGATTAGGGGACGCCTGAGGGTCAGGCTTCGGGGAAGGGTTAGGGTTAGGCTTCGGGCTAGGGTTAGGGTTAGGGGACGGGGACGGTTTAGGGTCCAGGTGAGGGTACGACAACGCTCTAGGGGAAGCGTACGTGCAAGGGCGCGGGTTAGTGTCAGCGTACGGGTTAGGATTAGGGGACGGCTGAGTGTCAGGATTCGGGGAAGGTTTAGGGTTAGGCTTCGGGCTAGTGTTAGGGTTAGGGGACGGGGACGGTTTAGGGTCCAGGTGAGGGTACGACAACGCTCTAGGGGGAGCGTACGTGTGAGGGCGCGGGTTAGTGTCAGCGTACGGGTTAGGATTAGGGGACGGCTGAGGGTCAGGCTTCGGGGAAGGGTTAGGGTTAGGGTTCGGGCTAGGGTTAGGGTTAGGGGACGGGGACGGTTTAGGGTCCAGGTGAGGGTACGACAACGCTCTAGGGGGAGCGTACGTGTGAGGGCGCGGGTTAGTGTCAGCGTACGGGTTAGGATTAGGGGACGGCTGAGGGTCAGGCTTCGGGGAAGGGTTAGGGTTAGGGTTCGGTCTAGGGTTAGGGTTAGGGGACGGGGACGGTTTAGGGTCCAGGTGAGGGTACGACAACGCTCTAGGGGGAGCGTACGTGTGAGGGCGCGGGTTAGTGTCAGCGTACGGGTTAGGATTAGGGGACGGCTGAGGGTCAGGCTTCGGGGAAGTGTTAGGGTTAGGCTTCGGACTAGGGTTAGGGTTAGGGGACGGGGACGGTTTAGGGTCCAGGTGAGGGTACGACAACGCTCTAGGGGGAGCGTACGTGTGAGGGCGTGGGTTAGTGTCAGCGTACGGGTTAGGATTAGGGGACGGCTGAGGGTCAGGCTTCGGGGAAGTGTTAGGGTTAGGCTTCGGGCTAGGGTTAGGGTTAGGGGACGGGGACGGTTTAGGGTCCAGGTGAGGGTACGACAACGCTCTAGGGGGAGCGTACGTGTGAGGCCGCGGGTTAGGGTCAGCGTACGGGTTAGGATTAGGGGACGGCTGAGGGTCAGGCTTCGGGGAAGGGTTAGGGTTAGGCTTCGGGCTAGGGTTAGGGTTAGGGGACGGGGACGGTTTAGGGTCCAGGTGAGGGTACGACAACGCTCTAGGGGGAGCGTACGTGTGAGGGCGCGGGTTAGTGTCAGCGTACGGGTTAGGATTGGGGGACGGCTGAGGGTCAGGCTTCGGGGAAGGGTTAGGGTTAGGCTTCGGGCTAGGGTTAGGGTTAGGGGACGGGGACGGTTTAGGGTCCAGGTGAGGGTACGACAACGCTCTAGGGGGAGCGTACGTGTGAGGGCGCGGGTTAGTGTCAGCGTACGGGTTAGGATTAGGGGACGGCTGAGGGTCAGGCTTCGGGGAAGGGTTAGGGTTAGGCTTCGGGCTAGGGTTAGGGTTAGGGGACGGGGACGGTTTAGGGTCCAGGTGAGGGTACGACAACGCTCTAGGGGGAGCGTACGTGTGAGGGCGCGGGTTAGTGTCAGCGTACGGGTTAGGATTAGGGGACGGCTGAGGGTCAGGCTTCGGGGAAGGGTTAGGGTTAGGCTTCGGGCTAGGGTTAGGGTTAGGGGACGGGGACGGTTTAGGGTCCAGGTGAGGGTACGACAACGCTCTAGGGGGAGCGCACGTGTGAGGGCGCGGGTTAGTGTCAGCGTACGGGTTAGGATTAGGGGACGGCTGAGGGTCAGGCTTCGGGGAAGGGTTAGTGTTAGGGTTCGGGCTAGGGTTAGGGTTAGGGGACGGGGACGGTTTAGGGTCCAGGTGAGGGTACGACAACGCTCTAGGGGGAGCGCACGTGTGAGGGCGCGGGTTAGTGTCAGCGTACGGGTTAGGATTAGGGGACGGCTGAGGGTCAGGCTTCGAGGAAGGGTTAGGGTTAGGGTTTGGGCTAGGGTTAGGGTTAGGGGACGGGGACGGTTTAGGGTCCAGGTGAGGGTACGACAACGCTCTAGGGGGAGCGTACGTGTGAGGGCGCGGGTTAGTGTCAGCGTACGGGTTAGGATTAGGGGACGGCTGAGGGTCAGGCTTCGGGGAAGGTTTAGGGTTAGGGTTCGGGCTAGGGTTAGGGTTAGGGGACGGGGACGGTTTAGGGTCCAGGTGAGGGTACGACAACGCTCTAGGGGGAGCGTACGTGTGAGGGCGCGGGTTAGTGTCAGCGTACGGGTTAGGATTAGGGGACGGCTGAGGGTCAGGCTTCGGGGAAGGGTTAGGGTTAGGGTTCGGGCTAGGGTTAGGGTTAGGGGACGGGGACGGTTTAGGGTCCAGGTGAGGGTACGACAACGCTCTAGGGGGAGCGTACGTGTGAGGGCGCGGGTTAGTGTCAGCGTACGGGTTAGGATTAGGGGACGGCTGAGGGTCAGGCTTCGGGGAAGGGTTAGGGTTAGGCTTCGGGCTAGGGTTAGGGTTAGGGGACGGGGACGGTTTAGGGTCCAGGTGAGGGTACGACAACGCTCTAGGGGGAGCGTACGTGCGAGGGCGCGGGTTAGTGTCAGCGTACGGGTTAGGATTAGGGGACGGCTGAGGGTCAGGCTTCGGGGAAGTGTTAGGGTTAGGCTTCGGGCTAGGGTTAGGGTTAGGGGACGGGGACGGTTTAGGGTCCAGGTGAGGGTACGACAACGCTCTAGGGGGAGCGTACGTGCGAGGGCGCGGGTTAGAGTCAGCGTACGGGTTAGGATTAGGGGACGGCTGAGGGTCAGGCTTCGGGGAAGGGTTAGGGTTAGGCTTCGGGCTAGGGTTAGGGTTAGGGGACAGGGACGGTTTAGGGTCCAGGTGAGGGTACGACAACGCTCTAGGGGGAGCGTACGTGTGAGGCCGCGGGTTAGGGTCAGCGTACGGGTTAGGATTAGGGGACGGCTGAGGGTCAGGCTTCGGGGAAGGGTTAGGGTTAGGCTTCGGGCTAGGGTTAGGGTTAGGGGACGGGGACGGTTTAGGGTCCAGGTGAGGGTACGACAACGCTCTAGGGGGAGCGTACGTGTGAGGGCGCGGGTTAGTGTCAGCGTACGGGTTAGGATTGGGGGACGGCTGAGGGTCAGGCTTCGGGGAAGGGTTAGGGTTAGGCTTCGGGCTAGGGTTAGGGTTAGGGGACGGGGACGGTTTAGGGTCCAGGTGAGGGTACGACAACGCTCTAGGGGGAGCGTACGTGTGAGGGCGCGGGTTAGTGTCAGCGTACGGGTTAGGATTAGGGGACGGCTGAGGGTCAGGCTTCGGGGAAGGGTTAGGGTTAGGGTTCGGGCTAGGGTTAGGGTTAGGGGACGGGGACGGTTTAGGGTCCAGGTGAGGGTACGACAACGCTCTAGGGGGAGCGTACGTGTGAGGGCGCGGGTTAGTGTCAGCGTACGGGTTAGGATTAGGGGACGGCTGAGGGTCAGGCTTCGGGGAAGGGTTAGGGTTAGGCTTCGGGCTAGGGTTAGGGTTAGGGGACGGGGACGGTTTAGGGTCCAGGTGAGGGTACGACAACGCTCTAGGGGGAGCGTACGTGTGAGGGCGCGGGTTAGTGTCAGCGTACGGGTTAGGATTAGGGGACGGCTGAGGGTCAGGCTTCGGGGAAGGGTTAGGGTTAGGGTTCGGGCTAGGGTTAGGGTTAGGGGACGGGGACGGTTTAGGGTCCAGGTGAGGGTACGACAACGCTCTAGGGGGAGCGTACGTGTGAGGGCGCGGGTTAGTGTCAGCGTACGGGTTAGGATTAGGGGACGGCTGAGGGTCAGGCTTCGGGGAAGGGTTAGGGTTAGGCTTCGGGCTAGGGTTAGGGTTAGGGGACGGGGACGGTTTAGGGTCCAGGTGAGGGTACGACAACGCTCTAGGGGGAGCGCACGTGTGAGGGCGCGGGTTAGTGTCAGCGTACGGGTTAGGATTAGGGGACGGCTGAGGGTCAGGCTTCGGGGAAGGGTTAGGGTTAGGCTTCGGGCTAGGGTTAGGGTTAGGGGACGGGGACGGTTTAGGGTCCAGGTGAGGGTACGACAACGCTCTAGGGGGAGCGCACGTGTGAGGGCGCGGGTTAGTGTCAGCGTACGGGTTAGGATTAGGGGACGGCTGAGGGTCAGGCTTCGGGGAAGGGTTAGTGTTAGGGTTCGGGCTAGGGTTAGGGTTAGGGGACGGGGACGGTTTAGGGTCCAGGTGAGGGTACGACAACGCTCTAGGGGGAGCGTACGTGCGAGGGCGCGGGTTAGTGTCAGCGTACGGGTTAGGATTAGGGGACGGCTGAGGGTCAGGCTTCGGGGAAGGGTTAGGGTTAGGCTTCGGGCTAGGGTTAGGGTTAGGGGACGGGGACGGTTTAGGGTCCAGGTGAGGGTACGACAACGCTCTAGGGGGAGCGTAGGTGCGAGGGCGCGGGTTAGTGTCAGCGTACGGGTTAGGATTAGGGGACGGCTGAGGGTCAGGCTTCGGGGAAGGGTTAGGGTTAGGCTTCGGGCTAGGGTTAGGGTTAGGGGACGGGGACGGTTTAGGGTCCAGGTGAGGGTACGACAACGCTCTAGGGGGAGCGTACGTGTGAGGGCGCGGGTTAGTGTCAGCGTACGGGTTAGGATTAGGGGACGGCTGAGGGTCAGGCTTCGGGGAAGGGTTAGGGTTAGGCTTCGGGCTAGGGTTAGGGTTAGGGGACGGGGACGGTTTAGGGTCCAGGTGAGGGTACGACAACGCTCTAGGGGGAGCGTACGTGTGAGGGCGCGGGTTAGTGTCAGCGTACGGGTTAGGATTAGGGGACGGCTGAAGGTCAGGCTTCGGGGAAGGGTTAGGGTTAGGCTTCGGGCTAGGGTTAGGGTTAGGGGACAGGGACGGTTTAGGGTCCAGGTGAGGGTACGACAACGCTCTAGGGGGAGCGTACGTGTGAGGGCGTGGGTTAGTGTCAGCGTACGGGTTAGGATTAGGGGACGGCTGAGGGTCAGGCTTCGGGGAAGGGTTAGGGTTAGGCTTCGGGCTAGGGTTAGGGTTAGGGGACGGGGACGGTTTAGGGTCCAGGTGAGGGTACGACAACGCTCTAGGGGGAGCGTACGTGTGAGGGCGCGGGTTAGTGTCAGCGTACGGGTTAGGATTAGGGGACGGCTGAGGGTCAGGCTTCGGGGAAGGGTTAGGGTTAGGCTTCGGGCTAGGGTTAGGGTTAGGGGACGGGGACGGTTTAGGGTCCAGGTGAGGGTACGACAACGCTCTAGGGGGAGCGTACGTGCGAGGGCGCGGGTTAGTGTCAGCGTACGGGTTAGGATTAGGGGACGGCTGAGGGTCAGGCTTCGGGGAAGGGTTAGGGTTAGGCTTCGGGCTAGGGTTAGGGTTAGGGGACGGGGACGGTTTAGGGTCCAGGTGAGGGTACGACAACGCTCTAGGGGGAGCGCACGTGTGAGGGCGCGGGTTAGTGTCAGCGTACGGGTTAGGATTAGGGGACGGCTGAGGGTCAGGCTTCGGGGAAGGGTTAGTGTTAGGGTTCGGGCTAGGGTTAGGGTTAGGGGACGGGGACGGTTTAGGGTCCAGGTGAGGGTACGACAACGCTCTAGGGGGAGCGCACGTGTGAGGGCGCGGGTTAGTGTCAGCGTACGGGTTAGGATTAGGGGACGGCTGAGGGTCAGGCTTCGAGGAAGGGTTAGGGTTAGGGTTCGGGCTAGGGTTAGGGTTAGGGGACGGGGACGGATTAGGGTCCAGGTGAGGGTACGACAACGCTCTAGGGGGAGCGTACGTGTGAGGGCGCGGGTTAGTGTCAGCGTACGGGTTAGGATTAGGGGACGGCTGAGGGTCAGGCTTCGGGGAAGGGTTAGGGTTAGGCTTCGGGCTAGGGTTAGGGTTAGGGGACGGGGACGGTTTAGGGTCCAGGTGAGGGTACGACAACGCTCTAGGGGGAGCGTACGTGCGAGGGCGCGGGTTAGTGTCAGCGTACGGGTTAGGATTAGGGGACGGCTGAGGGTCAGGCTTCGGGGAAGGGTTAGGGTTAGGGTTCGGGCTAGGGTTAGGGTTAGGGGACGGGGACGGTTTAGGGTCCAGGTGAGGGTACGACAACGCTCTAGGGGGAGCGTACGTGCGAGGGCGCGGGTTAGTGTCAGCGTACGGGTTAGGATTAGGGGACGGCTGAGGGTCAGGCTTCGGGGAAGGGTTAGGGTTAGGCTTCGGGCTAGGGTTAGGGTTAGGGGACGGGGACGGTTTAGGGTCCAGGTGAGGGTACGACAACGCTCTAGGGGGAGCGTACGTGCGAGGGCGCGGGTTAGTGTCAGCGTACGGGTTAGGATTAGGGGACGGCTGAGGGTCAGGCTTCGGGGAAGGGTTAGGGTTAGGCTTCGGGCTAGGGTTAGGGTTAGGGGACGGGGACGGTTTAGGGTCCAGGTGAGGGTACGACAACGCTCTAGGGGGAGCGTAGGTGCGAGGGCGCGGGTTAGTGTCAGCGTACGGGTTAGGATTAGGGGACGGCTGAGGGTCAGGCTTCGGGGAAGGGTTAGGGTTAGGCTTCGGGCTAGGGTTAGGGTTAGGGGACGGGGACGGTTTAGGGTCCAGGTGAGGGTACGACAACGCTCTAGGGGGAGCGTACGTGTGAGGGCGCGGGTTAGTGTCAGCGTACGGGTTAGGATTAGGGGACGGCTGAGGGTCAGGCTTCGGGGAAGGGTTAGGGTTAGGCTTCGGGCTAGGGTTAGGGTTAGGGGACGGGGACGGTTTAGGGTCCAGGTGAGGGTACGACAACGCTCTAGGGGGAGCGTACGTGTGAGGGCGCGGGTTAGTGTCAGCGAACGGGTTAGGATTAGGGGACGGCTGAGGGTCAGGCTTCGGGGAAGGGTTAGGGTTAGGCTTCGGGCTAGGGTTAGGGTTAGGGGACGGGGACGGTTTAGGGTCCAGGTGAGGGTACGACAACGCTCTAGGGGGAGCGTACGTGTGAGGGCGCGGGTTAGTGTCAGCGTACGGGTTAGGATTAGGGGACGGCTGAGGGTCAGGCTTCGGGGAAGGGGTAGGGTTAGGGCTAGGGTTAGGGTTAGGGGACGGGGACGGTTTAGGGTCCAGGTGAGGGTACGACAACGCTCTAGGGGGAGCGTACGTGTGAGGGCGCGGGTTAGTGTCAGCGTACGGGTTAGGATTAGGGGACGGCTGAGGGTCAGGCTTCGGGGAAGGGTTAGGGTTAAGCTTCGGGCTAGGGTTAGGGTTAGGGGACGGGGACGGTTTAGGGTCCAGGTGAGGGTACGACAACGCTCTAGGGGGAGCGTACGTGTGAGGGCGCGGGTTAGTGTCAGCGTACGGGTTAGGATTAGGGGACGGCTGAGGGTCAGGCTTCGGGGAAGGGTTAGGGTTAGGGTTCGGGCTAGGGTTAGGGTTAGGGGACGGGGACGGTTTAGGGTCCAGGTGAGGGTACGACAACGCTCTAGGGGCAGCGTACGTGTGAGGGCGCGGGTTAGTGTCAGCGTACGGGTTAGGATTAGGGGACGGCTGAGGGTCAGGCTTCGGAGAAGGGTTAGGGTTAGGCTTCGGGCTAGGGTTAGGGTTAGGGGACGGGGACGGTTTAGGGTCCAGGTGAGGGTACGACAACGCTCTAGGGGGAGCGTACGTGTGAGGGCGCGGGTTAGTGTCAGCGTACGGGTTAGGATTAGGGGACGGCTGAGGGTCAGGCTTCGGGGAAGGGTTAGGGTTAGGGTTCGGGCTAGGGTTAGGGTTAGGGGACGGGGACGGTTTAGGGTCCAGGTGAGGGTACGACAACGCTCTAGGGGGAGCGCACGTGTGAGGGCGCGGGTTAGTGTCAGCGTACGGGTTAGGATTAGGGGACGGCTGAGGGTCAGGCTTCGGGGAAGGGTTAGGTTTAGGGTTCGGGCTAGGGTTAGGGTTAGGGGACGGGGACGGTTTAGGGTCCAGGTGAGGGTACGACTACGCTCTAGGGGGAGCGTACGTGTGAGGGCGCGGGTTAGTGTCAGCGTACGGGTTAGGATTAGGGGACGGCTGAGGGTCAGGCTTCGGGGAAGGGTTAGGGTTAGGGTTCGGGCTAGGGTTAGGGTTAGGGGACGGGGACGGTTTAGGGTCCAGGTGAGGGTACGACAACGCTCTAGGGGGAGCGCACGTGTGAGGGCGTGGGTTAGTGTCAGCGTACGGGTTAGGATTAGGGGACGGCTGAGGGTCAGGCTTCGGGGAAGGGTTAGGGTTAGGGTTCGGGCTAGGGTTAGGGTTAGGGGACGGGGACGGTTTAGGGTCCAGGTGAGGGTACGACAACGCTCTAGGGGGAGCGCACGTGTGAGGGCGCGGTTTAGTGTCAGCGTACGGGTTAGGATTAGGGGACGGCTGAGGGTCAGGCTTCGGGGAAGTGTTAGGGTTAGGGTTCGGGCTAGGGTTAGGGTTAGGGGACGGGGACGGTTCAGGGTCCAGGTGAGGGTACGACAACGCTCTAGGGGGAGCGTACGTGTGAGGGTGTGGGTTAGTGTCAGCGTACGGGTTAGGATTAGGGGACGGCTGAGGGTCAGGCTTCGGGGAAGTGGTAGGGTTAGGGTTCGGGCTAGGGTTAGGGTTAGGGGACGGGGACGGTTCAGGGTCCAGGTGAGGGTACGACAACGCTCTAGGGGGAGCGTACGTGTGAGGGTGCGAGTTAGTGTCAGCGTACGGGTTAGGATTAGGGGACGGCTGAGGGTCAGGCTTCGGGGAAGGGTTAGGGTTAGGGTTCGGGCTAGGGTTAGGGTTAGGGGACGGGGACGGTTTAGGGTCCAGGTGAGGGTACGACAACGCTCTAGGGGGAGCGTACGTGTGAGGGCGCGGGTTAGTGTCAGCGTACGGGTTAGGATTAGGGGACGGCTGAGGGTCAGGCTTCGGGGAAGGGTTAGGGTTAGGCTTCGGGCTAGGGTTAGGGTTAGGGGACGGGGACGGTTTAGGGTCCAGGTGAGGGTACGACAACGCTCTAGGGGGAGCGTACGTGTGAGGGCGCGGGTTAGTCTCAGCGTACGGGTTAGGATTAGGGGACGGCTGAGGGTCAGGCTTCGGGGAAGGGTTAGGGTTAGGGTTCGGGCTAGGGTTAGGGTTAGGGGACGGGGACGGTTTAGGGTCCAGGTGAGGGTACGACAACGCTCTAGGGTGAGCGTACGTGTGAGGGCGCGGGTTAGTGTCAGCGTACGGGTTAGGATTAGGGGACGGCTGAGGGTCAGGCTTCGGGGAAGGGTTAGGGTTAGGGATCGGGCTAGTGTTAGGGTTCGGGCTAGGGTTAGGGTTAGGGGACGGGGACGGTTTAGGGTCCAGGTGAGGGTACGACAACGCTCTAGGGGGAGCGTACGTGTGAGGGCGCGGGTTAGTGTCAGCGTACGGGTTAGGATTAGGGGACGGCTGAGGGTCAGGCTTCGGGGAAGGGTTAGGGTTAGGGTTCGGGCTAGGGTTAGGGGACGGGGACGGGGACGGTTTAGGGTCCAGGTGAGGGTACGACTACGCTCTAGGGGGAGCGTACGTGTGAGGGCGCGGGTTAGTGTCAGCGTACGGGTTAGGATTAGGGGACGGCTGAGGGTCAGGCTTCGGGGAAGGGTTAGGGTTAGGGTTCGGGGTAGGGTTAGGGTTAGGGGACGGGGACGGTTTAGGGTCCAGGTGAGGGTACGACAACGCTCTAGGGGGAGCGCACGTGTGAGGGCGCGGGTTAGTGTCAGCGTACGGGTTAGGATTAGGGGACGGCTGAGGGTCAGGCTTCGGGGAAGGGTTAGGGTTAGGGTTCGGGCTAGGGTTAGGGTTAGGGGACGGGGACGGTTTAGGGTCCAGGTGAGGGTACGACAACGCTCTAGGGGGAGCGCAAGTGTGAGGGCGCGGGTTAGTGTCAGCGTACGGGTTAGGATTAGGGGACGGCTGAGGGTCAGGCTTCGGGGAAGGGTTAGGGTTAGGGTTCGGGCTAGGGTTAGGGTTAGGGGATGGGGACGGTTTAGGGTCCAGGTGAGGGTACGACAACGTTCTAGGGGGAGCGTACGTGTGAGGGCGCGGTTTAGTGTCAGCGTTTGGGTTAGGATTAGGGGACGGCTGAGGGTCAGGCTTCGGGGAAGGGTTAGGGTTAGGGTTCGGGCTAGGGTGAGGGTTAGGGGACGGGGACGGTTTAGGGTCCAGGTGAGGGTACGACAACGCTCTAGGGGGAGCGTACGTGTGAGGGCGCGGGATAGTGTCAGCGTACGGGTTAGGATTAGGGGACGGCTGAGGGTCAGGCTTCGGGGAAGGGGTAGGGTTAGGCTTCGGGCTAGGGTTAGGGTTAGGGGACGGGGACGGTTTAGGGTCCAGGTGAGGGTACGACAACGCTCTAGGGGGAGCGTACGTGTGAGGGCGCGGGATAGTGTCAGCGTACGGGTTAGGATTAGGGGACAGCTGAGGGTCAGGCTTCGGGGAAGGGGTAGGGTTAGGCTTCGGGCTAGGGTTAGGGTTAGGGGATGGGGACGGTTTAGGGTCCAGGTGAGGGTACGACAACGCTCTAGGGGGAGCGTACGTGTGAGGGCGCGGGATAGTGTCAGCGTACGGGTTAGGATTAGGGGACGGCTGAGGGTCAGGCTTCGGGGAAGGGTTAGGGTTAGGGTTCGGGCTAGGGTTAGGGTTAGGGGACGGGGACGGTTTAGGGTCCAGGTGAGGGTACGACAACGCTCTAGGGGGAGCGTACGTGTGAGGGCGCGGGATAGTGTCAGCGTACGGGTTAGGATTAGGGGACGGCTGAGGGTCAGGCTTCGGGGAAGGGTTAGGGTTAGGCTTCGGGCTAGGGTTAGGGTTAGGGGACGGGGACGGTTTAGGGTCCAGGTGAGGGTACGACAACGCTCTAGGGGGAGCGTACGTGTGACGGCGTGGGTTAGTGTCAGCGTACGGGTTAGGATTAGGGGACGGCTGAGGGTCAGGCTTCGGGGAAGGGGTAGGGTTAGGCTTCAGGCTAGGGTTAGGGTTAGGGGACGGGGACAGTTTAGGGTCCAGGTGAGGGTACGACAACGCTCTAGGGGGAGCGTACGTGTGAGGGCGCAGGTTAGTGTCAGCGTACGGGTTAGGATTAGGGGACGGCTGAGGGTCAGGCTTCGGGGAAGGGGTAGGGTTAGGCTTCGGGCTAGGGTTAGGGTTAGGGGACGGGGACGGTTTAGGGTCCAGGTGAGGGTACGACAACGCTCTAGGGGGAGCGTACGTGTGAGGGCGCGGGTTAGTGTCAGCGTACGGGTTAGGATTAGGGGACGGCTGAGGGTCAGGCTTCGGGGAAGGGGTAGGGTTAGGCTTCGGGCTAGGGTTAGGGTCAGGGGACGGGGACGGTTTAGGGTCCAGGTGAGGGTACGACAACGCTCTAGGGGGAGCGTACGTGTGAGGGCGCGGGTTAGTGTCAGCATACGGGTTAGGATTAGGGGACGGCTGAGGGTCAGGCTTCGGGGAAGGGGTAGGGTTAGGCTTCGGGCTAGGGTTAGGGTTAGGGGACGGGGACGGTTTAGGGTCCAGGTGAGGGTACGACAACGCTCTAGGGGGAGCGTACGTGTGAGGGCGCGGGTTAGTGTCAGCGTACGGGTTAGGATTAGGGGACGGCTGAGGGTCAGGCTTCGGGGAAGGGGTAGGGTTAGGCTTCGGGCTAGGGTTAGGGTTAGGGGACGGGGACGGTTTAGGGTCCAGGTGAGGGTACGACAACGCTCTAGGGGGAGCGTACGTGTGAGGGCGCGGGTTAGTGTCAGCGTACGGGTTAGGATTAGGGGACGGCTGAGGGTCAGGCTTCGGGGAAGGGGTAGGGTTAGGCTTCGGGCTAGGGTTAGGGTTAGGGGACGGGGACGGTTTAGGGTCCAGGTGAGGGTACGACAACGCTCTAGGGGGAGCGTACGTGTGAGGGCGTGGGTTAGTGTCAGCGTACGGGTTAGGATTAGGGGACGGCTGAGGGTCAGGCTTCGGGGAAGGGGTAGGGTTAGGCTTCGGGCTAGGGTTAGGGTTAGGGGACGGGGACGGTTTAGGGTCCAGGTGAGGGTACGACAACGCTCTAGGGGGAGCGTACGTGTGAGGGCGCGGGTTAGTGTCAGCGTACGGGTTAGGATTAGGGGACGGCTGAGGGTCAGGCTTCGGGGAAGGGGTAGGGTTAGGCTTCCGGCTAGGGTTAGGGTTAGGGGACGGGGACGGTTTAGGGTCCAGGTGAGGGTACGACAACGCTCTAGGGGGAGCGTACTTGTGAGGGCGCGGGTTAGTGTCAGCGTACGGGTTAGGATTAGGGGACGGCTGAGGGTCAGGCTTCGGGGAAGGGGTAGGGTTAGGCTTCGGGCTAGGGTTAGGGTTAGGGTACGGGGACGGTTTAGGGTCCAGGTGAGGGTACGACAACGCTCTAGGGGGAGCGTACGTGTGAGGGCGCGGGTTAGTGTCAGCGTACGGGTTAGGATTAGGGGACGGCTGAGGGTCAGGCTTCGGGGAAGGGGTAGGGTTAGGCTTCGGGCTAGGGTTAGGGTTAGGGGACGGGGACGGTTTAGGGTCCAGGTGAGGGTACGACAACGCTCTAGGGGGAGCGTACGTGTGAGGGCGCGGGTTAGTGACAGCGTACGGGTTAGCATTAGGGGACGGCTGAGGGTCAGGCTTCGGGGAAGGGGTAGGGTTAGGCTTCGGGCTAGGGTTAGGGTTAGGGGACGGGGACGGTTTAGGGTCCAGGTGAGGGTACGACAATGCTCTAGGGGGAGCATACGTGTGAGGGCGCGGGTTAGTGTCAGCGTACGGGTTAGGATTAGGGGACGCCTGAGGGTCAGGCTTCGGGGAAGGTTTAGGGTTAGGGTTCGGGCTAGGGTTAGGGTTAGGGGACGGGGACGGTTTAGGGTCCAGGTGAGGGTACGACAACGCTCTAGGGGGAGCGTACGTGTGAGGGCGCGGGTTAGTGTCAGCGTACGGGTTAGGATTAGGAGACGGCTGAGTGTCAGGCTTCGGGGAAGGGTTAGGGTTAGGGTTCGGGCTAGGGTTAGGGTTAGGGGACGGGGACGGTTTAGGGTCCAAGTGAGGGTACGACAACGCTCTAGGGGGAGCGTACGTGTGAGGGCGCGGGTTAGTGTCAGCGTACGGGTTAGGATTAGGGGACGGCTGAGGGTCAGGCTTCGGGGAAGGGTTAGGGTTAGGGTTCGGGCTAGGGTTAGGGTTAGGGGACGGGGACGGTTTAGGGTCCAGGTGAGGGTACGACAACGCTCTAGGGGGAGCGTACGTGTGAGGGCGCGGGTTAGTGTCAGCGTACGGGTTAGGATTAGGGGACGGCTGAGGGTCAGGCTTCGGGGAAGGGGTAGGGTTAGGCTTCGGGCTAGGGTTAGGGTTAGGGGACGGGGACGGTTTAGGGTCCAGGTGAGGGTACGACAACGCTCTAGGGGGAGCGTACGTGTGAGGGCGCGGGTTAGTGTCAGCGTACGGGTTAGGATTAGGGGACGGCTGAGGGTCAGGCTTCGGGGAAGGGGTAGGGTTAGGGTTCGGGCTAGGGTTAGGGTTAGGGGACGGGGACGGTTTATGGTCCAGGTGAGGGTACGACAACGCTCTAGGGGGAGCGTACGTGTGAGGGCACGGGTTAGTGTCAGCGTACGGGTTAGGATTAGGGGACGGCTGAGGGTCAGGCTTCGGGGAAGGGTTAGGGTTAGGGTTCGGGCTAGGGTTAGGGTTAGGGGACGGGGACGGTTTAGGGTCCAGGTGAGGGTACGAAAACGCTCTAGGGGGAGCGTACGTGTGAGGGCGCGGGTTAGTGTCAGCGTACGGGTTAGGATTAGGGGACGGCTGAGGGTCAGGCTTCGGGGAAGGGGTAGGGTTAGGCTTCGGGCTAGGGTTAGGGTTAGGGGACGGGGACGGTTTAGGGTCCAGGTGAGGGTACGACAACGCTCTAGGGGGAGCGTACGTGTGAGGGCGCGGGTTAGTGTCAGCGTACGGGTTAGGATTAGGGGACGGCTGAGGGTCAGGCTTCGGGGAAGAGGTAGGGTTAGGGTTCGGGCTAGGGTTAGGGTTAGGGGACGGGGACGGTTTATGGTCCAGGTGAGGGTACGACAACGCTCTAGGGGGAGCGTACGTGTGAGGGCGCGGGTTAGTGTCAGCGTACGGGTTAGGATTAGGGGACGGCTGAGGGTCAGGCTTCGGGGAAGGGTTAGGGTTAGGGTTCGGGCTAGGGTTAGGGTTAGGGGACGGGGACGGTTTAGGGTCCAGGTGAGGGTACGACAATGCTCTAGGGGGAGCTTACGTGTGAGGGCGCGGGTTAGTGTCAGCGTACGGGTTAGGATTAGGGGACGGCTGAGGGTCAGGCTTCGGGGAAGTGGTAGGGTTAGGCTTCGGGCTAGGGTTAGGGTTAGGGGACGGGAACGGTTTAGGGTCCAGGTGAGGGTACGACAACGCTCTAGGGGGAGCGTACGAGTGAGGGCGCGGGTTAGTGTCAGCGTACGGGTTAGGATTAGGGGACGGCTCAGGGTCAGGCTTCGGGGAAGGGGTAGGGTTAGGCTTCGGGCTAGGGTTAGGGTTAGAGGACGGGGACGGTTTAGGGTCCAGGTGAGGGTACGACAACGCTCTAGGGGGAGCGTACGTGTGAGGGCGCGGGTTAGTGTCAGCGTACGGGTTAGGATTAGAGGACGGCTGAGGGTCAGGCTTCGGGGAAGGGGTAGGGTTAGGCTTCGGGCTAGGGTTAGGGTTAGGGGACGGGGACGGTTTAGGGTCCAGGTGAGGGTACGACAACGCTCTAGGGGGAGCGTACTTGTGAGGGCACGGGTTAGTGTCAGCGTACGGGTTAGGATTAGGGGACGGCTGAGGGTCAGGCTTCGGGGAAGGGGTAGGGTTAGGCTTCGGGCTAGGGTTAGGGTTAGGGTACGGGGACGGTTTAGGGTCCAGGTGAGGGTACGACAACGCTCTAGGGGGAGCGTACGTGTGAGGGCGCGGGTTAGTGTCAGCGTACGGGTTAGGATTAGGGGACGGCTGAGGGTCAGGCTTCGGGGAAGGGGTAGGGTTAGGCTTCGGGCTAGGGTTAGGGTTAGGGGACGGGGACGGTTTAGGGTCCAGGTGAAGGTACGACAACGCTCTAGGGGGAGCGTACGTGTGAGGGCGCGGGTTAGTGTCAGCGTACGGGTTAGGATTAGGGGACGGCTGAGGGTCAGGCTTCGGGGAAGGGGTAGGGTTAGGCTTCGGGCTAGGGTTAGGGTTAGGGGACGGGGACGGTTTAGGGTCCAGGTGAGGGTACGACAACGCTCTAGGGGGAGCGTACGTGTGAGGGCGCGGGTTAGTGTCAGCGTACGGGTTAGGATTAGGGGACGGCTGAGGGTCAGGCTTCGGGGAAGGGGTAGGGTTAGGCTTCGGGCTAGGGTTAGGGTTAGGGGACGGGGACGGTTTAGGGTCCAGGTGAGGGTACGACAACGCTCTAGGGGGAGCGTACGTGTGAGGGCGCGGGTTAGTGTCAGCGTACGGGTTAGGATTAGGGGACGGCTGAGGGTCAGGCTTCGGGGAAGGGGTAGGGTTAGGCTTCGGGCTAGGGTTAGGGTTAGGGGACGGGGACGGTTTAGGGTCCAGGTGAGGGTACGACAACGCTCTAGGGGGAGCATACGTGTGAGGGCGCGGGTTAGTGTCAGCGTACGGGTTAGGATTAGGGGACGCCTGAGGGTCAGGCTTCGGGGAAGGGTTAGGGTTAGGGTTCGGGCTAGGGTTAGGGTTAGGGGACGGGGACGGTTTAGGGTCCAGGTGAGGGTACGACAACGCTCTACGGGGAGCGTACGTGTGAGGGCGCGGGTTAGTGTCAGCGTACGGGTTAGGATTAGGGGACGGCTGAGGGTCAGGCTTCGGGGAAGGGTTAGGGTTAGGGTTCGGGCTAGGGTTAGGGTTAGGGGACGGGGACGGTTTAGGATCCAAGTGAGGGTACGACAACGCTCTAGGGGGAGCGTACGTGTGAGGGCGCGGGTTAGTGTCAGCGTACGGGTTAGGATTAGGGGACGGCTGAGGGTCAGGCTTCGGGGAAGGGTTAGGGTTAGGGTTCGGGCTAGGGTTAGGGTTAGGGGACGGGGACGGTTTAGGGTCCAGGTGAGGGTACGACAACGCTCTAGGGGGAGCGTACGTGTGAGAGCGCGGGTTAGTGTCAGCGTACGGGTTAGGATTAGGGGACGGCTGAGGGTCAGGCTTCGGGGAAGGGGTAGGGTTAGGCTTCGGGCTAGGGTTAGGGTTAGGGGATGGGGACGGTTTAGGGTCCAGGTGAGGGTACGACAACGCTCTAGGGGGAGCGTACGGGTGAGGGCGCGGGTTAGTGTCAGCGTACGGGTTAGGATTAGGGGACGGCTGAGGGTCAGGCTTCGGGGAAGGGTTAGGGTTAGGGTTCGGGCTAGGGTTAGGGTTAGGGGACGGGGACGGTTTAGGGTCCAGGTGAGGGTACGACAACGCTCTAGGGGGAGCGTACGTGTGAGGGCGCGGGTTAGTGTCAGCGTACGGGTTAGGATTAGGGGACGGCTGAGGGTCAGGCTTCGGGGAAGGGGTAGGTTTAGGCTTCGGGCTAGGGTTAGGGTTAGAGGACGGGGACGGTTTAGGGTCCAGGTGAGGGTACGACAACGCTCTAGGGGGAGCGTACGTGTGAGGGCGCGGGTTAGTGTCAGCGTACGGGTTAGGATTAGGGGACGGCTGAGAGTCAGGCTTCGGGGAAGGGGTAGGTTTAGGGTTCGGGCTAGGGTTAGGGTTAGGGGACGGGGACGGTTTATGGTCCAGGTGAGGGTACGACAACGCTCTAGGGGGAGCCTACGTGTGAGGGCGCGGGTTAGTGTCAGCGTACGGGTTAGGATTAGGGGACGGCTGAGGGTCAGGCTTCGGGGAAGGGTTAGGGTTAGGGTTCGGGCTAGGGTTAGGGTTAGGGGACGGGGACGGTTTAGGGTCCAGGTGAGGGTACGACAATGCTCTAGGGGGAGCTTACGTGTGAGGGCGCGGGTTAGTGTCAGCGTACGGGTTAGGATTAGGGGACGGCTGAGGGTCAGGCTTCGGGGAAGGGTTAGGGTTAGGGTTCGGGCTAGGGTTAGGGTTAGGGGACGGGGACGGTTTAGGGTCCAGGTGAGGGTACGAAAACGCTCTAGGGGGAGCGTACGTGTGAGGGCGCGGGTTAGTGTCAGCGTACGGGTTAGGATTAGGGGACGGCTGAGGGTCAGGCTTCGGGGAAGGGGTAGGGTTAGGCTTCGGGCTAGGGTTAGGGTTAGGGGACGGGGACGGTTTAGGGTCCAGGTGAGGGTACGACAACGCTCTAGGGGGAGCGTACGTGTGAGGGCGCGGGTTAGTGTCAGCGTACGGGTTAGGATTAGGGGACGGCTGAGGGTCAGGCTTCGGGGAAGAGGTAGGGTTAGGGTTCGGGCTAGGGTTAGGGTTAGGGGACGGGGACGGTTTATGGTCCAGGTGAGGGTACGACAACGCTCTAGGGGGAGCGTACGTGTGAGGGCGCGGGTTAGTGTCAGCGTACGGGTTAGGATTAGGGGACGGCTGAGGGTCAGGCTTCGGGGAAGGGTTAGGGTTAGGGTTCGGGCTAGGGTTAGGGTTAGGGGACGGGGACGGTTTAGGGTCCAGGTGAGGGTACGACAATGCTCTAGGGGGAGCTTACGTGTGAGGGCGCGGGTTAGTGTCAGCGTACGGGTTAGGATTAGGGGACGGCTGAGCGTCAGGCTTCGGGGAAGTGGTAGGGTTAGGCTTCGGGCTAGGGTTAGGGTTAGGGGACGGGAACGGTTTAGGGTCCAGGTGAGGGTACGACAACGCTCTAGGGGGAGCGTACGAGTGAGGGTGCGGGTTAGTGTCAGCGTACGGGTTAGGATTAGGGGACGGCTCAGGGTCAGGCTTCGGGGAAGGGGTAGGGTTAGGCTTCGGGCTAGGGTTAGGGTTAGGGGACGGGGACGGTTTAGGGTCCAGGTGAGGGTACGACAACGCTCTAGGGGGAGCGTACGTGTGAGGGCGCGGGTTAGTGTCAGCGTACGGGTTAGGATTAGAGGACGGCTGAGGGTCAGGCTTCGGGGAAGGGGTAGGGTAAGGCTTCGGGCTAGGGTTAGGGTTAGGGGACGGGGACGGTTTAGGGTCCAGGTGAGGGTACGACAACGCTCTAGGGGGAGCGTACTTGTGAGGGCGCGGGTTAGTGTCAGCGTACGGGTTAGGATTAGGGGACGGCTGAGGGTCAGGCTTCGGGGAAGGGGTAGGGTTAGGCTTCGGGCTAGGGTTAGGGTTAGGGTACGGGGACGGTTTAGGGTCCAGGTGAGGGTACGACAACGCTCTAGGGGGAGCGTACGTGTGAGGGCGCGGGTTAGTGTCAGCGTACGGGTTAGGATTAGGGGACGGCTGAGGGTCAGGCTTCGGGGAAGGGGTAGGGTTAGGCTTCGGGCTAGGGTTAGGGTTAGGGGACGGGGACGGTTTAGGGTCCAGGTGAAGGTACGACAACGCTCTAGGGGGAGCGTACGTGTGAGGGCGCGGGTTAGTGTCAGCGTACGGGTTAGGATTAGGGGACGGCTGAGGGTCAGGCTTCGGGGAAGGGGTAGGGTTAGGCTTCGGGCTAGGGTTAGGGTTAGGGGACGGGGACGGTTTAGGGTCCAGGTGAGGGTACGACAACGCTCTAGGGGGAGCGTACGTGTGAGGGCGCGGGTTAGTGTCAGCGTACGGGTTAGGATTAGGGGACGGCTGAGGGTCAGGCTTCGGGGAAGGGGTAGGGTTAGGCTTCGGGCTAGGGTTAGGGTTAGGGGACGGGGACGGTTTAGGGTCCAGGTGAGGGTACGACAACGCTCTAGGGGGAGCGTACGTGTGAGGGCGCGGGTTAGTGTCAGCGTACGGGTTAGGATTAGGGGACGGCTGAGGGTCAGGCTTCGGGGAAGGGGTAGGGTTAGGCTTCGGGCTAGGGTTAGGGTTAGGGGACGGGGACGGTTTAGGGTCCAGGTGAGGGTACGACAACGCTCTAGGGGGAGCATACGTGTGAGGGCGCGGGTTAGTGTCAGCGTACGGGTTAGGATTAGGGGACGCCTGAGGGTCAGGCTTCGGGGAAGGGTTAGGGTTAGGGTTCGGGCTAGGGTTAGGGTTAGGGGACGGGGACGGTTTAGGGTCCAGGTGAGGGTACGACAACGCTCTACGGGGAGCGTACGTGTGAGGGCGCGGGTTAGTGTCAGCGTACGGGTTAGGATTAGGGGACGGCTGAGGGTCAGGCTTCGGGGAAGGGTTAGGGTTAGGGTTCGGGCTAGGGTTAGGGTTAGGGGACGGGGACGGTTTAGGATCCAAGTGAGGGTACGACAACGCTCTAGGGGGAGCGTACGTGTGAGGGCGCGGGTTAGTGTCAGCGTACGGGTTAGGATTAGGGGACGGCTGAGGGTCAGGCTTCGGGGAAGGGTTAGGGTTAGGGTTCGGGCTAGGGTTAGGGTTAGGGGACGGGGACGGTTTAGGGTCCAGGTGAGGGTACGACAACGCTCTAGGGGGAGCGTACGTGTGAGAGCGCGGGTTAGTGTCAGCGTACGGGTTAGGATTAGGGGACGGCTGAGGGTCAGGCTTCGGGGAAGGGGTAGGGTTAGGCTTCGGGCTAGGGTTAGGGTTAGGGGACGGGGACGGTTTAGGGTCCAGGTGAGGGTACGACAACGCTCTAGGGGGAGCGTACGGGTGAGGGCGCGGGTTAGTGTCAGCGTACGGGTTAGGATTAGGGGACGGCTGAGGGTCAGGCTTCGGGGAAGGGTTAGGGTTAGGGTTCGGGCTAGGGTTAGGGTTAGGGGACGGGGACGGTTTAGGGTCCAGGTGAGGGTACGACAACGCTCTAGGGGGAGCGTACGTGTGAGGGCGCGGGTTAGTGTCAGCGTACGGGTTAGGATTAGGGGACGGCTGAGGGTCAGGCTTCGGGGAAGGGGTAGGTTTAGGCTTCGGGCTAGGGTTAGGGTTAGAGTACGGGGACGGTTTAGGGTCCAGGTGAGGGTACGACAACGCTCTAGGGGGAGCGTACGTGTGAGGGCGCGGGTTAGTGTCAGCGTACGGGTTAGGATTAGGGGACGGCTGAGAGTCAGGCTTCGGGGAAGGGGTAGGGTTAGGGTTCGGGCTAGGGTTAGGGTTAGGGGACGGGGACGGTTTATGGTCCAGGTGAGGGTACGACAACGCTCTAGGGGGAGCCTACGTGTGAGGGCGCGGGTTAGTGTCAGCGTACGGGTTAGGATTAGGGGACGGCTGAGGGTCAGGCTTCGGGGAAGGGTTAGGGTTAGGGTTCGGGCTAGGGTTAGGGTTAGGGGACGGGGACGGTTTAGGGTCCAGGTGAGGGTACGACAATGCTCTAGGGGGAGCTTACGTGTGAGGGCGCGGGTTAGTGTCAGCGTACGGGTTAGGATTAGGGGACGGCTGAGGGTCAGGCTTCGGGGAAGTGGTAGGGTTAGGCTTCGGGCTAGGGTTAGGGTTAGGGGACGGGGACGGTTTAGGGTCCAGGTGAGGGTACGACAACGCTCTAGGGGGAGCGTACGTGTGAGGGCGCGGGTTAGTGTCAGCGTACGGGTTAGGATTAGGGGACGGCTCAGGGTCAGGCTTCGGGGAAGGGGTAGGGTTAGGCTTCGGGCTAGGGTTAGGGTTAGGGGACGGGGACGGTTTAGGGTCCAGGTGAGGGTACGACAACGCTCTAGGGGGAGCGTACGTGTGAGGGCGCGGGTTAGTGTCAGCGTACGGGTTAGGATTAGGGGACGGCTGAGGGTCAGGCTACGGGGAAGGGGTAGGGTTAGGCTTCGGGCTAGGGTTAGGGTTAGGGGACGGGGACGGTTTAGGGTCCAGGTGAGGGTACGACAACGCTCTAGGTGGAGCGTACGTGTGAGGGCGCGGGTTAGTGTCAGCGTACGGGTTAGGATTAGGGGACGGCTGAGGGTCAGGCTTCGGGGAAGGGTTAGGGTTAGTGTTCGGGCTAGGGTTAGGGTTAGGGGACGGGGACGGTTTAGGGTCCAGGTGAGGGTACGACAACGCTCTAGGGGGAGCGTACGTGTGAGGGTGCGGGTTAGTGTCAGCGTACGGGTTAGGATTAGGGGACGGCTGAGGGTCAGGCTTCGGGGAAGGGGTAGGGTTAGGCTTCGGGCTAGGGTTAGGGTTAGGGGACGGGGACGGTTTAGGGTCCAGGTGAGGGTACGACAACGCTCTAGGGGCAGCGTACGTGTGAGGGCGCGGGTTAGTGTCAGCGTACGGGTTAGGATTAGGGGACGGCTGAGGGTCAGGCTTCGGGGAAGGGGTAGGGTTAGGGTTCGGGCTAGGGTTAGGGTTAGGGGACGGGGACGGTTTAGGGTCCAGGTGAGGGTACGACAACGCTCAAGGGGGAGCGTACGTGTGAGGGCGCGGGTTAGTGTCAGCGTACGGGTTAGGATTAGGGGACGGCTGAGGGTCAGGCTTCGGGGAAGGGTTAGGGTTAGGGTTCGGGCTAGGGTTAGGGTTAGGGGACGGGGACTGTTTAGGGTCCAGGTGAGGGTACGACAACGCTCTAGGGGGAGCGCACGTGTGAGGGCGCGGGTTAGTGTCAGCGTACGGTTTAGGATTAGGGGACGGCTGAGGGTCAGGCTTCGGGGAAGGGTTAGGGTTAGGGTTCGGGCTAGGGTTAGGTTTAGGGGACGGGGACGGTTCAGGGTCCAGGTGAGGGTACGACAACGCTCTAGGGGGGCGTACGTGTGAGGGCGCGGGTTAGTGTCAGCGTACGGGTTAGGATTAGGGGACGGCTGAGGGTCAGGCTTCGGGGAAGGGGTAGGGTTAGGGTTCGGGCTAGGGTTAGGGTTAGGGGACGGGGACGGTTCAGGGTCCAGGTGAGGGTACGACAACGCTCTAGGGGGAGCGTACGTGTGAGGGCGCGGGTTAGTGTCAGCGTACGGGTTAGGATTAGGGGACGGCTGAGGGTCAGGCTTCGGGGAAGGGTTAGGGTTAGGCTTCGGGCTAGGGTTAGGGTTAGGGGACGGGGACGGTTTAGGGTCCAGGTGAGGGTACGACAACGCTCTAGGGGGAGCGCACGTGTGAGGGCGCGGGTTAGTGTCAGCGTACGGTTTAGGATTAGGGGACGGCTGAGGGTCAGGCTTCGGGGAAGGGTTAGGGTTAGGGTTCGGGCTAGGGTTAGGTTTAGGGGACGGGGACGGTTCAGGGTCCAGGTGAGGGTACGACAACGCTCTAGGGGGGCGTACGTGTGAGGGCGCGGGTTAGTGTCAGCGTACGGGTTAGGATTAGGGGACGGCTGAGGGTCAGGCTTCGGGGAAGGGGTAGGGTTAGGGTTCGGGCTAGGGTTAGGGTTAGGGGACGGGGACGGTTCAGGGTCCAGGTGAGGGTACGACAACGCTCTAGGGGGAGCGTACGTGTGAGGGCGCGGGTTAGTGTCAGCGTACGGGTTAGGATTAGGGGACGGCTGAGGGTCAGGCTTCGGGGAAGGGGTAGGGTTAGGGTTCGGGCTAGGGTTAGGGTTAGGGGACGGGGACGGTTTAGGGTCCAGGTGAGGGTACGACAACGCTCTAGGGGGAGCGTACGTGTGAGGGCGCGGGTTAGTGTCAGCGTACGGATTAGGATTAGGGGACGGCTGAGGGTCAGGCTTCGGGGAAGGGTTAGGTTTAGGCTTCGGGCTAGGGTTAGGGTTAGGGGACGGGGACGGTTTACGGTCCAGGTGAGGGTACGACAATGCTCTAAGGGGAGCGTACGTGTGAGGGCGCGGGTTAGTGTCAGCGTACGGGTTAGGATTAGGGGACGGCTGAGGGTCAGGCTTCGGGGAAGGGTTAGGGTTAGGGTTCGGGCTAGGGTTAGGGTTAGGGGACGGGGACGGTTTAGGGTCCAGGTGAGGGTACGACAACGCTCTAGGGGGAGCGTACGTGTGAGGGCGCGGGTTAGTGTCAGCGTACGGGTTAGGATTAGGGGACGGCTGAGTGTCAGGCTTCGGGGAAGGGTTAGGATTAGGGTTCGGGCTAGGGTTAGGGTTAGGTGACGGGGACGGTTTAGGGTCCAGGTGAGGGTACGACAACGCTCTAGGGGGAGCGCACGTGTGAGGGCGCGGGTTAGTGTCAGCGTACGGGTTAGGATTAGGGGACGGCTGAGGGTCAGGCTTCGGGGAAGGGTTAGGGTTAGGGTTCGGGCTAGGGTTAGGGTTAGGGGACGGGGACGGTTTAGGGTCCAGGTGAGGGTACGACAACGCCCTAGGGGGAGCGTACGTTTGAGGGCGCGGGTTACTGTCAGCGTACGGGTTAGGATTAGGGGACGGCTGAGGGTCAGGCTTCGGGGAAGGGGTAGGGTTAGGCTTCGGGCTAGGGTTAGGGTTAGGGGACGGGGACGGTTTAGGGTCCAGGTGAAGGTACGACAACGCTCTAGGGGGAGCGTACGTGTGAGGGCGCGGGTTAGTGTCAGCGTACGGGTTAGGATTAGGGGACGGCTGAGGGTCAGGCTTCGGGGAAGGGGTAGGGTTAGGCTTCGGGCTAGGGTTAGGGTTAGGGGACGGGGACGGTTTAGGGTCCAGGTGAGGGTACGACAACGCTCTAGGGGGAGCGTACGTGTGAGGGCGCGGGTTAGTGTCAGCGTACGGGTTAGGATTAGGGGACGGCTGAGGGTCAGGCTTCGGGGAAGGGGTAGGGTTAGGCTTCGGGCTAGGGTTAGGGTTAGGGGACGGGGACGGTTTAGGGTCCAGGTGAGGGTACGACAACGCTCTAGGGGGACCGTACGTGTGAGGGCGCGGGTTAGTGTCAGCGTACGGGTTAGGATTAGGGGACGGCTGAGGGTCAGGCTTCGGGGAAGGGTTAGGGTTAGGCTTCGGGCTAGGGTTAGGGTTAGGGGACGGGGACGGTTTAGGGTCCAGGTGAGGGTACGACAACGCTCTAGGGGGAGCATACGTGTGAGGGCGCGGGTTAGTGTCAGCGTACGGGTTAGGATTAGGGGACGCCTGAGGGTCAGGCTTCGGGGAAGGGTTAGGGTTAGGGTTCGGGCTAGGGTTAGGGTTAGGGGACGGGGACGGTTTAGGATCCAAGTGAGGGTACGACAACGCTCTAGGGGGAGCGTACGTGTGAGGGCGCGGGTTAGTGTCAGCGTACGGATTAGGATTAGGGGACGGCTGAGGGTCAGGCTTCGGGGAAGGGTTAGGGTTAGGGTTCGGGCTAGGGTTAGGGTTAGGGGACGGGGACGGTTTAGGGTCCAGGTGAGGGTACGACAACGCTCTAGGGGGAGCGTACGTGTGAGGGTGCGGGTTAGTGTCAGCGTACGGGTTAGGATTAGGGGACGGCTGAGGGTCAGGCTTCGGGGAAGGGGTAGGGTTAGGCTTCGGGCTAGGGTTAGGGTTAGGGGACGGGGACGGTTTAGGGTCCAGGTGAGGGTACGACAACGCTCTAGGGGGAGCGTACGTGTGAGGGCGCGGGTTAGTGTCAGCGTACGGGTTAGGATTAGGGGACGGCTGAGGGTCAGGCTTCGGGGAAGGGGTAGGGTTAGGGTTCGGGCTAGGGTTAGGGTTAGGGGACGGGGACGGTTTAGGGTCCAGGTGAGGGTACGACAACGCTCAAGGGGGAGCGTACGTGTG
The DNA here is from genome assembly GCF_963455315.2 of Globicephala melas. Lineage (NCBI taxonomy): Eukaryota > Metazoa > Chordata > Mammalia > Artiodactyla > Delphinidae > Globicephala > Globicephala melas. Next base: position 21,253 of record NW_027207435.1, on the reverse strand, counting down.
AGGGCGCGGGTTAGTGTCAGCGTACGGGTTAGGATTAGGGGACGGCTGAGGGTCAGGCTTCGGGGAAGGGTTAGGGTTAGGGTTCGGGCTAGGGTTAGGGTTAGGGGACGGGGACTGTTTAGGGTCCAGGTGAGGGTACGACAACGCTCTAGGGGGAGCGCACGTGTGAGGGCGCGGGTTAGTGTCAGCGTACGGTTTAGGATTAGGGGACGGCTGAGGGTCAGGCTTCGGGGAAGGGTTAGGGTTAGGGTTCGGGCTAGGGTTAGGTTTAGGGGACGGGGACGGTTCAGGGTCCAGGTGAGGGTACGACAACGCTCTAGGGGGGCGTACGTGTGAGGGCGCGGGTTAGTGTCAGCGTACGGGTTAGGATTAGGGGACGGCTGAGGGTCAGGCTTCGGGGAAGGGGTAGGGTTAGGGTTCGGGCTAGGGTTAGGGTTAGGGGACGGGGACGGTTCAGGGTCCAGGTGAGGGTACGACAACGCTCTAGGGGGAGCGTACGTGTGAGGGCGCGGGTTAGTGTCAGCGTACGGGTTAGGATTAGGGGACGGCTGAGGGTCAGGCTTCGGGGAAGGGTTAGGGTTAGGGTTCGGGCTAGGGTTAGGGTTCGGCCTAGGGTTAGGGTTAGGGGACGGGGACGGTTTAGGGTCCAGGTGAGGGTACGACAACGCTCTAGGGGGAGCGTACGTGTGAGGGCGCGGGTTAGTGTCAGCGTACGGGTTAGGATTAGGGGACGGCTGAGGGTCAGGCTTCGGGGAAGGGTTAGGGTTAGGGTTCGGGCTAGGGTTAGGGTTAGGGGACGGGGACGGTTTAGGGTCCAGGTGAGGGTACGACAACGCTCTAGGGGGAGTGTACGTGTGAGGGCGCGGGTTAGTGTCAGCGTACGGGTTAGGATTAGGGGACGGCTGAGGGTCAGGCTTCGGGGAAGGGTTAGGATTAGGGTTCGGGCTAGGGTTAGGGTTAGGTGACGGGGACGGTTTAGGGTCCAGGTGAGGGTACGACAACGCTCTAGGGGGAGCGTACGTGTGAGGGCGCGGGTTAGTGTCAGCGTACGGGTTAGGATTAGGGGACGGCTGAGGGTCAGGCTTCGGGGAAGGGTTAGGGTTAGGGTTCGGGCTAGGGTTAGGGTTAGGGGACGGGGACGGTTTAGGGTCCAGGTGAGGGTACGACAACGCTCTAGGGGGAGCGTACGTGTGAGGGCGCGGGTTAGTGTCAGCGTACGGGTTAGGATTAGGGGACGGCTGAGGGTCAGGCTTCGGGGAAGTTTTAGGGTTAGGGTTCGGGCTAGGGTTAGGGTTAGGGGACGGGGACGGTTTAGGGTCCAAGTGAGGGTACGACAACGCTCTAGGGGGAGCGTACGTGTGAGGGCGCGGGTTAGTGTCAGCGTACGGGTTAGGATTAGGGGACGGCTGAGGGTCAGGCTTCGGGGAAGGGTTAGGGTTAGGGATCGGGCTAGGGTTAGGGTTCGGGCTAGGGTTAGGGTTAGGGGATGGGGACGGTTTAGGGTCCAGGTGAGGGTACGACAACGCTCTAGGCGGAGCGTACGTGTGAGGGCGCGGGTTAGTGTCAGCGTACGGGTTAGGATTAGGGGACGGCTGAGGGTCAGGCTTCGGGGAAGGGTTAGGGTTAGGCTTCGGGCTAGGGTTAGGGTTAGGGGACGGGGACCGTTTAGGGTCCAGGTGAGGGTACGACAACGCTCTAGGGGGAGCGTACGTGTGAGGGCGCGGGTTAGTGTCAGCGTACGGGTTAGGATTAGGGGACGGCTGAGGGTCAGGCTTCGGGGAAGGTTTAGGGTTAGGGTTCGGGCTAGGGTTAGGGTTAGGGGACGGGGACGGTTTAGGGCCAGGTGAGGGTACGACAACGCTCTAGGGGGAGCGCACGTGTGAGGGCGCGGGTTAGTGTCAGCGTACGGGTTAGGATTAGGGGACGGCTGAGGGTCAGGCTTCGGGGAAGGGTTAGGGTTAGGGTTCGGCCTAGGGTTAGGGTTAGGGGACGGGGACGGTTTAGGGTCCAGGTGAGGGTACGACTACGCTCTAGGGGGAGCGTACGTGTGAGGGCGCGGGTTAGTGTCAGCGTACGGGTTAGGATTAGGGGACGGCTGAGGGTCAGGCTTCGGGGAAGGGGTAGGGTTAGGGTTCGGGCTAGGGTTAGGGTTAGGGGACGGGGACGGTTTAGGGTCCAGGTGAGGGTACGACAACGCTCTAGGGGGAGCGCACGTGTGAGGGCGCGGGTTAGTGTCAGCGTACGGGTTAGGATTAGGGGACGGCTGAGGGTCAGGCTTCGGGGAAGGGTTAGGGTTAGGGTTCGGGCTAGGGTTAGGGTTAGGGGACGGGGACGGTTTAGGGTCCAGGTGAGGGTACGACTACGCTCTAGGGGGAGCGTACGTGTGAGGGCGCGGGTTAGTGTCAGCGTACGGGTTAGGATTAGGGGACGGCTGAGGGTCAGGCTTCGGGGAAGGGTTAGGGTTAGGGTTCGTGCTAGGGTTAGGGTTAGGGGACGGGGACGGTTTAGGGTCCAGGTGAGGGTACGACAACGCTCTAGGGGGAGCGCACGTGTGAGGGCGCGGGTTAGTGTCAGCGTACGGGTTAGGATTAGGGGACGGCTGAGGGTCAGGCTTCGGGGAAGGGTTAGGGTTAGGGTTCGGGCTAGGGTTAGGGTTAGGGGACGGGGACGGTTTAGGGTCCAGGTGAGGGTACGACAACGCTCTAGGGGGAGCGTACGTGTGAGGGCGCGGGTTAGTGTCAGCGTACGGGTTAGGATTAGGGGACGGCTGAGGGTCAGGCTTCGGGGAAGGGTTAGGGTTAGGGTTCGGGCTAGGGTTAGGGTTAGGGGACGGGGACGGTTTAGGGTCCAGGTGAGGGTACGACAACGCTCTAGGGGGAGCGCACGTGTGAGGGCGCGGGTTAGTGTCGGCGTACGGGTTAGGATTAGGGGACGGCTGAAGGTCAGGCTTCGGGGAAGGGTTAGGGTTAGGGTTCGGGCTAGGGTTAGGGTTAGGGGACGGGGACGGTTTAGGGTCCAGGTGAGGGTACGACAACGCTCTAGGGGGAGCGCACGTGTGAGGGCGCGGGTTAGTGACAGCGTACGGGTTAGGATTAGGGGACGGCTGAGGGTCAGGCTTCGGGGAAGTGTTAGGGTTAGGGTTCGGGCTAGGGTTAGAGTTAGGGGACGGGGACGGTTTAGGGTCCAGGTGAGGGTACGACAACGCTCTAGGGGGAGCGCACGTGTGAGGGCGTGGGTTAGTGTCAGCGTACGGGTTAGGATTAGGGGACGGCTGAGGGTCAGGCTTCGGGGAAGGGTTAGGGTTAGGGTTCGGGCTAGGGTTAGGGTTAGGGGACGGGGACGGTTTAGGGTCCAGGTGAGGGTACGACAACGCTCTAGGGGGAGCGTACGTGTGAGGGCACGGGTTAGTGTCGGCGTACGGGTTAGGATTAGGGGACGGCTGAGGGTCAGGCTTCGGGGAAGGGTTAGGGTTAGGGTTCGGGCTAGGGTTAGGGTTAGGGGACGGGGACGGTTTAGGGTCCAGGTGAGGGTACGACAACGCTCTAGGGGGTGCGCACGTGTGAGGGTGCGGGTTAGTGTCAGCGTATGGGTTAAGATTAGGGGACGGCTGAGGGTCAGGCTTCGGGGAAGGGTTAGGGTTAGGGTTCGGGCTAGGGTTAGGGTTAGGGGACGGGGACGGTTTAGGGTCCAGGTGAGGGTACGACAACGCTCTAGGGGGAGCGCACGTGTGAGGGCGCGGGTTAGTGTCAGCGTACGGGTTAGGATTAGGGGACGGCTGAGGGTCAGGCTTCGGGGAAGGGTTAGGGTTAGGGTTCGGGCTAGGGTTAGGGTTAGGGGACGGGGACGGTTTAGGGCCAGGTGAGGGTACGACAACGCTCTAGGGGGAGCGCACGTGTGAGGGCGCGGGTTAGTGTCAGCGTACGGGTTAGGATTAGGGGACGGCTGAGGGTCAGGCTTCGGGGAAGGGTTAGGGTTAGGGTTCGGCCTAGGGTTAGGGTTAGGGGACGGGGACGGTTTAGGGTCCAGGTGAGGGTACGACTACGCTCTAGGGGGAGCGTACGTGTGAGGGCGCGGGTTAGTGTCAGCGTACGGGTTAGGATTAGGGGACGGCTGAGGGTCAGGCTTCGGGGAAGGGTTAGGGTTAGGGTTCGGGCTAGGGTTAGGGTTAGGGGATGGGGACGGTTTAGGGTCCAGGTGAGGGTACGACAACGCTCTAGGGGGAGCGTACGTGTGAGGGCGCGGGTTAGTGTCAGCGTACGGGTTAGGATTAGGGGACGGCTGAGGGTCAGGCTTCGGGGAAGGGTTAGGGTTAGGGTTCGGGCTAGGGTTAGGGTTAGGGGACGGGGACGGTTTAGGGTCCAGGTGAGGGTACGACAACGCTCTAGGGGGAGCGCACGTGTGAGGGCGCGGGTAAGTGTCAGCGTACGGGTTAGGCTTAGGGGACAGCTGAGGGTCAGGCTTCGGGGAAGGGTTAGGGTTAGGGTTCGGGCTAGGGTTAGGGTTAGGGGACGGGGACGGTTTAGGGTCCAGGTGAGGGTACGACAACGCTTTAGGGGGAGCGCACGTGTGAGGGCGCAGTTTAGTGTCAGCGTACGGGTTAGGATTAGGGGACGGCTGAGGGTCAGGCTTCGGGGAAGGGTTAGGGTTAGGGTTCGGGCTAGGGTTAGGGTTAGGGGACGGGGACGGTTTAGGGTCCAGGTGAGGGTACGACAACGCTCTAGGGGGAGCGTACGTGTGAGGGCGCGGGTTAGTGTCAGCGTACGGGTTAGGATTAGGGGACGGCTGAGGGTCAGGCTTCGGGGAAGGGTTAGGGTTAGGGTTCGGGCTAGGGTTAGGGTTAGGGGACGGGGACGGTTTAGGGTCCAGGTGAGGGTACGACAACGCTCTAGGGGGAGCGTACGTGTGAGGGCGCGGGTTAGTGTCAGCGTACGGGTTAGGATTAGGGGACGGCTGAGGGTCAGGCTTCGGGGAAGGGTTAGGGTTAGGGTTCGGGCTAGGGTTAGGGTTAGGGGACGGGGACGGTTTAGGGTCCAGGTGAGGGTACGACAACGCTCTAGGGGGAGCGCACGTGTGAGGGCGCAGGTTAGTGTCAGCGTACGGGTTAGGATTAGGGGACGGCTGAGGGTCAGGCTTCGGGGAAGGGTTAGGGTTAGGGTTCGTGCTAGGGTTAGGGTTAGGGGACGGGGACGGTTTAGGGTCCAGGTGAGGGTACGACAACGCTCTAGGGGGAGCGCACGTGTGAGGGCGCGGGTTAGTGTCAGCGTACGGGTTAGGATTAGGGGACGGCTGAGGGTCAGGCTTCGGGGAAGGGTTAGGGTTAGGGTTCGGGCTAGGGTTAGGGTTAGGGGACGGGGACGGTTTAGGGTCCAGGTGAGGGTACGACAACGCTCTAGGGGGAGCGTACGTGTGAGGGCGTGGGTTAGTGTTGGCGTACGGGTTAGGATTAGGGGACGGCTGAGGGTCAGGCTTCGGGGAAAGGTTAGGGTTAGGGTTAGGGCTAGGGTTAGGGTTAGGGGACGGGGACGGTTTAGGGTCCAGGTGAGGGTACGACAACGCTCTAGGGGGAGCGTACGTGTGAGGGCGTGTGTTAGTGTCAGCGTACGGGTTAGGATTAGGGGACGGCTGAGGGTCAGGCTTCGGGGAAGGGTTAGGGGTAGGGTTCGGGCTAGGGTTAGGGTTAGGGGACGGGGACAGTTTAGGGTCCAGGTGAGGGTACGACAACGCTCTAGGGGGAGCGTACGTGTGAGGGCGCGGGTTAGTGTCAACGTACGGGTTAGGATTAGGGGACGGCTGAGGGTCAGGCTTCGGGGAAGGGTTAGGGTTAGGGTTCGGGCTAGGGTTAGGGTTAGGGGACGGGGACGGTTTAGGGTCCAGGTGAGGGTACGACAACGCTCTATGGGGAGCGCACGTGTGAGGGCGCGGGTTAGTGTCAGCGTACGGGTTAGGATTAGGGGACGGCTGAGGGTCAGGCTTCGGGGAAGGATTAGGGTTAGGCTTCGGGCTAGGGTTAGGGTTAGGGGACGGGGACGGTTTAGGGTCCAGGTGAGGGTACGACAATGCTCTAGGGGGAGCGCACGTGTGAGGGCGCGGGTTAGTGTCAGCATACGGGTTAGGATTAGGGGACGGCTGAGGGTCAGGCTTCGGGGAAGGGTTAGGTTTAGGGTTCGGGCTAGGGTTAGGTTTAGGGGACGGGGACGCTTAAGGGTCCAGGTGAGGGTACGACAACACTCTAGGGGGAGCGCACGTGTGAGGGCGTGGGTTAGTGTCAGCGTACGGGTTAGGAATAGGGGACGGCTGAGGGTCAGGCTTCGGGGAAGGGTTAGGGTAAGGGTTCTGGCTAGGGTTAGGGTTAGGGGACGGGGACGGTTTAGGGTCCAGGTGAGGGTACGACAACGCTCTAGGGGGTGCGCACGTGTGAGGGCGCGGGTTAGTGTCGGCGTACGGGTTAGGATTAGGGGACGGCTGAGGGTCAGGCTTCGGGGAAGGGTTAGGGTTAGGGTTCGGGCTAGGGTTAGGGTTAGTGGACGGGGACGGTTTAGGGTCCAGGTGAGGGTACGACAACGCTCTAGGGGGAGCGCACGTGTGAGGGCGCGGGTTAGTGTCAGCGTACGGGTTAGGATTAGGGGACGGCTGAGGGTCAGGCTTCGGGGAAGGGTTAGGGTTAGGGTTCGGGCTAGGGTTAGGGTTAGGGGACGGGGACGGTTTAGGGTCCAGGTGAGGGTACGACAACGCTCTAGGGGGAGCGTACGTGTGAGGGCGCGGGTTAGTGTCAGCGTACGGGTTAGGATTAGGGGACGGCTGAGGGTCAGGCTTCGGGGAAGGGTTAGGGTTAGGGTTCGGGCTAGGGTTAGGGTTAGGGGACGGGGACGGTTTAGGGTCCAGGTGAGGGTACGACAACGCTATAGGGGGAGCGCACGTGTGAGGGCGCGGGTTAGTGTCGGCGTACGGGTTATGATTAGGGGACGGCTGAAGGTCAGGCTTCGGGGAAGGGTTAGGGTTAGGGTTCGGGCTAGGGTTAGGGTTAGGGGACGGGGACGGCTTAGGGTCCAGGTGAGGGTACGACAACGCTCTAGGGGGAGCGCACGTGTGAGGGCGCGGGTTAGTGACAGCGTACGGGTTAGGAATAGGGGACGGCTGAGGGTCAGGCTTCGGGGAAGGGTTAGGGTTAGGGATCGGGCTAGGGTTAGGGTTCGGGCTAGGGTTAGGGTTAGGGGACGGGGACGGTTTAGGGTCCAGGTGAGGGTACGACAACGCTCTAGGCGGAGCGTACGTGTGAGGGCGCGGGTTAGTGTCAGCGTACGGGTTAGGATTAGGGGACGGCTGAGGGTCAGGCTTCGGGGAAGGGTTAGGGTTAGGCTTCGGGCTAGGGTTAGGGTTAGGGGACGGGGACGGTTTAGGGTCCAGGTGAGGGTACGACAACGCTCTAGGGGGAGCGTACGTGTGAGGGCGCGGGTTAGTGTCAGCGTACGGGTTAGGATTAGGGGACGGCTGAGGGTCAGGCTTCGGGGAAGGGTTAGGGTTAGGGTTCGGGCTAGGGTTAGGGTTAGGGGACGGGGAGGGTTTACGGTCCAGGTGAGGGTACGACAACGCTCTAGGGGGAGCGTACGTGTGAGGGCGCGGGTTAGTGTCAGCGTACGGGTTAGGATTAGGGGTCGGGTGAGGGTCAGGCTTCGGGGAAGGGTTAGGGTTAGGGTTCGGGCTAGGGTTAGGGTTAGGGGACGGGGACGGTTTAGGTTCCAGGGGAAGGTACGACAACGCTGTAGGGGGAGCGTACGTGTGAGGGCGCGGGTTAGTGTCAGCGTACGGGTTAGGATTAGGGGACGGGTGAGAGTCAGGCTTCGGGGAAGGGTTAGGGTTAGGGTTCGGGCTAGGGTTAGGGTTAGGGGACGGGGACGGTTTAGGTTCCAGGGGAAGGTACGACAACGCTCTAGGGGGAGCGTACGTGTGAGGGCGCGGGTTAGTGTCAGCGTACGGGTTAGGATTAGGGGACGGGTGAGGGTCAGGCTTCGGGGAAGGGTTCGGGTTAGGGTTCGGGCTAGGGTTAGGGTTAGGGGACGGGGACGGTTTAGGGTCCAGGTGAGGGTACGACAACGCTCTAGGGGGAGCGTACGTGTGAGGGCACGGGTTAGTGTCAGCGTACGGGTTAGGATTAGGGGACGGGTGAGGGTCAGGCTTCGGGGAAGGGTTAGGGTTAGGCTTCGGGCTAGGGTTAGGGTTAGGGGACGGGGACGGTTTAGGGTCCAGGTGAGGGTACGACAACGCTCTAGGGGGAGCGTACGTGTGAGGGCGCGGGTTAGTGTCAGCGTACGGGTTAGGATTAGGGGACGGGTGAGGGTCAGGCTTCGGGGAAGGGTTAGGGTTAGGCTTCGGGCTAGGGTTAGGGTTAGGGGACGGGGACGGTTTAGGGTCCAGGTGAGGGTACGACAACGCTCTAGGGGGAGCGTACGTGTGAGGGCGCGGGTTAGTGTCAGCGTACGGGTTAGGATTAGGGGACGGCTGAGGGTCAGGCTTCGGGGAAGGGTTAGGGTTAGGGTTCGGGCTAGGGTTAGGGTTAGGGGACGGGGACGGTTTAGGGTCCAGGTGAGGGCACGACAACGCTCTAGGGGGAGCGTACGTGTGAGGGCGCCGGTTAGTGTCAGCGTACGGGTTAGGATTAGGGGACGGGTGAGGGTCAGGCTTCGGGGAAGGTTTAGGGTTAGGGTTCGGGCTAGGGTTAGGGTTAGGGGACGGGGACGGTTTAGGTTCCAGGTGAGGGTACGACAACGCTCTAGGGGGAGCGTACGTGTGAGGGCGCGGGTTAGTGTCAGCGTACGGGTTAGGATTAGGGGACGGGTGAGGGTCAGGCTTCGGGGAAGGGTTAGGGTTAGGGTTCGGGCTAGGGTTAGGGTTAGGGGACGGGGACGGTTTAGGGTCCAGGTGAGGGTACGACAACGCTCTAGGTGGAGCGTACGTGTGAGGGCGCGGGTTAGTGTCAGCGTACGTGTTAGGATTAGGGGACGGGTGAGGGTCAGGCTTCGGGGAAGGGTTAGGGTTCGGGTTCGGGCTAGGGTTAGGGTTAGTGGACGGGGACGGTTTAGGGTCCAGGTGAGGGCACGACAACGCTCTAGGGGGAGCGTACGTGTGAGGGCGCGGGTTAGTGTCAGCGTACGGGTTAGGATTAGGGGACGGGTGAGGGTCAGGCTTCGGGGAAGGGTTAGGGTTAGGGTTCGGGCTAGGGTTAGGGTTAGGGGACGGGGACGGTTTAGGGTCCAGGTGAGGGTACGACAACGCTCTAGGGGGAGCGTACGTGTCAGGGCGCGGGTTAGTGTCAGCGTACGGGTTAGGATTAGGGGACGGGTGAGGGTCAGGCTTCGGGGAAGGGTTAGGGTTAGGGTTCGGGCTAGGGTTAGGGTTAGGGGACGGGGACGGTTTAGGGTCCAGGTGAGGGTACGACAACGCTCTAGGGGGAGCGTACGTGTGAGGGCGCGGGTTAGTGTCAGCGTACGGGTTAGGATTAGGGGACGGTTGAGGGTCAGGCTTCGGGGAAGGGTTAGGGTTAGGGTTCGGGCTAGGGTTAGGGTTAGGGGACGGGGACGGTTTAGGGTCCAGGTGAGGGTACGACAACGCTCTAGGGGGAGCGTACGTGTGAGGGCGCGGGTTAGTGTCAGCGTACGGGTTAGGATTAGGGGACGGTTGAGGGTCAGGCTTCGGGGAAGGGTTAGGGTTAGGCTTCGGGCTAGGGTTAGGGTTAGGGGACGGGGACGGTTTAGGGTCCAGGTGAGGGTACGACAACGCTCTAGGGGGAGCGTACGTGCGAGGGTGCGGGTTAGTGTCAGCGTACGGGTTAGGATTAGGGGACGGCTGAGGGTCAGGCTTCGGGGAAGGGTTAGGGTTAGGCTTCGGGCTAGGGTTAGGGTTAGGGGACGGGGACGGTTTAGGGTCCAGGTGAGGGTACGACAACGCTCTAGGGGGAGCGTACGTGCGAGGGCGTGGGTTAGTGTCAGCGTACGGGTTAGGATTAGGGGACGGCTGAGGGTCAGGCTTCGGGGAAGGGTTAGGGTTAGGCTTCGGGCTAGGGTTAGGGTTAGGGGACGGGGACGGTTTAGGGTCCAGGTGAGGGTACGACAACGCTCTAGGGGGAGCGTACGTGTGAGGGCGCGGTTAGTGTCAGCGTACGGGTTAGGATTAGGGGACGGCTGAGGGTCAGGCTTCGGGGAAGGGTTAGGGTTAGGCTTCGGGCTAGGGTTAGGGTTAGGGGACGGGGACGGTTTAGGGTCCAGGTGAGGGTACGACAACGCTCTAGGGGGAGCGTACGTGTGAGGGCGTGGGTTAGTGTCAGCGTACGGGTTAGGATTAGGGGACGGCTGAGGGTCAGGCTTCGGGGAAGGGTTAGGGTTAGGCTTCGGGCTAGGGTTAGGGTTAGGGGACGGGGACGGTTTAGGGTCCAGGTGAGGGTACGACAACGCTCTAGGGGGAGCGTACGTGCGAGGGCGCGGGTTAGTGTCAGCGTACGGGTTAGGATTAGGGGACGGCTGAGGGTCAGGCTTCGGGGAAGGGTTAGGGTTAGGCTTCGGGCTAGGGTTAGGGTTAGGGGACGGGGACGGTTTAGGGTCCAGGTGAGGGTACGACAACGCTCTAGGGGGAGCGTACGTGCGAGGGCGCGGGTTAGTGTCAGCGTACGGGTTAGGATTAGGGGACGGCTGAGGGTCAGGCTTCGGGGAAGTGTTAGGGTTAGGCTTCGGGCTAGGGTTAGGGTTAGGGGACGGGGACGGTTTAGGGTCCAGGTGCGGGTACGACAACGCTCTAGGGGGAGCGTACGTGTGAGGGCGCGGGTTAGTGTCAGCGTACGGGTTAGGATTAGGGGACGTCTGAGGGTCAGGCTTCGGGGAAGGGTTAGGGTTAGGCTTCGGGCTAGGGTTAGGGTTAGGGGACGGGGACGGTTTAGGGTCCAGGTGAGGGTACGACAACGCTCTAGGGGTAGCGTACGTGTGAGGGCGCGGGTTAGTGTCAGCGTACGGGTTAGGATTAGGGGACGGCTGAGGGTCAGGCTTCGGGGAAGGGTTAGGGTTAGGGTTCGGGCTAGGGTTAGGGTTAGGGGACGGGGACGGTTTAGGGTCCAGGTGAGGGTACGACAACGCTCTAGGGGGAGCGTACGTGTGAGGGCGCGGGTTAGTGTCAGCGTACGGGTTAGGATTAGGGGACGGCTGAGGGTCAGGCTTCGGGGAAGGGTTAGGGTTAGGGTTCGGGCTAGGGTTAGGGTTAGGGGACGGGGACGGTTTAGGGTCCAGGTGAGGGTACGACAACGCTCTAGGGGGAGCGTACGTGCGAGGGTGCGGGTTAGTGTCAGCGTACGTGTTAGGATTAGGGGACGGCTGAGGGTCAGGCTTCGGGGAAGGGTTAGGGTTAGGCTTCGGGCTAGGGTTAGGGTTAGGGGACGGGGACGGTTTAGGGTCCAGGTGAGGGTACGACAACGCTCTAGGGGGAGCGTACGTGTGAGGGCGCGGGTTAGTGTCAGCGTACGGGTTAGGATTAGGGGACGGCTGAGGGTCAGGCTTCGGGGAAGGGTTAGGGTTAGGCTTCGGGCTAGGGTTAGGGTTAGGGGACGGGGACGGTTTAGGGTCCAGGTGAGTGTACGACAACGCTCTAGGGGGAGCGTACGTGTGAGGGCGCGGGTTAGTGTCAGCGTACGGGTTAGGATTAGGGGACGGCTGAGGGTCAGGCTTCGGGCAAGGGTTAGGGTTAGGGTTCGGGCTAGGGTTAGGGTTAGGGGACGGGGACGGTTTAGGGTCCAGGTGAGGGTACGACAACGCTCTAGGGGGAGCGTACGTGTGAGGGCGCGGGTTAGTGTCAGCGTACGGGTTAGGATTAGGGGACGGCTGAGGGTCAGGCTTCGGGGAAGGGTTAGGGTTAGGGTTCGGGCTAGGGTTAGGGTTAGGGGACGGGGACGGTTTAGGGTCCAGGTGAGGGTACGACAACGCTCTAGGGGGAGCGTATGTGTGAGGGCGCGGGTTAGTGTCAGCGTACGGGTTAGGATTAGGGGACGGCTGAGGGTCAGGCTTCGGGGAAGGGTTAGGGTTAGGCTTCGGGCTAGGGTTAGGGTTAGGGGACGGGGACGGTTTAGGGTCCAGGTGAGGGTACGACAACGCTCTAGGGGGAGCGTACGTGCGAGGGCGCGGGTTAGTGTCAGCGTACGGGTTAGGATTAGGGGACGGCTGAGGGTCAGGCTTCGGGGAAGGGTTAGCGTTAGGGTTCGGGCTAGGGTTAGGGTTAGGGGACGGGGACGGTTTAGGGTCCAGGTGAGGGTACGACAACGCTCTAGGGGGAGCGTACGTGTGAGGGCGCGGGTTAGTGTCAGCGTACGGGTTAGGATTAGGGGACGGCTGAGGGTCAGGCTTCGGGGAAGGGTTAGGGTTAGGGTTCGGGCTAGGGTTAGGGTTAGGGGACGGGGACGGTTTAGGGTCCAGGTGAGGGTACGACAACGCTCTAGGGGGAGCGTACGTGCGAGGGCGCGGGTTAGTGTCAGCGTACGGGTTAGGATTAGGGGACGGCTGAGGGTCAGGCTTCAGGGAAGGGTTAGGGTTAGGCTTCGGGCTAGGGTTAGGGTTAGGGGACGGGGACGGTTTAGGGTCCAGGTGAGGGTACGACAACGCTCTAGGGGGAGCGTACGTGTGAGGGCGTGGGTTAGTGTCAGCGTACGGGTTAGGATTAGGGGACGGCTGAGGGTCAGGCTTCGGGGAAGGGTTAGGGTTAGGCTTCGGGCTAGGGTTAGGGTTAGGGGACGGGGACGGTTTAGGGTCCAGGTGAGGGTACGACAACGCTCTAGGGGGAGCGTACGTGCGAGGGCGCGGGTTAGTGTCAGCGTACGGGTTAGGATTAGGGGACGGCTGAGGGTCAGGCTTCGGGGAAGGGTTAGGGTTAGGCTTCGGGCTAGGGTTAGGGTTAGGGGACGGGGACGGTTTAGGGTCCAGGTGAGGGTACGACAACGCTCTAGGGGGAGCGTACGTGCGAGGGCGCGGGTTAGTGTCAGCGTACGGGTTAGGATTAGGGGACGGCTGAGGGTCAGGCTTCGGGGAAGTGTTAGGGTTAGGCTTCGGGCTAGGGTTAGGGTTAGGGGACGGGGACGGTTTAGGGTCCAGGTGCGGGTACGACAACGCTCTAGGGGGAGCGTACGTGTGAGGGCGCGGGTTAGTGTCAGCGTACGGGTTAGGATTAGGGGACGTCTGAGGGTCAGGCTTCGGGGAAGGGTTAGGGTTAGGCTTCGGGCTAGGGTTAGGGTTAGGGGACGGGGACGGTTTAGGGTCCAGGTGAGGGTACGACAACGCTCTAGGGGGAGCGTACGTGTGAGGGCGCGGGTTAGTGTCAGCGTACGGGTTAGGATTAGGGGACGGCTGAGGGTCAGGCTTCGGGCAAGGGTTAGGGTTAGGGTTCGGGCTAGGGTTAGGGTTAGGGGACGGGGACGGTTTAGGGTCCAGGTGAGGGTACGACAACGCTCTAGGGGTAGCGTACGTGTGAGGGCGCGGGTTAGTGTCAGCGTACGGGTTAGGATTAGGGGACGGCTGAGGGTCAGGCTTCGGGGAAGGGTTAGGGTTAGGGTTCGGGCTAGGGTTAGGGTTAGGGGACGGGGACGGTTTAGGGTCCAGGTGAGGGTACGACAACGCTCTAGGGGGAGCGTACGTGTGAGGGCGCGGGTTAGTGTCAGCGTACGGGTTAGGATTAGGGGACGGCTGAGGGTCAGGCTTCGGGGAAGGGTTAGGGTTAGGGTTCGGGCTAGGGTTAGGGTTAGGGGACGGGGACGGTTTAGGGTCCAGGTGAGGGTACGACAACGCTCTAGGGGGAGCGTACGTGCGAGGGTGCGGGTTAGTGTCAGCGTACGGGTTAGGATTAGGGGACGGCTGAGGGTCAGGCTTCGGGGAAGGGTTAGGGTTAGGCTTCGGGCTAGGGTTAGGGTTAGGGGACGGGGACGGTTTAGGGTCCAGGTGAGGGTACGTCAACGCTCTAGGGGGAGCGTACGTGTGAGGGCGCGGGTTAGTGTCAGCGTACGGGTTAGGATTAGGGGACGGCTGAGGGTCAGGCTTCGGGGAAGGGTTAGGGTTAGGGTTCGGGCTAGGGTTAGGGTTAGGGGACGGGGACGGTTTAGGGTCCAGGTGAGGGTACGACAACGCTCTAGGGGGAGCGTACGTGTGAGGGCGCGGGTTAGTGTCAGCGTACGGGTTAGGATTAGGGGACGGTTGAGGGTCAGGCTTCGGGGAAGGGTTAGGGTTAGGCTTCGGGCTAGGGTTAGGGTTAGGGGACGGGGACGGTTTAGGGTCCAGGTGAGGGTACGACAACGCTCTAGGGGGAGCGTACGTGCGAGGGTGCGGGTTAGTGTCAGCGTACGGGTTAGGATTAGGGGACGGCTGAGGGTCAGGCTTCGGGGAAGGGTTAGGGTTAGGCTTCGGGCTAGGGTTAGGGTTAGGGGACGGGGACGGTTTAGGGTCCAGGTGAGGGTACGACAACGCTCTAGGGGGAGCGTACGTGCGAGGGCGTGGGTTAGTGTCAGCGTACGGGTTAGGATTAGGGGACGGCTGAGGGTCAGGCTTCGGGGAAGGGTTAGGGTTAGGCTTCGGGCTAGGGTTAGGGTTAGGGGACGGGGACGGTTTAGGGTCCAGGTGAGGGTACGACAACGCTCTAGGGGGAGCGTACGTGTGAGGGCGCGGTTAGTGTCAGCGTACGGGTTAGGATTAGGGGACGGCTGAGGGTCAGGCTTCGGGGAAGGGTTAGGGTTAGGCTTCGGGCTAGGGTTAGGGTTAGGGGACGGGGACGGTTTAGGGTCCAGGTGAGGGTACGACAACGCTCTAGGGGGAGCGTACGTGTGAGGGCGTGGGTTAGTGTCAGCGTACGGGTTAGGATTAGGGGACGGCTGAGGGTCAGGCTTCGGGGAAGGGTTAGGGTTAGGCTTCGGGCTAGGGTTAGGGTTAGGGGACGGGGACGGTTTAGGGTCCAGGTGAGGGTACGACAACGCTCTAGGGGGAGCGTACGTGCGAGGGCGCGGGTTAGTGTCAGCGTACGGGTTAGGATTAGGGGACGGCTGAGGGTCAGGCTTCGGGGAAGGGTTAGGGTTAGGCTTCGGGCTAGGGTTAGGGTTAGGGGACGGGGACGGTTTAGGGTCCAGGTGAGGGTACGACAACGCTCTAGGGGGAGCGTACGTGCGAGGGCGCGGGTTAGTGTCAGCGTACGGGTTAGGATTAGGGGACGGCTGAGGGTCAGGCTTCGGGGAAGTGTTAGGGTTAGGCTTCGGGCTAGGGTTAGGGTTAGGGGACGGGGACGGTTTAGGGTCCAGGTGCGGGTACGACAACGCTCTAGGGGGAGCGTACGTGTGAGGGCGCGGGTTAGTGTCAGCGTACGGGTTAGGATTAGGGGACGTCTGAGGGTCAGGCTTCGGGGAAGGGTTAGGGTTAGGCTTCGGGCTAGGGTTAGGGTTAGGGGACGGGGACGGTTTAGGGTCCAGGTGAGGGTACGACAACGCTCTAGGGGTAGCGTACGTGTGAGGGCGCGGGTTAGTGTCAGCGTACGGGTTAGGATTAGGGGACGGCTGAGGGTCAGGCTTCGGGGAAGGGTTAGGGTTAGGGTTCGGGCTAGGGTTAGGGTTAGGGGACGGGGACGGTTTAGGGTCCAGGTGAGGGTACGACAACGCTCTAGGGGGAGCGTACGTGTGAGGGCGCGGGTTAGTGTCAGCGTACGGGTTAGGATTAGGGGACGGCTGAGGGTCAGGCTTCGGGGAAGGGTTAGGGTTAGGGTTCGGGCTAGGGTTAGGGTTAGGGGACGGGGACGGTTTAGGGTCCAGGTGAGGGTACGACAACGCTCTAGGGGGAGCGTACGTGCGAGGGTGCGGGTTAGTGTCAGCGTACGTGTTAGGATTAGGGGACGGCTGAGGGTCAGGCTTCGGGGAAGGGTTAGGGTTAGGCTTCGGGCTAGGGTTAGGGTTAGGGGACGGGGACGGTTTAGGGTCCAGGTGAGGGTACGACAACGCTCTAGGGGGAGCGTACGTGCGAGGGCGTGGGTTAGTGTCAGCGTACGGGTTAGGATTAGGGGACGGCTGAGGGTCAGGCTTCGGGGAAGGGTTAGGGTTAGGCTTCGGGCTAGGGTTAGGGTTAGGGGACGGGGACGGTTTAGGGTCCAGGTGAGGGTACGACAACGCTCTAGGGGGAGCGTACGTGTGAGGGCGCGGGTTAGTGTCAGCGTACGGGTTAGGATTAGGGGACGGCTGAGGGTCAGGCTTCGGGGAAGGGTTAGGGTTAGGGTTCGGGCTAGGGTTAGGGTTAGGGGACGGGGACGGTTTAGGGTCCAGGTGAGTGTACGACAACGCTCTAGGGGGAGCGTACGTGTGAGGGCGCGGGTTAGTGTCAGCGTACGGGTTAGGATTAGGGGACGGCTGAGGGTCAGGCTTCGGGCAAGGGTTAGGGTTAGGGTTCGGGCTAGGGTTAGGGTTAGGGGACGGGGACGGTTTAGGGTCCAGGTGAGGGTACGACAACGCTCTAGGGGGAGCGTACGTGTGAGGGCGCGGGTTAGTGTCAGCGTACGGGTTAGGATTAGGGGACGGCTGAGGGTCAGGCTTTGGGGAAGGGTTAGGGTTAGGGTTCGGGCTAGGGTTAGGGTTAGGGGACGGGGACGGTTTAGGGTCCAGGTGAGGGTACGACAACGCTCTAGGGGGAGCGTATGTGTGAGGGCGCGGGTTAGTGTCAGCGTACGGGTTAGGATTAGGGGACGGCTGAGGGTCAGGCTTCGGGGAAGGGTTAGGGTTAGGCTTCGGGCTAGGGTTAGGGTTAGGGGACGGGGACGGTTTAGGGTCCAGGTGAGGGTACGACAACGCTCTAGGGGGAGCGTACGTGCGAGGGCGCGGGTTAGTGTCAGCGTACGGGTTAGGATTAGGGGACGGCTGAGGGTCAGGCTTCGGGGAAGGGTTAGGGTTAGGGTTCGGGCTAGGGTTAGGGTTAGGGGACGGGGACGGTTTAGGGTCCAGGTGAGGGTACGACAACGCTCTAGGGGGAGCGTACGTGTGAGGGCGCGGGTTAGTGTCAGCGTACGGGTTAGGATTAGGGGACGGCTGAGGGTCAGGCTTCGGGGAAGGGTTAGGGTTAGGGTTCGGGCTAGGGTTAGGGTTAGGGGACGGGGACGGTTTAGGGTCCAGGTGAGGGTACGACAACGCTCTAGGGGGAGCGTACGTGCGAGGGCGCGGGTTAGTGTCAGCGTACGGGTTAGGATTAGGGGACGGCTGAGGGTCAGGCTTCAGGGAAGGGTTAGGGTTAGGCTTCGGGCTAGGGTTAGGGTTAGGGGATGGGGACGGTTTAGGGTCCAGGTGAGGGTACGACAACGCTCTAGGGGGAGCGTACGTGTGAGGGCGCGGGTTAGTGTCAGCGTACGGGTTAGGATTAGGGGACGGCTGAGGGTCAGGCTTCGGGGAAGGGTTAGGGTTAGGGTTCGGGCTAGGGTTAGGGTTAGGGGACGGGGACGGTTTAGGGTCCAGGTGAGGGTACGACAACGCTCTAGGGGGAGCGTACGTGCGAGGGTGCGGGTTAGTGTCAGCGTACGGGTTAGGATTAGGGGACGGCTGAGGGTCAGGCTTCGGGGAAGGGTTAGGGTTAGGCTTCGGGCTAGGGTTAGGGTTAGGGGACGGGGACGGTTTAGGGTCCAGGTGAGGGTACGACAACGCTCTAGGGGGAGCGTACGTGCGAGGGCGTGGGTTAGTGTCAGCGTACGGGTTAGGATTAGGGGACGGCTGAGGGTCAGGCTTCGGGGAAGGGTTAGGGTTAGGCTTCGGGCTAGGGTTAGGGTTAGGGGACGGGGACGGTTTAGGGTCCAGGTGAGGGTACGACAACGCTCTAGGGGGAGCGTACGTGTGAGGGCGCGGGTTAGTGTCAGCGTACGGGTTAGGATTAGGGGACGGCTGAGGGTCAGGCTTCGGGGAAGGGTTAGGGTTAGGGTTCGGGCTAGGGTTAGGGTTAGGGGACGGGGACGGTTTAGGGTCCAGGTGAGTGTACGACAACGCTCTAGGGGGAGCGTACGTGTGAGGGCGCGGGTTAGTGTCAGCGTACGGGTTAGGATTAGGGGACGGCTGAGGGTCAGGCTTCGGGCAAGGGTTAGGGTTAGGGTTCGGGCTAGGGTTAGGGTTAGGGGACGGGGACGGTTTAGGGTCCAGGTGAGGGTACGACAACGCTCTAGGGGGAGCGTACGTGTGAGGGCGCGGGTTAGTGTCAGCGTACGGGTTAGGATTAGGGGACGGCTGAGGGTCAGGCTTCGGGGAAGGGTTAGGGTTAGGCTTCGGGCTAGGGTTAGGGTTAGGGGACGGGGACGGTTTAGGGTCCAGGTGAGGGTACGACAACGCTCTAGGGGGAGCGTATGTGTGAGGGCGCGGGTTAGTGTCAGCGTACGGGTTAGGATTAGGGGACGGCTGAGGGTCAGGCTTCGGGGAAGGGTTAGGGTTAGGCTTCGGGCTAGGGTTAGGGTTAGGGGACGGGGACGGTTTAGGGTCCAGGTGAGGGTACGACAACGCTCTAGGGGGAGCGTACGTGCGAGGGCGCGGGTTAGTGTCAGCGTACGGGTTAGGATTAGGGGACGGCTGAGGGTCAGGCTTCGGGGAAGGGTTAGGGTTAGGGTTCGGGCTAGGGTTAGGGTTAGGGGACGGGGACGGTTTAGGGTCCAGGTGAGGGTACGACAACGCTCTAGGGGGAGCGTACGTGTGAGGGCGCGGGTTAGTGTCAGCGTACGGGTTAGGATTAGGGGACGGCTGAGGGTCAGGCTTCGGGGAAGGGTTAGGGTTAGGGTTCGGGCTAGGGTTAGGGTTAGGGGACGGGGACGGTTTAGGGTCCAGGTGAGGGTACGACAACGCTCTAGGGGGAGCGTACGTGCGAGGGCGCGGGTTAGTGTCAGCGTACGGGTTAGGATTAGGGGACGGCTGAGGGTCAGGCTTCGGGGAAGGGTTAGGGTTAGGCTTCGGGCTAGGGTTAGGGTTAGGGGACGGGGACGGTTTAGGGTCCAGGTGAGGGTACGACAACGCTCTAGGGGGAGCGTACGTGCGAGGGCGCGGGTTAGTGTCAGCGTACGGGTTAGGATTAGGGGACGCCTGAGGGTCAGGCTTCGGGGAAGGGTTAGGGTTAGGCTTCGGGCTAGGGTTAGGGTTAGGGGACGGGGACGGTTTAGGGTCCAGGTGAGGGTACGACAACGCTCTAGGGGGAGCGTACGTGTGAGGGCGCGGGTTAGTGTCAGCGTACGGGTTAGGATTAGGGGACGGCTGAGGGTCAGGCTTCGGGGAAGGGTTAGGGTTAGGCTTCGGGCTAGGGTTAGGGTTAGGGAACGGGGACGGTTTAGGGTCCAGGTGAGGGTACGTCAACGCTCTAGGGGGAGCGTACGTGTGAGGGCGCGGGTTAGTGTCAGCGTACGGGTTAGGATTAGGGGACGGCTGAGGGTCAGGCTTCGGGGAAGGGTTAGGGTTAGGGTTCGGGCTAGGGTTAGGGTTAGGGGACGGGGACGGTTTAGGGTCCAGGTGAGGGTACGACAACGCTCTAGGGGGAGCGTACGTGTGAGGGCGCGGTTTAGTGTCAGCGTACGGGTTAGGATTAGGGGACGGTTGAGGGTCAGGCTTCGGGGAAGGGTTAGGGTTAGGCTTCGGGCTAGGGTTAGGGTTAGGGGACGGGGACGGTTTAGGGTCCAGGTGAGGGTACGACAACGCTCTAGGGGGAGCGTACGTGCGAGGGTGCGGGTTAGTGTCAGCGTACGGGTTAGGATTAGGGGACGGCTGAGGGTCAGGCTTCGGGGAAGGGTTAGGGTTAGGCTTCGGGCTAGGGTTAGGGTTAGGGGACGGGGACGGTTTAGGGTCCAGGTGAGGGTACGACAACGCTCTAGGGGGAGCGTACGTGCGAGGGCGTGGGTTAGTGTCAGCGTACGGGTTAGGATTAGGGGACGGCTGAGGGTCAGGCTTCGGGGAAGGGTTAGGGTTAGGCTTCGGGCTAGGGTTAGGGTTAGGGGACGGGGACGGTTTAGGGTCCAGGTGAGGGTACGACAACGCTCTAGGGGGAGCGTACGTGTGAGGGCGCGGGTTAGTGTCAGCGTACGGGTTAGGATTAGGGGACGGCTGAGGGTCAGGCTTCGGGGAAGGGTTAGGGTTAGGGTTCGGGCTAGGGTTAGGGTTAGGGGACGGGGACGGTTTAGGGTCCAGGTGAGTGTACGACAACGCTCTAGGGGGAGCGTACGTGTGAGGGCGCGGGTTACTGTCAGCGTACGGGTTAGGATTAGGGGACGGCTGAGGGTCAGGCTTCGGGCAAGGGTTAGGGTTAGGGTTCGGGCTAGGGTTAGGGTTAGGGGACGGGGACGGTTTAGGGTCCAGGTGAGGGTACGACAACGCTCTAGGGGGAGCGTACGTGTGAGGGCGCGGGTTAGTGTCAGCGTACGGGTTAGGATTAGGGGACGGCTGAGGGTCAGGCTTCGGGGAAGGGTTAGGGTTAGGCTTCGGGCTAGGGTTAGGGTTAGGGGACGGGGACGGTTTAGGGTCCAGGTGAGGGTACGACAACGCTCTAGGGGGAGCGTATGTGTGAGGGCGCGGGTTAGTGTCAGCGTACGGGTTAGGATTAGGGGACGGCTGAGGGTCAGGCTTCGGGGAAGGGTTAGGGTTAGGCTTCGGGCTAGGGTTAGGGTTAGGGGACGGGGACGGTTTAGGGTCCAGGTGAGGGTACGACAACGCTCTAGGGGGAGCGTACGTGCGAGGGCGCGGGTTAGTGTCAGCGTACGGGTTAGGATTAGGGGACGGCTGAGGGTCAGGCTTCGGGGAAGGGTTAGGGTTAGGGTTCGGGCTAGGGTTAGGGTTAGGGGACGGGGACGGTTTAGGGTCCAGGTGAGGGTACGACAACGCTCTAGGGGGAGCGTACGTGTGAGGGCGCGGGTTAGTGTCAGCGTACGGGTTAGGATTAGGGGACGGCTGAGGGTCAGGCTTCGGGGAAGGGTTAGGGTTAGGGTTCGGGCTAGGGTTAGGGTTAGGGGACGGGGACGGTTTAGGGTCCAGGTGAGGGTACGACAACGCTCTAGGGGGAGCGTACGTGCGAGGGCGCGGGTTAGTGTCAGCGTACGGGTTAGGATTAGGGGACGGCTGAGGGTCAGGCTTCGGGGAAGGGTTAGGGTTAGGCTTCGGGCTAGGGTTAGGGTTAGGGGACGGGGACGGTTTAGGGTCCAGGTGAGGGTACGACAACGCTCTAGGGGGAGCGTACGTGCGAGGGCGCGGGTTAGTGTCAGCGTACGGGTTAGGATT